>NC_026008.2:20092230-20277443 GCF_000442705.2 Elaeis guineensis | reverse complement strand
ATTCGGCGAGTCGACTCGAGGTTCACGCAGGCGAGGGTAGAGGAGATCCAAGGGCCCTTCCGCAGCCTGAACCACCAAGAAGGGAGGAGCAACCCGGGGACCGACCTCCCATCGGGACCATCGACTCCATCACCGGAGGGCCTCAAGGAGGAGCAGGCCTCCCGCAACCATGGAACTCAAAAAATCTGTAAATGTATCACTTACGATTTCACCTTGAATCTAAATTTCTTTCTACTTAATGATTTGTCATGACTGGATATGACTCCTCCAAACGCCTGAAACAAAGGTATGTTAGGAACTGGGGAGAACCCTATCCTAACATACCTAACATGAAAGTTCGACTATCTCGAAATAGGATGGGGGGAGAGGCCTTACAGCGCCCTAATGTGCCCCCACAGCCATGTCAGGAACAGGAGGAGAACCTCATCCTGACATGAGCAAAGTCAAAGGCCCGGTTCTTTTAGATCGAATGGGGGGAGAGGCCTTACAGCGCCCTAATGTGCCCCCACAGCCATGTCAGGAACAGGAGGAGAACCTCGTCCTGACATGAGCAAAGTCAAAGGCCCAGTTCTTTTAGACCAGATAGGGGGAGAGGCCTTACAGCGCCCTAATGTGCCCCCACAGCCATGTCAGGAACAGGAGGAGAACCTCATCCTGACATGGGCAAAGTCAAAGGCCCGGTTCTTTTAGACCGAATGGGGGAGAGGCCTTACAGCACCCTAATGTGCCCCCACAGTCATGTCAGGAACAGGAGGAGAACATCGTCCTGACATGAGCAAAGTCGAAGGCCCGGTTCTTTTAGATCGGATGGGGGGAGAGGCCTTACAGCGCCTAATGTGCCCCCATAGCCATGTCAGGAACAGGAGGAGAACCTCGTCCTGACATGGGCAAAGTCGAAGGCCCGATTCTTTTAGACTGGATGGGGGAGAGGCCTTACAGCGCCCTAACGCACCCCCACAGCCAAGTCGGGAACGGGAGGAGAACCTCACCCTGGCTTGAGCAAAGTAGAAGGCCCGGACTCCTATGAGAGCCGGGCTCCATCCACGATGCCCAGGAAGACTCCACCCGGACTCCTACGGGAGCCGGGCTCCGTCCACGATGCCCAGGAAGACTCCACCCGACTCCTACGGGAGCCAGGCTCCGTCCACGACGCCCAGGAAGACTCCACCCAGACTCCTACGGGAGTCAGGCTCTGTCCACGACTTCTGCAGCAAGGAAGACTCCACCCGCCCTGGCAATAACCCTTACATGCCCTCGCGGGAATGGGAGGAAAACCTCGCCCTGACGGTAACAAAACCCGGTCGCCCAACAAGATCGGATGAAGGAAAAAAGCCCCCTAGCGACACCTTCGCGCTCCTATGCAACCCCGCAAAAGCGAAGGAAGGGTCCTCACTCGGAAAAGAGGAGAAAAATTAAAAAAGAAGGGTGACGAACCACGGTGGAAACAGATGAAGGACGAACCGCCCCAAAGACCTAAAGGACTTCGTCCCAACGGAGACGGGGAGTTCCTACCAAACACCCCCGACTTCTAAGAAGACTCCTGACACAGGTCAGGAGGACAGCGACATCCCCGAAGTAATGCGGAGTTCGGACTGCCAAGCTCGGGCTCGCGGCCACGTACGACAAGGAAGGCGAGCTAACGCATCGACGACTGGGCGCCTCTCCAACGATGTCTACATCGGACAAATCGAATGACAAGAAAAGTTCGGCGGACGATAATTTAACACAACACGCAGATGAGGTAACACAAAACACCCTTTTCGTTCCATTTCCGTAATACACGCTACAAAGCCCGGAAGGCCAAGGAAAGAAAAGCAAAACGACAAAAAGGAAAGTAAATACATGAAAAGACAGAAGGACGAAAAGAGCTCTAAGGAGGCTCTGCTCCTTCCGACCTAGAGTTGTCTGCTCCACCTCTCAACCAAGACTGCCTTAGATTCTTAATTTCTTCTTCTAGCTCTTCCCTTTTCTGCAGCGCGTCCTGGAGCGCCCGACGAAGTCGCTGGCTCTCGGCCTCCGCCTCTCAACGCCTCTTCCTCAAGACCTCAGATTCTGCCTCCGCATCCGCGACGGCCCACTGCTCGTATGCCAGTTGAATCTTCAGTTGTTGCAGCTCGACTGTCTTTTCCCCGAGGGTGACTGAAATCCCTTCAACGGTTCCTCTTAAGGACTGGAGCTCATCAGAATCCCGGGCAGAAGTAAGCTGAGCCCTGCTGGCCAGCTGCCTCTGGAGACGGGCGACTTCATCGGTCGCCGCCCTGAGTCTCCCTTTATATTCCTCCACCTGCCTGCGCCAGCTAGCTCGATGCACGTCGTGGCTCACCTCGACGTCCTGAAGCTGCTGCTGGAGGTCAGAGACCTTCTTCGACCACACCTGGTCACCGTCGACCCAGGCCAAGGGCCGGGATGAACCTCCTTCCAGCTGGCCGATCTTCCCCTTCGCGGCTGACAGTTCCACCTTGAGGGCGCTAATCCTCGCGGCTTGAGCCCAAATTTGGTCGCTGGTGCTCCTCTTGCATTCATCAAGCTCCTTCGTGAAAGCCGCTTTCCTCCGGCTATACTCCATGATCCCCTTCACGTGGAGATTCCGAAAGTGGGTGGCCACCGCGGTGGCTTCAGAATGACCTTTTCTCAATCTGCGAAGCTCGCCTTCCATCTTCTTCGACTTCTTTGTCAAGTGAAGAACTTCCTTCTTCAGCCGCTGGATCGTCGACTTCAGCGGGATTCCCAGGGGCAGGGGAAGTGCTTCTGCAGGACACTGCCATCGGAAGGCAAAAGCGTCAAAGCACGATTCATCGTAGGAAGAAAAGCAGGGAAAAGAAGGGGAGGGAGGAGAAGCTATCCGCGACAAAAAATTTCAACTTTATTGATTGGATGATTTTTTGGAGACAAAAAAAAAAAGAAAGAAAGAGAAAATTTGCGATGAAATAAAAATACAAGGCCAGAGGTCTCAGACCTCGGGGGTGGGGGTTGGAGAATTCGGTGTCCCCGGCGAGGGGACTGTAATTGCGGTGGCGGCTGGCGAGGGACCGGCCTCGTCTTCGGACTCCTCACCTAGGAAGCTGAGGTCGAGCTCTGGAAATTTTCTGGCCACCTTCTCTTGGCAGAGCTCAAACCCCGTGATGAACGCCTCCTGGCCGAATTGGACGTTCAGGTCCCTCATCTCCGCGGAAGCCTTGAATTCCTCTACCGTAAGGACTCTGGCCTCCGAGACCAAGATCAAAATCTGCTCAGCCAAGTTGGCGACCTCAGCCTCCGCCCTTCTCGCCGACTCCTCCAAGGTCTGCCTCTCCTCCTCCCGGGCCTGTCTCTCTCTTTCCAGGGCCTCTTGGAGGGCGGCTACTTCGGTCGTCTTCGCTTGGAGGCGAGCAACCTCATCCTGACAGCGCTCCTCCACCTGAAGGATGTCCCTCCTTGCACGGTTCACCACCTCGATATTGGTGAGGAGCTGGTGCCCAATCTGCAAGGGCAGCTAGGGAATCAGAACAAAGGCCGAGTAACCAGGTAAACAAAGATTTGCTTACCTCAAGGAAGGACCCCAAAGAGTCCCAAGCTCGCTGCTCAAATCAGCACGGTCGATCCTCTCGATGACGTCGGGCAGAATGCAGCCGTCGATCAACCGCCTGATCAAATCCCTATCGTTGAAGGGATTCTCCGGTCCCTCTTCGGAGCAGAGGGACTCGTCGGCAGCAGTTCGGCGGCTACTCACCCTGCGGGCCACCGATTTCCTCCTCTTCCCCCTCTCGGCCACGGGCTCCTCCGTGGAGCGGACCCCCGAAACAGGGGCCCCAGCCGGCGGACTCCTCGAGGAGGCTCGGGGAGCCGTTGCCTCGGCATCTGAGGAAATGTTAATTGCTGGGGCTGCCTAGGCAGGTGCGCCAAGCTCGACTCCTCCGCCCTGGCCCTCTTCGCCGATCCGAGGTTGCGACGCCCTTTCTCTTGTGAGCCCTGAGGCCCCTGGCAAGCATCCGCGCTGCTTCGGCGTCCATCCCTTTAAAAAAAAAAAAAGAAGAAAAGAAAAGAGAAAGAAGAAAAAGAAGCGAACCAATCAATCAAGAGTCAAAAAAAAAAAAAAAAAAAGAGAAAGAAAGAAAGAAAGGAAGAAAGAAACAGAGGGGAAAAAGAGAGAGAAGGAAGAAGAGATAAAAAGGGAAAGAAAAAGAAGAAAGGCATGAAAAGAGAAGATAAAGGAAAAGATGAATACTCGCAGGATCCTGGGGGCTCAGGCCGATGTTGAAAAGAAATTGCTCCCTCAGAAGATTGGGAAGGAAAGGAGCGGAATAGGCAAGAAGCTTTCGGGCAACCTGGAGGTCATCCTCCCCCAGACTAGGGGCCCGACGAACAGAATCCCTCAGAGAGCCCCAGGGGGGCAGGCCCAGCCTCAGGGTCGGGCAGTGGACGAAGAGGTATTTCCCCTTCCAATTGTAGATTGAAGAAGGGGCACCTCTCAGCAACCCCTTCTTACCGAACTGGGGGGAGAAGTACCACCAGTCCTTCATCGAAGGATGGCGCTTGAAAGTATAGAAGTGCCTGAACAGGGAGAGGGATGGTTGGACCTCGACTACGTGGCAAAGGGAGAGAAATCCTATCAAAAACCTAAAAGAATTCGGGGCCACAGAAGCCAGGGAGATGTCTAAGAAGCGGAAGAGGGCAATAACAAAGGAAGGAAGCGAAAGCCGGAGTCCGGCACGGAATGCTTCCTGATACAGACAAAAATGACCGGATGGGGGAGTGCTGGCTCGGTCAGAAGGGCCAGGCAGCTCCAGGTCGTACTCTGGAGGAACTCCATACTGAACCCTTATCAGAAGGAGTTCCTCCGGAGTCAAGGAACATGGAATGGCACCCGGTGCAAAAATCGGGCGGAGCCCAGCCCCAGACGCAGGTTCGTCTACAAAGCGAGGGACCTGGGGGTTTGAAGCGAAGGAGCTCCAAGAACTGCAGGGAGCAGAGGAGCCGGACGACATTTCAGGTAGGTTTGAAGGAGATCTCTAAAGATCCCTAAGAAGACGGACCGGATGAGGGGCGAGAGGTCACAGGAAACTAACTCGGAGGAATACAAAAAAATAATGACAAAAAAGAAGTCCCTAAGTGGTGGGGAGAAGGTTGAAGGTGCCGGAACTAACCTAGACCGCTTTGAGGGACCAGAGGGACGAAGACAGGGACGATTTGGAGGGTGCCTACGGCTCGAGAAGATATCAACTGAATCAGAGCTCTCGAAGGGAAGGCAGACACTGTTAAAATTTTGAAGCAGGGTAAGGGCCCCAAAAGCGGGAGCGCGGGTTTAAATAGACCCTGGGATCCGTCGCTATGATGATCGCGACCCCCAGGCCAGCCCGCGCTCGACACATGCCCCACTCACCATGGCAGGCGGCTGAAAGCGGCTGACGGTTGGCAGGACTATTATTGCACCATACCTGGGCCAGTGTACCTGCGGGAATTTCGAAGAGTCCCTTCGTATCGCCCCGATTCGAAAAGACTCCAGCACGCGCACATTTAATGCCAAAATATCTGGAGGTGGTCGTGCGTAGGATTCGAGGGGACAACTTCGGCTGCGCCAGTATCTCTGTACTTCCTTCGTTCGAAATTCAAACTCGGAAGTAGGGGGACTGGTGTTGGGTATAAAATACCCTCAGCCGAAGTTCTCAGCAAGAAGCCAGCTCCGCCCAGACTCCTACGGGAGCAGGGCTCCATCGCCGACATCGACTATGGGACAACTCCGCCCGGACTCCTACGGGAGCCGGGCTTCGTCGCCGACATCGACTACAGGACAACTCCGCCCGGACTCCTACGGGAGCCGGGCTCTGTCGCCGACATCAACTACGGGACAACTCCGCCCGGACTCCTACGGGAGCCGGGCTCCGTCGCCGACATCGACTATGGGACAACTCCGCCGGACTCCTACGGGAGTCGGGCTCCGTCGCCGACATCGACTACGGGACAACTCCGCCCGGACTCCAACGGGAGCCGGGCTCCATCGTCGACATCGACTATGGGACAACTCCGCCCGGACTCCTATGGGAGCTGGGCTCCGTCGCCGACTTCGACTGCCGGTAAGATCAGTCCGGACTCCTACAGGAGCCGGACTTCGCACCTGACTTTAATTCAGGGGACTCCGCCCGGACTCCTACGGGAGCCGGGCTCCGCTCGCAACTTCAACCTCAAGGGGGACTCTGTCCGGACTCTCACGGGAGCCGGGCTCCGTCGCCAACTTCGACTGCCGGTAAGATCAGTCCGGACTCCTACGGGAGCCGGGCTCCGTTGCCGACATCGACTACGGGACAACTCCGCCCGGACTCCTACGGGAGTCGGGCTCCGTCGCCGACATCGACTACGGGACAACTCCGCCCGAACTCCTACGGGAGCCGGGCTCCATCGCAGACATCGACTATGGGACAACTCTGCCCGGACTCCTACGGGAGCCGGGCTCCGTCGCTGACATCGACTACAGGACAACTCCACCCGGACTCCTACGGGAGCCGGGCTCCGTCGCCACATCGACTACGGGACAACTCCGCCCGGACTCCTACGGGAGTCGGGCTCCATCGCCGACATCGACTACAGGACAACTCCGCCCGGACTCTCACGGGAGCCGGGCTCCGTCGCCAACTTTGACTGCCGGTAAGATCAGTCCGGACTCCTACGGGAGCCGGACTTCGCACCTGACTTTAATTGCAGGGGACTCCGCCCGGACTCCTATGGGAGCTGGGCTCCGCTCGCGACTTCAACCTTAAGGGGGACTCCGCCCGAACTCTCACAGGAGCCGGGCTCCGTCGCCAACTTCGACTGCCGGTAAGATCAGTCCGGACTCCTACGGGAGCCGGACTTCGCACCTGACTTTAATTGCAGGGGACTCCGCCCGGACTCCTACGGGAGCCGGGCTCCGCTCGCGACTTCAACCTCAAGGGGGACTCCGCCCGGACTCTCACGGGAGTCGGGCTCCGTCGCCAACTTCAACTACCGGTAAGATCAGTCCGGACTCCTACGGGAGCCGGACTTCGCACCTGACTTTAATTACAGGGGACTCCGTCCGGACTCCTACGAGAGCCAGGCTCTGCCCGCGACTTCAGCACCAAGAGGACTCCGCCCGGACTCCCACGGGAGCCGGACTCCGCACACGACTCCAACCTCAAGGGAAACTCCGCCCGAACCCCCATGGGAACCAGGCTCCGTCATCAGCTCCGACCGCTGCCGAACTCCAATCGACGGATCTGCGCTCCCAAGCAGGCCACGATAACGGTCACAGCACTGCTCCACTCCCTATGACGGATCCCGTGCAGCTCCCACCTGACCCACGGTCATACTGCTCCACTCCATGACGGATCCCACGCAGCTCCATTACTCCCTGGCAGGCCATAATAATGGCCACGATCCTGCTCCACTTCCTGCGATGGATGCAGCGCGATTCTCCCATCTGCTGACAAGTCGCGACAACAGACGCCGCTCCACTCCCTGCAGCAGACTCCACGTGGCGCGCTGCAGTGAGGGCCACGGGTCTACTCCACTACTCCTCGCAGCAAATTCCTCCTGACGGTGGGCAGTCCACTACGAGATGGTTAGGAACGTCACTATCAGTCTGTTGAGCCCACCGCCTATATAAGGGGGACCTTAGATACGTTATTCTATAAGCTCTCACTTTACATCTCAAAACTCTGCTAAATTCTCCGTTTGAGCACTCCATTCTTGTTGAGGTAGAGAACTGACTTGAGCATCGGAGAGTCTTGTCGGAGCAACCCCACCTCCGATTTAGACTTCCTTTGCAGGTCCCGGTGGCGACCGCGACTCCCTCGACTCCAGCTTCTCCGACGCAAGCAGATTTTTGCACCAACAGATTTCAAAACAATTATTATGAAATCATAAATTAAAACCTAACTCCAAGATCACCTTATCAAAAATTAAATCATATAATATGCATTAATATCAAATAAAAGATATAGAAACATACCTCTTATCGTTAAACCCTGATTTGTGCTTAGTTGCCGGCAGCAATCTGTTTGAGTTTCCACCAGGTGCCCACGTGTTCACCCTCCAATGTTGATCCACACGAGGACTCGATCAACTCTCTAGCACTTATTAGAAAATACTCTATAATTAAATTTTGATTTATCAGAATTTAAATGTAATTTGGGTAGAACCTCTTTCTTGGGTTTGCTGTCACACTGTTGGACCTTTTCTTCCCTTTCTTTCTTGCTCCTTGTCTCCTTAATTTTTATTCCAATTCTCTAAGCCTTTTGAAAGATTTCTTGTCCTTTATCAGGACCTTATCTAGGCTAGAGAGAAGGAATAAAGAAAATTGGACAAGCAGAGCCTCTTGTAAGAAAGAAAGAAGATTTCTGAATACCCGAGACTCCTCGGCGTGCACCTCTATTTATATTGCACGTAAAGGTGCAATCCAAAACATCTCACACCCTCTTACAAATTATCTCACACCTCTTATCTATTTCTCATGCCCCATAAGTTAAGAAATACCATGTGTACATCAAAATTGGGTTGAAGAGATGCCTTATTTCAGAAAGACTCTTCGATCTTAACTTACGGTGTTCAGATGAGAAGTCACGAAGCTTCTCTTATTGGCGCCATCAACCCATGCCTTTGGATCTGGAAGAAAGCCCATCCAATGGCCAGATATGTGGTGCCAATTTGAAGAATGGTGAAAGAGATAAATGGGCGTGGATAATTTAAAACTTATCTCCCCATTTGAAATTTCAAAGGGGCGCTTCCAAGAGGTGGCGCATGGATTTAATTCTTATCCTTTTCTTAATTCTTCTATGATGAGTTTAATACTCAGAAGGACTCTTAGGTGCCTCCTAAGACATCTGAAATACATTCGTAGAATAAAGGTTACGGAGAAAAATAGGATAGACCTTATCCAATGGTGGCGCCAACTCCATCCATGCGCCATGTGGCTCATGCGCATGGATTTAAATCCACACGCCAAGAGAGAGACTCTTAGGCATGTGGTTCCCTGGTTTTTGGCACCCAACAGCAAGCCCAATTAAAACACTTCGAACCCACTTCAAGACCAAATCCAATTTGGCTCAAATTGGTTCTAAATTCGCCCAAATCGGAACCCGATTCGAATTCGATTCGAATCTAAATGCTAGGGTTTGCAACATGTGCTAGCATGTTCAACTTGCAAACATGGTTTAATCAAATTAAACCCATGATCAATTCCCTTTGTGTGTGACCCATTGGGTTCCACATCTAGCCAGCAGTGAGTCCAGGTGCAATTTAAACTAATTTGGTTAGAACACAATCTAGCCGATTTAGGTCAAATCAAGCTAAACCATTTTGATCAATCAAAATAGCTTTTAATTAATGATCGAATTAAACTCTTTAATTCGATCAAACTCACAAGACATGATTGATGTCTAGCAATGTATCATGTCTATCTAGTAGATATGGAATTTTGATAAAAATATCAAAAATATCCTTCAGTGAAAATTACCATGCAACTTGATCTTACGATCATCCTGCATCCCGAATATAAGTTTGGGTATGAAAAATGTCAAACCCAATTTTATATTCATATTTCTCTTGATCAAATAATAATGATTCGATTTATAAAAATATTAAAAACCATTTCTAATTTTTTTTTATAATGCTTTGATCAAAGTCTTCCTGAATCATTATTTGATTGAAGCAGATAGGATGCGATCTCCTCTTACTAGGAGCGATCGTTTCCATATTGACCTACTCACAACCTTCATAAGCAATCCATCATATCCAGAACATCCCGTACATGATTAAATCATGAATGAGTATGATCCAAAATATGGATTCATGCTTATAAGGTTCTATGGCAGTCTCAGGTCAAAAGATTTACATGCACAATTCCCACTATAAGAAAAAATCTGTTGACATGTAGATAAGACTCCATCAGATATTCTTTAATTAGATCAATTCAGTGAATTCATTCTCTAATGAACACTTACATCCTTATATTAGTGTCATACACAAGTAATTGTGAGATTAATTACCCTCTCTACCGAGCATATACAGGATGTACCAGTCTTACCAGAAATATTGATCCCCTACTCAATGTTCCATCGACTAGAAATATTTAAAATTAGAGTTTTAAGGTTTTAGGTCTCACTTGGTATGATCGCATCATAACCCTAAAACCATAGCCCTAATTTATGGGGTTCATCAAAATAAGATGCAGCATATGATGAACTAAATGCCTTTATTTATTTAAAACATCAGTACATGAGTTGTCGGGAGACAAAATAATATCCATCTATTTATATACATTTTGATTGGCTTATAGGGTATATTCCTTTCAATTTCCCACTTGCACTAAAGTCAATCTCCCTTATATTTCAACCCCATACAATCGAGATGGCGATCGAATTGCTGCTGTGGTAAAGCTTTAGTGAATGGATCCGCTATGTTGTTCTTTGTGTCTACTCGTTCAATAATAACATCTTGTCTTTCAATTATTTCACGAATGAGATGGAAGCATCTCAAAATGTGCTTGGATTTATGGTGAGATCTGGGTTCTTTGCTTGAGCAACTGCTCCAGTATTATCACAATAAAGTGGTACTGGGTTCTCAATCTCAGGAACAATGCCCAATTCAGTGATGAACTTCTTCATCCAGATAGCTTCCTTGGCGGCTTCACTTGCAGCTATGTATTCTACCTCTGTGGTTGAGTCAGCTACTATTTGCTGTTTAGAACTCTTCCAACTCACTGCTCCACCATTCAAAGTAAAGACATACCCTGAAGTGGATATGCTATCATCTGGGTCTGATTGAAAACTAGAATCAGAGTATCCTTCTAGTTTAAGATCAGATCCACCATATATGAGAAAAATATCCTTAGTCCTTCTCAAGTACTTTAGAATATTTTTCACAGCCTTCCAATGATCCTCTCCTAGATCAGCCTGAAATCTACTGGCTATACCTAAGGCATAAGCTACATCAGGCCTGGTACATAACATAGCATACATTATTGATCCTACAGCCGAAGCATAAGGAATAGAACTCATTCTATTTCTCTCTTCAGCTGTCTTAGGAGACATCTTCTTAGAGAGATGTATGCCTTGACTCATGGGTAAATAACCTCTTTTACTTTCATTCATACTGAATCTTTTCAGTATTAAGTCAATGTACTTAGACTGAGATAAGCCTAGCATCCTTTTAGATCTATCTCTATAGATCTTTATACCAAGTATATAGGATGCTTCCCCCAAGTCTTTCATGAAAAACTTATTTGATAGCCATAATTTGATGTTTGTAACATTGGGATATCATTTCCAATAAGGAGTATGTCATCTACATACAGAACCAAGAAAACTAGGGCACTCCACTAGTCTTCTTATACACACAAGGTTCATCCACATTTTTGATAAGCCAAATTCTTTGATTGTTACATCAAAGCGGATGTTCCAACTCCTTGAGGCTTGCTTTAATCCATAAATGGATTTCTTAAGCCTGCATACTAGATTTGGTCTGTCATTTGAGACAAACCCTCTGGCTGTGACATGTAGACCTCCTCTTCTTGAAAATCATTCAAGAAGGCGGTCTTCACATCCATTTGCCATATTTCATAATCATAGTATGCTGCTATTGCAAGCATTATCCGAATAGATTTGAGCATGGACAATAGGTGAAAAAGTTTCATCATAATCAATACCCTGTTTTTGCCTGAAACCTTTAGCTACCAATCTAGCTTTATAGGTTTCTATTTGACCATCTGCTCCAATCTTTTTCTTATAGACCCATTTGCACCCAATAGGGTTTACCCCTTCTGGTGCATCAACCAAAGTCCATACTTTGTTGGTATACATGGAGTCCATCTCGGATTTCATAGCATCCTGCCATCTGTCTGAGTCCTTACTCATGACAGCTTCTGTATAGGTCAAAGGTTCGTCATTCTCAATGACTTGGGCTTCATTATTCTCAATAATGAACCATACCTTATAGGTACATGTCGTACCCTCTCTGACTATGGATAGGAGTTATGTGTTCTAGTTCTTCTTTATTTATGTGATATTTGGTTGAGAAATATCTATTTGTTTTTGTTGAACTTCATTAATTTCAATATTTCTCCACTGCCTCTTTCTAGGATAAATTCTTTTCCATGAAAGTGGCATGCCTACTTACAAATATCTTTTGTTCAGTAGGGATGGTAGAATAGATATCCTATACTATCCTTAGATATCCTACAAACAAATATTTATCCGCTCTAGTATCTAGTTTATGTCCAAAATTTCTTTTGACATATGCTGAACATCCCCATATCTTAAAATATTTAAGATTGGGCTTCTTACCTCTCCATATTTCATATGGAGTGCTAGATACAGATTTAGAGGTACTCTATTCAAGATAATTATTGTGGTCTCTAAAGCATAACCCCAGAAGAAGTAGGTAATTCAGTGAAGCACATCATGGATCGTACCATATCTAATAAGGTACGGTTTCTCCTTTCGGCTACACCATTTAATTGTGGCGTATAAGGAGGTGTCCATTCAGAGATAATTTCTTTGCTTTAAGATGGTCTAAAAATTCATTGGACAAGTATTCTCCTCCTCGATCAGATCGAAGGATTTTTATACTTTTTCACTTTGTTTTTCGACCATGCTTTGATACTCTTTGAATTTATCAAAGGCTTCGGATTTATGTTTCATAAGATACACATATCCAAATCTAGATAAATCATCTGTAAATATAATAAAATATGAGTATCCACCTCTGGCATGAGTTGTCATAGGGCCATATACATCTATATGTACAAGTCCTAACAACTCGTTTGTCCTATCTCCATGTCTACTAAATGAAGTCTTGGTCATTTTACCATGAGACATGATTCACAAGTTCCTAATGGTTACAATCATAAGAATCAAAGAACTTTTCTTTGTACAACTTGTTAATCCTAGTCTCACTAATATGACCAAGTCGACAATGCCAAAGTAAGGTATTATTTACATTATCTCTCTTACGTTTACTATTTTCATCAACATGAAAAATATTATCATTCAAGCATAGAGTCAACAAACCATTGTCAAAAATGCCATGATAAATTATTTCATTAGAAAAATTAATCGAGCAACCATTGCTCGTTACAGATATTTGATATCCTTGTTTTATCAACAAGGGTACAGATAAATATTTCTAATGATCTTAGGCATGTAATAACAATTTGTTAGCTTAAGATCTTTCCAGAAGGAAACTTCAAGATATATGTCCCTACAGCTTCTGCTTGGATAGAATCTCCTCCAGCACCATAGAGCTCGAAGTATCCCTTCCTCAAATTCTAATTTTCTGCAGCCCCTGCAATGATTTGCATATATGAAAACCACAGGCAGTATCTAATACCCATGAGTTTGAATGGAAGAATTAATGATAATATTGTATGTATCTCATACATATCTTTTGGTGCATTATTTGCACCAGTCTTCACTGTTGCAAGATAAGCCTTGCAATTCCTTTTCCAATGACCTGCCTTGCCGCAGTGGAAGCAGGTCGACTATCCGGAGGTCTTCTTTCCCTTCTTTCTCTTATTTATACCACCTTTAGGGTTCAGCCTCCTTTTAGAACCTTTTTTGCCTGCCTTCTTCTTGGAGATCCCATTCCAAAGAAGAAGAGGAGCCTTATCCTTCTTGATATGGCTCTCTGCTGTTTTGAGCATATTTAACAGCTCAAAGGAAAATTCAGTTTGTTCATTGATAGTTCACGACAAACTGAGAAAATAATTCTGGAAGTGATTGCTAGATTAGATCCTGACTCAACTCTCCATCCATAACAAAACCTAATTGACCTAATCGAGTGATCAGATCAATAACCATCAAAACATGATTTTGTACAGATGACTCCTCTGTCATTCTGGCACGGAATAACTGCTTAGATATCTCATATCTTGCAGTCCTACTCTGTTCTCCATAAAGCTCTTTTAAATTGAGCAATATGGAATGAGTGTCCATGCTATCATGCTGCCTCTGTAACTCATTTGTCATAGGGGCAAGTATGATACACTTGACAGTTAAAGAATCATTTTGCCACATCCTATATGTGCTTTTTTCTTCCTCTGTGCCATCCTCCCCAACTAGTTTTTTAACGGAGACCTTCTTCGCCTTCTTCTTGGAGATGCCGGCCTTAGGCTTCATTTTTTTCTTGGAACCCTTCTTTGCCTTCTTTTTGTCGATCTTATCAACAAGAAATACTAAAATTTTTTTATCTTTGAAATGGCTCTCTGCTATTTTCAGCATGTTCAGCAGTTCTGGCAGGCTGATGTTCAGTTTGTTCATATGATAATTTATAACAAACTGAGAAAAAGAATTAGAAAGAGACTGCATGATCAAATTCTAGCTCAGTTCACCATCCATGGTAAAATCTAGCTATCCCAGATGAGTGATCAAATCAATCATCTTCAGGACATGCATTTGTATGGAGGTGCCTTCAGTCATACGGGTACGGAACAACTATTTTGATATCTCATATCGTGCAATTTGACTTTGTTCCCCATATAACTTCTTAAGATTAAGGAGTATAGAAGGAACATCCATATCCTCATACTACCTCTGAAGCTCGTTGCTTATGGAGACAAGCATGATGCATTTGACAGTCACACTGTCATCTTTCCACATCTTATATGTGGTCCTTTCCTCCTCAGAAGTATTTTCCCTAAGAGAATCTGGTGCAGGTGTATCCAGAATGTAGGAGACTTTCTCCTGAGTGAGAACAATTCTCAGGTTCCTTAACCAGTCAACATAGTTAGGTCCGATCAACTTGTTTGCATCTAGGATGCCTCTAAGTAAAAGTGAGGTTGCCATGTGTGTAGTTAATCCATAATAATAAGAACACAATATAAGCAGACAATTTATGATGACATTCATAACTAGACTAGGACTTTTATCTAATTGTGTCTCCCACTATTTTATCAAACTTTATAACCATCAAATATGAAAATCGAGAAACATACTAATATTTCTTAGTGAGGTTGAGATCCTTATTCCTCACAAATACCTTGTGGATAGCACAACAAGTATTCATGAGTTCAAGAGTAGGTAATTTTTTACCAATTATACCTCTACAATTCTCAACATTTTTCTCTCTGACCTCTAGATCACATATAACCTTGTGGATAGCACAACAAACTATAGTGTTCTAGTTAAGTTAACCCTTCAATCCCATATGGTCATACTTAAATAATGCTATCCTTGTGGATAGCACAACAAAACAATACTATTCAAAATATGCCATAAGCATCAAAATATACTTGATCAACATCATATCAATTTCTATAGTAAGCATTGTGGATAGCACAATAAGCTCACCAAGATCTTGACATACTCTATCAATCAAGTTCGAAGGAAGGTCCTTGTAATATCTACATCACTAATCAATCTAAGTCTAAAATTTAGTAAGACCAAATTGGCTAGGTCAATAGGTAGGAGGCACCCCGTAACTTTTCTTAGACACCAACAGAGTTGGTCAGGCCAACATCGGATCTAATTAAAAAATCACCTTTCACACTTTCCTCGACACCAATTGATCTAAAGAATTCAACTTTTGAATTGAAAGTAAATCCCAACATTACAACTTAATATAATTTTTAAGAGGAACTTTGAATTGGTCTCGGCACATCCTAACTATATCTACATAAAATGTACTCTACATAATATGCAATATGACATGTAAACACAAATCACAATAGCAATCATATAATCATGCCAAAAATTCAAATAAAGGTGTATTAGAAGTCATAACATATGACAAGCATATTGAAAAATAAAGCAACCCCTAATCATATTAGGCATGCATAATACCCTTAACCATACATCGATTTAAGCATGAAGCTATCATGATAAAATAAATTCCAAATTATCAAAAATTTATAATTTTAATAATTAAAATTTAAAATTATGGTACATATAAAGTCAAAAATATTTTTTAAGATTAAAGATCAATGCTAAAATCAAAGTAACATATTTGGCAATATATGATCAATAACAATTCTATGCAACTATTTTGCACTTGTTTGATCAAAACAGACAAGGGTGGCTCTGATACCACTATTGGGTTTTGACCACATAGTGAAAAATAATTTTAAAAATTTTAAAAAATAAACAAGTCAATAGCTTTATCAAATAAAACTATCGAGCCGAAATCCAAACTCTAGAATCACCTTGCCGATATCGATAAAACAAAAACAAACATGCAAAAGAGATAGAATTTTTACTTTCACCTAAAAAGATGAAGTGGCATGTTGGTGTTCTCCATAAGACTCTAAAGTAGAAGTCCTTCAATGGTGATCCATATGAAAGTTGGCCAAGGACCTTCCTAACCGGTGCGCCGCCACAGCCTTGTCTTCTCATGAATACTGCCAGCTTCAAACTCGTGATACGATCGTGCCAAAGCCCAGTCGCCTCCAAGCTTGCCACCAAGATCATGTGAAGAAGATACTTTTTAGATATCTCACAATCTAAGATTTGATTTTTGGCTCCAATATATAGAAAAACCAAATCCTAGGGCACACTAGCAACTCTTGCTAAATTTCTCACCACCCTTCTGACAAATTTTGCCACTCAATTTTTTCTTCTTTTTTCTCAAATTTTTGTCAAAATTTTTTTTATGATTTCCATATCCCTAATCTCTGATTTCAATCCAAAATCACAATATCAAGCCATGTGGGACGTCCCATATAAATAGGGGACCAAAGGATGTGTCATGGGATGAAGGGGCGCCAACCATTGTCGCTCCATCTTCTCATGCGGTGAATAAATTCATCGTGTATGAATTATGGTGCATAAGAGACTTCTTATAGAAGGACTCTCCTTTTTCTATGTGCCATAAAAATCTCATTCAATTTTGGTGACAAATCATAGGATTTCTGGTTTATCTTTTAAGGCAACGCGTATAGTTAAGAGCCTTCATGAAGAAGGACTCTCCAACTTCACATGCAAAAAAGAGGTGGGGTGGCATTTATTTTTGGTGTGACTTTTGATAGGCATAGAGGAGTCCTTCTCCACTTGAAACTGTTTCAAGTTCGATAAGGATCCAATCTAAATTGACCCAATCCCATTAGGTCAAAGGCAACTAGTCTAGGTTAACTCAAACACTTTGATCTAAACCAATTTAGGAACTTGGGTTAACACAATGTGCTAGCATATCAAATTAACCCATAGAATTTATATTAAACTCTAATTAGATCAGACTAAGATCAAATCTCAAAGTGTGTGACCCATTGGATTTCAAATCTAGCCAGTAGTGGACCAAGACTTTTGACGTAACCCTAATCCAATGAGATTAGGTCACCCAAAGAGTCCCAATCAACTTGAACTCTTCCAAATTGATTTCAAAATTAAACTCTTTTAATTTTGATAAATTCACAAGTCAGGATTGACGTCTAGCAAAGTATCATGACTATCTGAAAGATTTAAAATTTTGATAAAAAATTATCAAAATATCCTTCAATGGCAGGTTACCGTGTAATTCAATCCTTCAATCAAATAATATCTCAGATGAGTTGTGGGCATGAAAATATGTCAAACCCAATCACTTATCTTTACATATCTCGATCTGAAGGTGATGATTCAGTTGATGATACATTAAAAATCTTTTTCTAATTATCATCCTGTTTTGGTCAAAGACTTCCGAATTATCGACCTATGAGATCACATAGGATGTTCGCTCTCCTTATTGGGAGTGACTGAACCCTTATTGATCACTCACAACCTTCATGCACTCTTCACTATATCCAGAACATCCCATACAAGGATCAAGAATCAAGTTAGAAAGTAGACCAAAATATAGATCCAAGTACATAAGGTACCATGGTGATCTCAGGTCAAAAGATCACTTACACAACTCTCACTAGAGAAATATCAGTTGACATGAAAATAAGACTCCATCTGATATTTTCTCACAGATCAATTCAGTGAACTCATTCTCTAATGAGCACCCATATTTTTGTATGAGTGTCACCACATAAGTGGTTGTGTGATCAACCATCCTCATTTCTGAGCATGCATAGGACATGCCAGTCTTACCGGTATGATTGATCTCTGACTCAATGTACCAATGACTAAAAATATTTTAGGTTAGGGCTATCAAAGATTTAGATCTCATTGGCGTCATCTCATCACGGTCCTAAAATCATTGTCCAGATCTATGAGGTTCATTATAATCTAAGAATAATAAGATGCAGCATATAATGAATCAAAAAATATTTATTTTATTAATAATATAAATATCAATTACAGGAGTTAGGAAGATTACAATAAATATCCGATCGCATCCCATATGCGATTGGCTTGTGGGGCATTATTCTTTCAAGGTCAAGTGCTATGTGCTGGCATCTATGTCAAATGAGTTACAGAGCCAGCATAAGCATATGCCCACTATCAGAGCTATGATCACTCATCTACAAGAGTTATGTGGTGAGCATAGCCGTAATGCATGCTTCGAAGTATCCAAGAGACTCTTCAATTTGAAGATACGAGAAGGGCAGTCAGTCCATGAGTACTGTATGACAGTAATCAAGGACATTGAGGAGCTTGAGAAGCTCGGATTTAATATGCAAAAAGAATTATCAATGGATTTGATTCTTCGATCTCTTATGAGTTCATATAGTCAATTTATTATAAATTTTTATATGAACAAACTCGATTGCACTATATCCGAACTAGTCAATATGTTGGTCACTATGGAAGGAACCTTGAAGAGTTCAAGGGATACTATTCTCGCTGTGGAGCAAACTTCTTCGATCAAGAGAAAGTCTGGTTGGAAGAAGAAGATCAAATCCGCTAAGAAGTAGAAGAAAGAAAGCAAGACAAAGAAGGACATTCCAAAGAAGGCTGAAGCAAAGAAAAAGTGTTTCTACTGTGATGCTGAAGGCTACTGAAGGAGGAACTGTCCACTCTACCTAAAGAGCTTAAAGACCAAGAAGGGTGATAAACTTTCAGAAGGTATGCTCATAATTGAATCTAACATTATGATTTTTTCTACTTCTAGTTGGATATTAGACTCTGGTTCGAGTGCTCATATATGTACCTCAATGCAAGATCTAATAGAAAGTAAAAAGTTGAGGAAAGATGACATGATCCTTCAGGTCAGCAATGGAGCAAAAATTACTGTAGAAGCCATTGGTACTTATCCTCTTCGATTATCATCAAGTTTTAGATTAGATTTAAAAGACTGTTATTTTGTTCCTATAGCTAGTCAGAATTTGATTTCCGTATCCGTGCTAGCACAGGAAGGTTTTGAATTTAATTTCAATAAAGATTTTTATTTTATTTATTTATGAAATAAATTTATTGCATATGATCTTTTAATTGACAGTCTATATCACTTGCATGTTGATGTGAATGTGAATTGGAATGAACAAATAGTGAGTGCCGTAGGTCAAAAGAGATCCAGAGAAGAAATTAACTAGAAGTACTTGTGGCATCATGACTAAGCCATATTGGAGAGGACAGGATAAACAAACTGAAAAAGGATGGGATCCTTGGCTCTCTTCATCCAGAGTTGTATCCAACTTGTGAATTTTATTTTTGAGAAAAAGTGATCAAGTTATCCTTTGTAGGATATGGAGAAAGGGCCACTGAGTTACTTACCCAGGTACACATCGATATGCGTGGGCCATTTGATATACAGGCCAAAGTTGGTTATAACTACTTCATTACCTTTATCAATAATCTGTCTAGGTATAGGTATGTGTATCTTATGAAACATAAATCTGAAGCCTTTGAAAAGTTCAAAGAAGTCAGAAATGAAGTAAAAAAATAAACAGGAAAATCCATTAAGATTCTTCGATCTGATCAAAGAGATGAATATCTTTATCAAGAATTTTTGAGATATCTCAAAGACAATGATATAGTCTCTCAATGGACTCCTCCCGAAATACCTCAGCCCAACGGAGTATCAGAAAGAAGGAATAAGACCCTATTAGATATGGTCAGATCCATGATGAGCTTCACTGATTTACTCTTATATCTTTGGAGACATGTCTTATTAATTGTCATTCACCTATTGAATAGGATTTCATCAAAATCTGTTTCTACCACATCTTATAAGATATGGTACGGTAAGAAGTCGAGTCAAGGTTATCTTAAGACTTGGAGATGTCCGACCTATGTCAAGAGACAAATGACTGATAAATTGGAGGATAGATCTGTAATAGCTCATTTTATAGAGTATCCAAAAGAATCAATAGGATACTACTACTTTCCATAAGATCACAATGTGATTGTGAGTCAGAATGCCATATTCCTAAAAAATAGTTTATCCAGGATGGTGGCAGTGGGAGGTTAGTTGAGCTCGAAGAGAAGATCTCTAAAGAGTAAAGAGCTATAAATCCTCAGGAATCTATTATTCATGAGCCAGTAGTTGATATTCCTCTATCACCTCTTAGATTTAGCAGGATCTCCCGACCTCCTGAAAAGTATATGGGTATGCTTACGGAGGAAGTAAAGAAAATATTCCTTATAGGAGATAAGAGTCATGGTGACAATCCTAATACTTTTGATGAGGCGATGTCTGACATCGATTTTGAGAAATGATTAGATATAATAAAGTCAGAAATTGACTCAATGCATTCGAACCAAGTATGGACCTTAATAGATCTACCCAAGGATATAGTATCCATTAGGTGTAAATAGATCTACAAAAGAAAAATAGATGCTGATGGTAAGGTAGAGACCTATAAATCTAGGCTCATAATAAAAGGTTATAACCAGCACGAGGGTATTGACTATCAAAAAAATTTTCATCCATAGCTATGCTGAAATCCATCTGCACTCTGCTTGCTATTACAGCTTATAATGATTATGAAATCTGACAGATGGATGTAAAAACTGCCTTCCTGAATGGATATCTTGAGGAAGATATCTATATAAAGCAACTTTTGGATTTTACATCTGGTGATGGTGATCATAGAGTCTGCAAGCTGCAAAGGTCTATATATAGATTAAAGCAAGCTTCTCGATGTTGGAATCATTGTTTTGATGATGTGATCAAATTGTTTGACTTTATCAAGAACGAAGAAGAACCTTGTGTATACAAAAGGATCAGTGAAAGTATAATAACATTCTTCGTATTGTACGTGGATGATATTCTCCTCATTGAAAATGATATTTCCATATTGACCACGGTCAAAAGATGGTTATCTAAGAAATTCTTCATGAAAGACCTAGGAGAAGCATCCTATATTCTTAGAATAAAGATCTATAGAGATAGATCTAAAAGGATGCTAGGCTTGTCACAAAAGCTATACATAGAGAAAGTGCTGAAAAGGTTCAGCATGAAAAACTCTAAAAAAAGATTTTTACCTCTTAAATATAATATTCATCTTTCCAAGATGATATGTCCAACCACATCTGAGGAAGTTCAGCGTATGAGTAGGATTTTTTATGCCTCAGTCATAGGGAGCCTCATGTATGCCATACTATGTACTCGACCTGATATTGTCCTTGCTATGAGTGTCACAAGCAGGTATCAGTCGAATCCAGGTGAGGAGCACTGGATAGCTGTGAAGAACATCCTTAAGTACTTAAGAAGAACTAAGGATTTGTTCTTGATCTTTGGAGGAGGTTCTGGGTTGCGAGTCAAGGGATATATTGATTCAGACTTCATGTCTGATCCTGATGATAGAAAATCTACGTCAGGATATGTGTTCATATATAATGATGGCGCAATCAGCTGGAAGAGTTTCAAGCAATCCATCATAGTAGATTTGACCACAGAGGCTGAATATGTCACTGCTTCATATGCTGCAAAGGAAGGCTTCTGGTTCAAAAAATTTATTGCAAAACTTGAGGTTATAATATCAGATACCATACCACTTTACTGCGACAACAATGGAGCCATAGCACTTGCTAAGGAGCCAAGATCTCATCAGAAATTAAAGTACATCGAACGGCGGTATCATATCATACGCAACTATCTCGAAAAGAAATATGTCGAGGTGCAAAGAGTAGACTCCACGGATAACGTGGTAGATCTGCTGACAAAGCAATTGAGCAAGTCAAAAATGAAAGTCCACCTTAAGAAGATGGGACTTAGATTAGTGACCAATTAGCTTTAGTCCAAATGGGAGATGGTTAGATGTATGTCCTAGAAGCCAACATGGCTGACACATTGAGATATAGCTAGGATACAATTTTATACTTAATATATTAATTTGATCAATAAAATGATAAGTTTATTTTTTATTCAAGTATGATGTATCCTTGAATCGTCCATAGAATTAATATTTCGATACATATTCTCAAAGTGTTGAAAATTAGAGACATGTATTTAATTTCTAAATACTCCCAGTCATAGTATCATCATGAGGATGGTGATCGATTCGGATAGACCGACGCATAAATCACTTCCTTCAGGATATATGAGTCTGATCTATAGTGTAGAGATACTGAGCGATGAGTGTGGGTAGTTGTTAGAGAACAACTAATACTGAGCATGACCATACGAGAGATCACTTAGATTTCTACTCGATCATCAGTGATTATCTCGATGTTGTAGTTGTGTGAATGATCTTTTGACCTACGATGGTATGACTGCTCGCAGTGAGCCTACTGTAGTTTGACTGACATATAAACATGGCCTTAATGAGCCTTTATAGTGGATGTTGACGACAGTTGATCCACTACAGAAGTAGAATGTGCATTAAGATGGAATCTATCGATCTTGATAGAAAGGAGTAATCATATGAGATTTGAGAGGCTAAGTCCAAGAGTTTGTGGTCACAGTAGTATGATTGATGAAAAAGAGTTTTCATAATGATCACAATTGGACTTGAGCTGATCGAATCTATCATATGACTGATGATGAAGTTTGATGATTTATCCATGACCTACCATCTAGTCGGGACTCACGGTAGAAGGACTGAATCACATGTGAACTACATCTTGAGATTCTTTTTTGGTTCTACAAGGTTACCACTACATACTGCTAGGTGTCACTGGTGGATTATGAAAGCTCACTAGGATTGCTTAATATCGACAATCCTTGATGAGTTAGAGTGAAATTGTTTCGATCATTGAAAAGAGTTTCAATGATACTATGATAGAGATCATTGTATATCTCACTACTAGATAGAATTAAACTTATGAGGTCATACAATAAAGGAATTAGATCTGAAATAAGCAATTGGACTTATGAAGTCTCAATTGAGTTTAGAGAAACCCTATTGGGTTCAAGGTAACCTGACTAGCACATGATTAGACCTAATTTTCTCTTTACGTTTGAATTTTTGATTTGATAAAATTAATTTAAATTTAATTACTTGCTAATAATCTAAATAAATTAGATTCATTGGGCTCAAGTTGTTGGGTGTCTAAGATTTTGGATCAAATGAATTAAGGGTTCAAATTCTTAATTAATTTTCTTGATAGTTTTAATTGAGCGCCACTTGATTTGATTAAGTTGGGCATGTCCACCCATTAGAGGATATATGGAACCATTATAGGGTGTTCCATGGGTGCCATGTTGGGTGTGTTTTTATGGGTGCAAAGGCTCAAATAGTTGGCACCTAAAGGATCTCCTAAAGAGAGTCAAATAACTAAAGGAATGAGAATTCCTAATGCAAGTAGGACTTGTATTAAGTGGTTGTTTGGTTTTGAATAGAATTCAAACCTTGTCTATTTAAAGGAGCTTTCCCTAAGACCTTTAGATAATTCAACCAGAAGCCCCATGCCTCCCTTGAAGTGCCCACGCCCCCTCTCTCTTCTCCCTTGGAGATCCAATGCCAAAGCTTGGGCATCCTCCATCCTCAATGCCCAAAGGTGTTTGGGCATCCCATATTCCTTGCTGGTTTTTAGTCCCTAGTTGCTACATAATCTAGAAAAAAAAAGCAAGAGAAGAAGAGAAGAAGAAGATCAAGAAAAGGATCAAAAAGTTGATCGCGATCCAGGCTTCATTCAGATTCGCAGGCTGATTTTCTTAGAGAAGAAAAATCAATATCAAAGAGGGCTATTCCAGACTGATCTTGAGTGGATACCTGTAAAGATCGGGCACTTGCACAGCTAAGAGAGAACCTATTCTCTTCTAGATTCAGATTTAAAGAAAGAATTTGCGAAACAGGTATGTGATTCGATCACATATTCAATTTCAGCATATAAAGTAGATCCTAATGCTTTATATTTTATACATGTATGATGTAAATTAAAAGATGTTTTAATCTTCTATTCTACTGTGATGTTTAGAAAAAAAAAAAATTGAAACATACATGTATGCCCCGACATTCAAAATTTCAACAAAATTGATAGAGCTGCCACTTGTTGGGCACTTCAAACTCTCAAAAACTATGTTGCCAAAGACTGAGGTGGAGGTTCAGGAGATGGAGAGAGTGCCATATGCTTCTGGTGTAGGAAGCATTATGTACTCTATGATGTGTTGTAGGCTGGATATAGCCAATGCAGTGAGTTAGATGAGCAGGTTTATGGCACAGCCTGGCAGAGAGCACTGAAGAGCACTAAAAGGTATTTTCAGATACTTGGCTAGTAAAATTGGAGTTGGTATTTGCTATGGTCAGCAAGGAGATGCTGATAGACACTCCAACATGTTTAAGGAGGCTTAGGGGGTTATAGAAGGGTTTGTGGATATAGATTTTGGTGGAGATATGGATACTCGATATTCGACAATAGATTTTATGTTTAGCCTGCACGGAGATTCAATCTCGTGGAGATCTTACTTGCAATCCATAACAACTTTATCTACTACTGAAGCGGAATACATTGGTATCACTGAGGCAGCAAAGGAAGCCCTGTGGCTGAAGGGCTTGGTGCTAGAGATGGACTTCCCACAGGAGGCATTCTAACAGTCAGAGTGCATTCTGACAGTCAGAGTGCTTTGTTGCTTGCACAGAATTCCGTCTATATGTGAGGACGAAGCACATTGACATCAGATACCATCGGATTAGATAGTTTGTAGAGGATGGTGAAGTGGAGCTGATGAAGGTTCATGTTAAGGACAATCCAGCTGATGTATTTATGAAGGTACTTCCACATGATAGTTTTCACTATTATATGGTCCTGATGGGACTAGTGGATAACATTGAGTTCATAAGGACTTGAGAGTATCAAGGTGGAGATTGTGAGTTCGGATGTAGTGCTTTCAAATCTTGAAAATAGATGAAAAAAGGTCAAAGAGTAAAAAAAGCATAAGAATATCAGTTAGTAGTCGAGTCGACTCGAGCTCTGAGAGAATATTTAGGAAAGGAAGAGGGGGACCTGCAAGCTTTTAACATGTGACTTTTTGGAGATAAGAGATGAGGACTTGGTGCATTGGCTGGGATCAAAACCATGTGATTGGCCCCACCTGCTACATATGTAAAGTGGTGGGGCCATGCACATTAAATGCACAAACAGGACATGAATCCATGCTGGTTTTCAAGTGGTCTGGGTGCAGTCCAAATGGATTCAAACACGAGCGTGGCCATGGGTGAATGGGTGCCTGGGTCCTCACAGCAGACGGTTGCGAGTGTGGGTTCGAGCGATCACATGGGTGCCTGGGTGAGCAGTGAACGAGTGCCTGATGCAACGATGTGAATGTGATGCGGGCCCGCGAGCTTTTGTGCAGCTGAGAGAAAACAGGCATGCGGTTTAAACTTTAAACAAACTAACTTGCGTGGGAGTTCACACGGATTGGACATGGGGATTCAAATTTTGGATCCCCGTGAGTTGTTGGGTGCGATGCAGGAAGCTTTATGCGGTTCAAATGCGAAAGAACATGCATTCATGTGGAAATAGATGCATCTGAGATGCGGTTTGAAGTCTTATTTAAAGGAAGATCATAGAAAATGAGAGGGGGGATCGAATATTTTGTTGGGTGGATGTCTGGCCAGGACACCACCTCCCAAGATCCTTTCAGTACCACGCGATGCAGCAGGAAGAAAGAAGAAACAAAACAAAAGGAAAAACAATCAAAATACGTGGATCAGCCACAAAAGGGCTCGCCTCCACGGGGCATGCAAACTTCACTATGAAAAGAAAATTTTACAAGAGGAGACCTCACCCTCAACCCTTGTACACCCAATTCTCTCTCACATGAAGTTTCCCTCACAAAAGCTCTCTCTCTCTTGGAGACCCCCTGAACCCCTGAAGAGCCTGGCGACCGCTGTCCAGGAGCCTCCTGCTCCTTCTCTCACAGCGCCTCACGCCTCTCTCTCTCCTCTCGGTTCGTACGGCGGCGAGAAACAAAAACCACGCACACTCTTCTGTTCGTTCTCAGGCTTTTTAAAGCCTTAAACATAGGTTAGAGAGTGATTAGGAATCCTTAATCAAGCCAAATCACGTCCCAGACCGTCCGATCAAGACCGGGAGCCACCTGGGGTGTACGATCGCGCTCCGGTCCACGAAATAGGGCCGTGGACCGCGAGAAACGCGTGGGAAACGCCCACGCGGTCCACAGACCGCGCCGTGGACCACCCGGTCCACGGTGGACCGGGGCAAGGGCCAGCAGGCCGCTGGGTCGCGCGTCCCGCGCGGGCCTGGGCCTGGGTCGCGCGTCCCGCGCGGGCCTGGGCCTGGGACGCGCGTCCCGCGCAGGCCTGGGTCGCGCGTCCCGCGCGGGCCTGGGTCCCGCGTCCCACGCGGGCCTGGGACGCGCGTCCCGCGCGCCGCCGCCTGCAGCCGCGCCGCTGCCGCCCGCCGCCGGTCGCCGGCGATCCTCCGCCGCCTCGATTTTCGTGCCGACTTCGAAAGCTCGTATCTCCTCCATTCGAGCTCCGATTCAGGTGATCTTGGTCTCGTTGGACTCCGTTTTTCGCCACGAACCTCGCTGTGGGCTCAATGTGGGCTGAATCTCGAGGCGTCAAATCCTAACAATCTCCACCTCGACTCGATATTCGGCCTCCTCCAAACTCCGAGAGCTTCTGGATCTCCTCGCCCCCATGCCCTGGGGCAATCGCCTGCTGATCATGGATGGGCAAACATGGGAGTCGAGCCAGGCTGCTCGATCCCATCTCCGTCGTATGCTGTGCTCCTCCTGACCTGAGACCTGCTCGGGGCATCATCCTGCGGCAATAGGAATCTTACCTTGCGACGTCGCCTCTCGTCCTCCCGAGTCTCCTGTCTCGTGCCCGATCCGCCTCCTGGAGCTCCACCTCGCTCTGGGCTCCACCTGGCTCCCGATGCTCCACCTCGCACTGGGCTCCCTGCCAGGTAATAATGTCCTCTGCTCCCCTTCTTCCCCTCCAGCACAATCCTATCGCCGCGTAGCACCCTCAGGATTCCTCCACCAGCTACCGTCCTGTAGCCTCTCGAATCCAGTCTGCTAAGTGAGATAAGATTCTGCCTGAAATCGGGTATGTATCGGACCTCCCCCAATCTCCTCACTGCACCGTCATGTGTCCTCCAGCTGACCGTCCCAATGCCTCTGATCGCACAGCTCGATCCATCCGGCAGATATACAGTGCTCTCACTGTTCTCCAGGGAGTCAAACTGCTCCTCTCTGCAACACACATGATAGGGGCATGCAGAATCTAATATCCACTGCTGGGAAGAAGTAGATACCTCGTCAGATATCTCCAGGACATCTCCATCTGAATCGCTGCCGGCCGTCGCTACAGCAGCCACCGTCCGATTTTTCAGTTGAGGGCAATCTCTAGCTAGATGCCCCAACTCCTCACACCGGTAACACCTGGTTTTGCTCAAGTCCCTCCTGAACTTAGACCGCCCTCGATGCGATCTCCTGTCACTCCGTCTACCGCCTCCTGCACCTCCAGAAGCCACCAAAGCTGAGCTATCGACACCTGAGCTCGAAGCTGGGTTCTCCCTCCTGAGAACCTCGTTCTGGAGTATCGCCGCGGTGACCTCGTCCATCTTGATAGTGCTCTTCCCCACTAGAAGAGCAGTCACCAAGGACTCGTACGAAGAAGGAAGCGACGCCAGCAAAACCAGCGCCCTGGTCTTCTCCTCAACGTTCTCGCCAACGCTGAGAAGGTCGGTGAGGATCTTCTGGAAGTGGCTCAGATGCTCCTGCACGCTCTGTCCCTCAGTCATCCGCAGTTGGTAAAACTGCCTCCAGAGGAAAAGAGTATTGGTGAGAGACTTCGCCATGTACAACTCCTCGAGCTTCGACCACAGCACCGTCGGGGAAGTCTCGCTCAGCACATGGATCACCACCTCATCCGCCAGGTACATACGGATGGTACTCACCGCCTGCATCTGTAGCCGTTTCCAATCCCGCACCTCCATGGTGGTCGGTTTCTCATCGCACAAGAGAGCTTCGATCAACCCCTGTTGGATGAGCACGTCCTTCACCCTTGCCTGCCACAAGGAGAAATTGCTCTTACCATCAAACTTGTTGATCTCCATCCTGATTGTTCCTGTTTTCTCCATCTTCAGTCTTGCTCACCACCACTGCAATCTGCGTCCTTGTACCAACCTTGCTCTGATACCACTTGTTGGGTGGATGTCTGGCCAGGACACCACCTCCCAAGATCCTTTCAGTACCACGCGATGCAGCAGGAAGAAAGAAGAAACAAAACAAAAGGAAAAACAATCAAAATACGTGGATCAGCCACAAAAGGGCTCGCCTCCACGGGGCATGCAAACTTCACTATGAAAAGAAAATTTTACAAGAGGAGACCTCACCCTCAACCCTTGTACACCCAATTCTCTCTCACATGAAGTTTCCCTCACAAAAGCTCTCTCTCTCTTGGAGACCCCCCTGAACCCCTGAAGAGCCTGGCGACCGCTGTCCAGGAGCCTCCTGCTCCTTCTCTCACAGCGCCTCACGCCTCTCTCTCTCCTCTCGGTTCGTACGGCGGCGAGAAACAAAAACCACGCACACTCTTCTGTTCGTTCTCAGGCTTTTTAAAGCCTTAAACATAGGTTAGAGAGTAATTAGGAATCCTTAATCAAGCCAAATCACGTCCCAGACCGTCCGATCAAGACCGGGAGCCACCTGGGGTGTACGATCGCGCTCCGGTCCACGAAATAGGGCCGTGGACCGCGAGAAACGCGTGGGAAACGCCCACGCGGTCCACAGACCGCGCCGTGGACCACCCGGTCCACGGTGGACCGGGGCAAGGGCCAGCAGGCCGCTGGGTCGCGCGTCCCGCGCGGGCCTGGGCCTGGGTCGCGCGTCCCGCGCGGGCCTGGGCCTGGGACGCGCGTCCCGCGCAGGCCTGGGTCGCGCGTCCCGCGCGGGCCTGGGTCCCGCGTCCCACGCGGGCCTGGGACGCGCGTCCCGCGCGCCGCCGCCTGCAGCCGCGCCGCTGCCGCCCGCCGCCGGTCGCCGGCGATCCTCCGCCGCCTCGATTTTCGTGCCGACTTCGAAAGCTCATATCTCCTCCATTCGAGCTCCGATTCAGGTGATCTTGGTCTCGTTGGACTCCGTTTTTCGCCACGAACCTCGCTGTGGGCTCAATGTGGGCTGAATCTCGAGGCGTCAAATCCTAACATATTTTTATTCTTCCATCCAGCCACCACCATTCTCTACGTCAACACCATCTTTCTCCATCTAAAAACCATAAAACCAGCCACCCAAACTCTCTCCAAACTGCCCCCTCATCCCCTCATCCTCATACCACAAACAACGAGCCGGCCACCATCATTCTTCACACCTCCCTCCATGCCTTACCTAGGCTAACCATCCAAACACCCAAAAACCTCCATAATCCATCACATGCCACATCCTCTTCCATCTCTCTCTCTCCACAACCCTCAGCCTTTTTCTCAAAAAAATCCCTTCCTCCAACTTCTGAGTTCTTCTCCAAGCCCATGGAAAGAAGTCTACATAGTTTCAGGATAAAAATTTCAGTGAGAAGCTTCTCAATAGCTGGCTAGTCATCGAGATTTCTACAATCTTGTTTTAACAATATGCTTTCTTTCATATCTTTTGTATTCCTCTTTTTAATATGCAATAAAGACTTGCATTTCATATCTTTATGTCTTTATTTTTTTTTGCATAAGATTTTACTCTAGAACAGTTTATTACCCTTGAGATGAGCCATGATCTATAGATACGGTTCGTGCTCCTGGGATGAATTATCTTTAGGTTACAATTCTTCTTTTGTATCTAGATAATTTTGACTAGCCTATAATTTTAAGGGACGGGCCGTGATCCAACGGATATGAGCTGTGCTCTCTAAGATAGACTATATCTTTATTATTTAGATACCCGAGCAAAGACACGTGAAAGAAGAAAACTAGTTGTCTAAGAAGAAAGCAGCTGAGTTCCTAAGAATTCCTTTCATACTTGCATTCAATATTTATTTAATTCTTTTAATTTACTTGATTAATTATCAATTTAAGTAATCTTTTAATCAGCCTTTATCCTGCTATTTAATCTAAAATTAAATCTCTCAAACGTAACTAACACGATCCCTATAGATATGATCTCGACTCATCCTAACTATGTAGTGAGTAGAGTTTATTTTTGACGCTTACAATAGTGATCAAATTTTAACACCGTTGCTAGAGATCGTGTTTTAATTGCTTTGAGTTTATAAAATAATCAAAAAAATATTTATTTTATTTGCTTTTTCTACCTTTTATTCTTAGCCTATTTTTAGTTTTTAGTACTTTCTAACTTGCCTAGTTACTTAGTCAAACTTATATTCCTGTAAAATCAAAAAAAACAACAACAAACTAATCTTGATTGTGTGCTAATTACAAGCTTGAACATCTTGGTTTGCTGCATTGCATAATCATAATATATCTTAAGGGCATTATCCCATTAATCAGATAAGGTAGAGATTTCATCACCCCTCCTTAGCCCACAAACTACAATCTTCATCTTGCATACCCAAGCCTAACTTAAAATTAATTAGATGTTAACTACTAAGGTATTCGAGCTCATTAGGACAAGACACCCGGAAGAGTTGGACCATATCAGGATTGGCTAGTTGATTGGTCTCTAGAAAAGGGGTTCAGGGATAAGAGCCCAAAGAAAGGTGGTTACTTAATTAGGTCTGTTGCGAAAGTATGGGGACCTCCCATCGATCTTACCTTTACTTGCTAGTTAGCTAGTTAGTTTCTGACTTGGAGTGCTCCAAGAAGGTATTGGCAGTTAGGAGCTGTCTAAATTTAGGATGACCTAGGATAGAAGTTTGCTTGAGTAAGTGCTTAACAAATTAAAAAAAAAAAAACTTAACTCTTCTATCTTCTTAGATCAAGGACTCTTAGGCTCTTCTCTTTAGACTTCTTTCACTCTTCTCTCACTTCTTAAAAAAAAATCCTATAAAAACTGAAATTTTATGTATTTGCTTTAATATATAATTGTAATGTGTATGCTTGATCGTAGATCGTTACAATCAGAAATCCAACCTTTTGATCCTAAAATAGAAAGAACCCTTAGAGCCAATAGGCCTAGAAACATGAACCAAAATCAAGAGAATGATACACCATGGTAGTTGAAAGAGTACTTCACTCCTTCAATATATACCTACTCTCCCTATATACAGGCACCTCCTGTAAAGGCTACCCAATACGAAATCAAGTCCAGCATTATTCAGATCCTTCTATCTTTTCATGGACTTAGTGACGAGGATCCTTATAGGCACTTAGATGAATTTCTTGAGATTTGTTCCATAGTGAAAATCCAGAACTTCTCTGACGATGCCCTTAGGTTGAAACTTTTCTCATTTTCACTTAAAGATAAAGCCAAATATTGGTTGAACTCTTTAGATTCGATAACCATCTCAATCTGAGACCAACTCCAGTGAGAATTTCTCAAGAAGTACTTCCCCATAAGAAAAAGCAATCAGATTAGAAAAGCTATAAACAGTTTTTCCCAAATAGGTGGGGAAATGTTCCACGAAATATAGGAGAGGTTAAAGGACCTAATTCAAAAATGTCCACACCATGCAGTTCTAAAATGGCAACTAGTCCAATGTTTCTATGATGGCCCATCAGAGAAACACAAGCAAATGGTAGATGCCTCATGCGGAGGGACCTTCATGCTAAAAAATGAGGATGATGCATTGCAGTTATTCGACACATAGAGTGAAAACTTCCTACACCATATGTCTGCCTCATATCATGATAGGCTCATCACTCATCAGAAAAGGGTGGAATCTATGAAATTTGTAAGTACATAGATATTCATAGCAAAGTGGATGAGTTGTCTCAGAAGATAGATCGCATAGTGAATATGGGACACCCTCCAGCTCCAGCCATGCATAGTGCGCAACAAGAAGTTTACGCAATCTGTTCTAGCCCCACCTATTGTATAACTAAATGTCTAGCTGCAGCCCAGTTTCCTGAGTTTGTGCAAGAGCACATGCACCAAGCTTAATCTCAAATAGCTCACAGACCAAGAAACAATCCGTGTTCGAATACATACAACCCAAGCTGGCGAAATCATCCCAATTTCTCATGGAAAACACAACCACCTGTTACCCTGGTTCCACCAAGACCTAATTATCAATAAACCAACTTTAGGAACACTCCCTACCTGTAATACCAGAATGTTCTCCAACCTTCTCCAAGTAATCATATGTCAGCCTTTGAAGAGAAGGTTCTACAAGCTTTAGCAAGGATAGAAACCAACTCCCAAACTCTCCACTCTCACACAATCCATCGTCAAGTTAGAAAACCAAATCGGACAACTAGCGACAGCTTTTCGTAAGAGGGAAGGAGGTAAATTGCCCAGTCACCCCAGATATCTTTTTCAAATATGCAAAGTTGGTTATGACTCTTAGGAATGCGAAGATGATCGAGCAACCTAGAAAAATTTTTGAAACCACCCACACTTTGACTACACCTAAATTGGCTAAGAGGACCTAAAACAAGGGGATAAACCAACATCATGAGCACCATCATACGTGCCCAAGGTATCATTTCCTAGTGCACTAGAATCCTCCGCTCCTTTTAATAAGAAGGGAGGATGAATCGACGAGATGATGGAATTGTTTAAACAAGTCCACATTAACCTCCCTCTTCTTGATGCAACTAAACTGGTTCCAACATACATCAAATTTTTGAAGGATTTGTGCACACAAAAATGCAAAATTAGATCACAAATCTCTAAGAAAGTTTGTCTCACCAAGCGAGCAAGCAAGCTCAGTATTTCAACACACTACCCCTCCCAAGCTTAAGGACCCAGGTGCACCTCTTATCTTTGTGTTATCAAGGACCTGTATATAAAGAAAGCTTTGCTAGACTTAGGGGCAAGTGTAAATCTCCTACCTAGCTTAGCATACGAACTCTTCGGGTTTGGTGAGCTTAAACCCACAACGGTCACCTTGCAATTAGCTGACAGATCTGTCAAGATACCTGTGGCATGCTAGAGGATGTACTCATCAAAGCAGATAAATTTTACTTCCCAGTTGACTTTCTAGTCCTTGATATAGAATATTCTGGTATATCAAGATAAATTATCATAATTTTAGGGCGATCCTTCCTAGCTACAACAAACACTTACATCAATTGTAGGATGAGTGTCATGGAGGTTTCATTTGAGAACAAAAAGCTGAGATTGAACGTATTCAAAGCTTCCCAAGGACCTCAAACCAATGACTATTTTGAAATGGATATACTAGAGAACCTGGTAGAAGAAGCAACGGTCGTAACCTTGTATCAAGATCCATTGCAGACTTGTCTGGCTCAGTTTGGGATAGATGACTTTAATCTAGAAGGAGACGTTAATGAAGTAAGAATCCTATTAGACACACCCCTCTCTAAAATGACCCCACCATGGACCATTCAGTATGAACCTTTATTTGATTTATCAGCCACTCCAATGGTGCCCTCTTTAGAAACCACTCCTATGCTTGAACTGAAACCACTTTCGATCACCCTCAAGTATGTTTTCTAGGATCCAATGATATCCTTCTGGTGATCATTGCCTCAAACTTGACCCTTGATCAGAAAACACGGCTCATAGGGATTCTAAAAGAGCACAAGAAAGCCATTAAGTGGTCAATTGCCGATTTGAAAGATATTGACCCCTCCATCTATATGCACCACATCTACGATGAAGAAAATACCAAATCACATAGGGACATACAGAGGAGACTAAACCCTAATATGCAGGAGGTGGTTAGTAAGGAAGTCATCAAGTGGTGAGATGCAAGAATCATCTACCCAATATCAGATAGTAAATGAATCAGCCCTACTCTAGTACCTAAAAAATCAGATATTATTACTGTGATAGAAAATAAGGAAGGTGAACTGCTAGCTACCCTCACAACATCTAACTAGCAGGTATGTATCGATTATCGTAAACTGAACTTTGTCACCAGGAAAGATCACTTCCCACTATCGTTTATTGATCAAATCCTAGAACAACCGACAGGTCAAAGCTTCTTCTACTTCCTAGATGGCTATTCGGGATATAATCAAATATCCATCTTTCCTGACGATCAAGAGAAAACCACCTTCACCTGCCCCTTTGGCATGTTCGCTTTTAGGTGCATGCCCTTTGGCCTCTACAATGCACCTGCTACATTCCAGTGGTGTGTACTGGCCATATTTTTCGATATGGTGGATAAGTTCTTAAAAATTTTTATGGACAACTTCTCCGTATTTGATACCATATTTGAGGATTATCTCCAGAACCTATCTAAAATGCTATAATGATGTAAGGAGACAAATCTTGTCTTAAATTGGAAAAAGAGCCATTTTATGGTTCAGAAAGGGATCATATTAGGCCATATTGTTTTCGAAAGGAGAATCGAAGTAGATAAGGCTAAAGTAGAGGTAATATCAATATTACCACTCCCGACCTCAGTTCGATAGGTACGATATTTTCTAGGTCATGCCGGATTTTACAAACACTTCATCAAAGATTTCAGCAAAATCGCTAGACCTTTGTGCAATTTATTAGTGAAAGACACACCATTTGTCTTTGATGAAGAATACTTAGAAGCATTCCACACACTTCGCACTGTCCTGACTGTAGCACCAATAATCAAACCACCGAACTGGTCTTTCCTATTTAAAATCATATGTGACACATCCGACTTCGTGATAAGTGTGGTTTTAGGCCAACGAATTAATAAGGAAACACACATAATTTATTATGCTAGTAAGACTCTATCCAATGCTCAGTTGAATTACACCACAATAAAAAAAGAATTACTAGCTGTAGTGTTCACCTTAGACAAATTTCGATCATACCTTCTAGGGGCCAAGGTTCTAGTATATTCTGATCACACAGCCCTAAGGCACTTACTCTCTAAGAAAGACACTAAGCCGTAATTGATCAGATGGATCCTTCTTTTGCAAGAGTTTGACTTAGAAATTTGAGATAAGAAGGGATCTGAAAATATGATAACTAACCACCTTTCTAGAATCGTATTCGAACACCTAGAAAACATCGACAAGGCCATGGACCAGTTCATGGATGAGCAACTCCTCACTGTATCTACCAACCCTACTCCATGGTTTGCCCATATTGTCAATTACCTAGCCACAGAACAGATCCCTCTCTATTGATCAAAACAGGAGAAGGATCGATTCTTCTCACAAGTTAAATATTATTTTTGGAAGGAACCTGAATTGCTCAGATACTGCCCCAACCAGATAATCCATCGGTGTGTCTTCGCGAGTGAGTTTCAAAGCATTCTTACATTCTGCCACTCTCTAGCATGTGGGGGCATTCCAGTGGGAAGAAGATTGTAGCAAAAGTGCTACAAAGTTGGTTCTATTGCCCAACACTGTTCAAAGATGCATATGACTTTGGCCGTAGCTACACAAGGTGCCACAGATAGGAAACATATCTGGGAAGGATATGATGCCACTAACCCCAATTTTAATAGTAGAAATTTTTGACGAATGGGGAATAAATTTCATGGAACCATTTTCAGTTTCTCATGGATTCGAATATATTCTAGTGGTTGTAGATTATGCCTCTAAATGGGTGAAGGCGATCGGAACCAGGACCAATGATCACCAAGTTATGATCAAATTATACAAAGATATATCTTTAGTCATTTTGGCTTCCCACAAGCAATTATTAGTGATGGGGGCACTCACTTCATGAACCGACACTTTGAAGTACTAATGAAGAAATATAACATTACATACAAAGTAGCCACTCCATATCACTCCCAAACCAGTGGTCAGGTGGAAGTCTCAAATAGGGAGATAAAACATATCTTAGAAAAGATGGTTAAGTCCGATAGAAAAGATTGATCTCTTCGATTAGATGATGCATTATAGGCCTACCATACCACTTTTAAAACCCCTATTGGCATGTCATCCTATAGATTGGTCTTTAGGAAAACATGCCATCTACTGTTTGAATTAGAATATCATGCATTTTGGGCCATAAAGAAATTTAATTTCAATATGAAGAGTACAGGTTCTGATAGGAGGCTGCAACTGAACGAACTAGATGAGCTATGAAATGATGCATACGAAAGCTCACGCATCTATAAGGCTTGAACAAAAGCTTTTCACGATAAGTATATTTCTAAAAAATCATTCGAGCCCAATCAAAAAGTATGGCTCTTTAGCTCATGATTATGTCTCTTCCCCGATAAACTACGCTCTCGTTGGTATGGATTTTTTTTTGTCACTCAAGTATTGTCCCATGGAGCAATCGAAATTTGGGATCTCCAAAACAAAAATATATTTAAGATAAACGATCAACGCCTAAAGCCATATGTAGATGGAATTCAGAACAAAGAACTAATCGATACCATCTACTTAGTGGATCCACTATATGACCAACAATGAACTATTTTGGTCTGATTGAAGATCTTAAACTTAGCACTTGTTGGGAGGCAACCCAACATTTTATCTTTCATATTACTTAATTTTTATTTTGTAAAAATCTAATAAAGACAACTAGCCCAATTGGGGGAGCACATCATCAATATCCGACAAGAATCCGATGGAGTATAAGGAAGAACCTGCAAACAATAATAAATCAAGTGGTATCCCTCCTTGGTGAATATTTTTATTTTTCTCTTCTCCATTGGAGATAATGAAAATAAAGTTGGAGGGGAAGAATAATTAAATTAATCAAGTCCTCAAGTATGACTATAATTAATTTTGTGTATCAGATTTTGTCTCGATTTGAAGTTAATCAGACATTCTAATTGATGAATGATCAACGGTTTAGATAATTTTAAAGATATTAAGGGGCAAATTATTAAGAAAGTTTAATAAATAGAAGAGTTTAGATCAAAACAAATTTTTGGAGTGATTTCAAAATCCTCTTTCCACCTATCTCAATGAAGAATCTACTTCAAGGGGTATGGGTGGAAATGTCAAAATATGAAAAAAAATTTTAATTTCTAAAAAAAAAGTTCGGTATTGTCTTATTGAGTAACCGGGTCCTTTCGCCTAAAGAAGCATTGTGATTTGTGTCAAAAGGTAGGAATGTCAAGAGACTTATTTTGAAGTCAATCTCACCTCATAGTTTTTTTTGGACTCGAGTCAGTAAGTCCGAGGGGTGTTCTACACCTAATGTCCTAAAGCCAACTAGTGTAGGAGTCATTGGCCAAAACCTTACTACAAAGATCGGCTAGAAGGCTTAAAAGCCTAAGACATTGCATTAAATTCTTTTTTTTTTAAAAGAGAGAAAAAAAAGAAAAAAATAATAGTAGATCATAAGAGGACTAAATTGTAAGAAGACAATAAACTCCTCTCACAACAAGTCAGAGGACTTAAAGAGTAGAATAGAGAATTGATGAAAGAAAATCTCTAAAAATTTTTATGGATAATTCTCAACCACTCAGTGGATCGAATTAATAATCCAATGAAGTATCTCTTTAATGGTCTAGTCAGTTATCAATTGACTTTAGAACTGCCTAGGATAACTTTTAATTCAAGGACGAGTCGGTACACATTGTTAATTTATCTATTTTACTTAAGGACAAACAAAATTCAAGTCAGAATGTATGATAAATATTTAAATTAAATTATTAAAAATATTTAATTTTATTTAATTATATTTAATTATTATTTATTTATTAAAAATTTGATATTTTTTAATTTATTTTATAGATAATTAATAAATTTAATTTAATTAATTTGATTCAGATCTGGGCGTGATATGGATGCGAAATGGTCCCAGAAGAAAGATCCAAAGAAAGAAAACAAAAGGACACGCATAGCAATAATGAAAAAGAAGAAAATATTTAGGGAAGGAAGAGGGGACCCGTAGGCTTTTAGCGCGTTTCTTTTTGGAGATGTAAGAGACGAGGAGTTGGTGCATTGGCTAGGATCAAAAACATGTGGCCCCTCCTGCTATATATGTAAAGCGGTGGCCCCCTGCTATATATGTAAAGCGGTGGGGCCATGCACATTAAATGCACAAACAGGACATGAACCCATGCTGGCTTTTCACGTGGTCTGGGTGCGGTCCAAACGGATTCAAACACGAGCGTGGCCATGGATGAATGGGTGCCTAGGTCTTCATAGTAGATGGGTGCGAGTGGGGGTTCGAGCGATCACATGAGCGCCTGGGTGAGCAGTGAACAAGCACCTGATGCGGTGATTTGAACACGATGCGGGCTCGCGAGCTTTTGTGCAACTGAGAGAAGATGGGCGCATGGTTTAAACTTTAAACAAGCTAACTTGCATGGGAGCTCACACGGATTGGATGCGGGGATTCAAATTTTGGATCCTCGTGAGCTGTTGGGCGTGAGGCAGGTGCGGAAGCTTTGTGCGGTTCAAACGTGAAAGAGCGGACATTCACGTGGAAATAGATGCATCTAAGATGCGGTTCGGAGCCTTATTTAAAGAAAGGTCATAAAGAATTAAGGCCATAAAAAATAAGTAAAAGAATCGAATATTTTTATCCTTCCATCCGGCTACCATCATTCTCCATGCCAACACCATCCTTCTCTACCTAGAAACCATTGAACCAGCCATCCAAACTCTCTCCAAGCTATCCCCTCTTTCTTTCATCCTCGTACCACAAACAATGAGCCGGCCACCACCGTTTTTCACACCTCCCTCCATACCTCACTTAGGCTAGCTATCCAAACACCCAAAAACCTCCACAATCCATCACACGCCACACCCTCTTCCATCCCTCTATCTCCACAACCTTCAACTTTTTTCTCCATAAAATCCTTTCCTCCAACTTCTGAGTTCTTCTTCAAGCCCGTGAAAAGAAGTCTACATAATTCCAAGATGAAGATTTTAGTGAGAAACTTCCCAATAGCCGGCTAGTTGTCACATTCTCAGATTTCTGCAATCTTATTTGGACAATGTGCTTTCTTTCATATCTTTTATATTTTTCCTTTTAATATGCAATAAAGACTCGCGTTTCATGCTTTATATCTTTGTATCTTTATTTTCTTTGCATAAAATTTTACTGTAGAATAGTCTATTACCCTTGGGACGAGTCGTGATCTACGGGTACTGTTCGTGCTCCTGGAATGGATTATCTTTAGGTTACAATTCTTTTTTTATATCTAAATAATTTTAACTAGTCTATAACTCTAAGGGATGGGCCATGATCCAATGGGTATGGGCCGTGCTCTCTAAGATAGACTATATTTTTATTGTTTAGATATTCGAGTAAAGGCATGTTAAAGAAGGATACCAGCTATCTAATAGAAAAGCAGTTGAGATCTCGAGAATTCCTTTCATATTTGCACTCAACCTTTAATTAATTCTCTTAATTTACTTGATTAATCATCAATTTAAGTAGTTTTTTAATCAGCCTTTATTCTGCTATTTAATCTAAAATTAAATCTCTTAAACATAACAAATGCGATCTTTATGGATACAATCTCAACTCACCTTAATTATAGTAACGAGTAGAGTTTATTTTTGACACCTACGACAGCAATCAACGATCGTCATAGTGAAGAAGGTTGGAGAAAGGGATTAAGTTAAAGTTAAGGTTAAGATCTGAATATTTTAGTCATTAGACTTGTTGGTGCAGAATTCTGCCGATGTCGGAGAAGCTGGAGACGAGGGGATCACGGCCGCCGTCGGGACCTGCAAGGAAAGTCTAAACCGGAGTTGGGGGTGCTTCGGTAAGACTCTCCGACACTCAAGTCAGTACTCTGCCTCAACAGAAATGGAGCACTCGAATGAAATTTTAGCAGAGTTTAGAGATAGTACTTAGAGCTTAGAGGAGAACATATCTGGGGGGTCTCTTTTATAGACGGGAGAGCGTAATCGATTGATAGCGACATCCGTAACTGCCTGGTAGTGGGCCGTTCGGAGCCACGTGGAGTTTGTTACGGAGAGTAGTGGTGTCCGTTGTCGCAACTTACCGGAGAGTGGTGGGTGAAGTGAAATTTGAGTGCAGGGGTAAAACGGTAATTTTAAAACTTTTTTAAAATCACTATTTTATAGTAAAAATTATTAATTAATCTAATTAATTAACATGTGTTTATCCTACACTAGGATCTAAATATGATATATAGCATGCATGCATTTAAATTTGAAATTCAAACTTCTACAGTAAATAATTTACTGCTATATGTTCAGAACACATTACCTTTGTGCGGGTAGTTGATCACCGTAATTTGATCACCGTCGGGAGGGTCTGATTGTTGCAACGTAGCCACACAGTATGTCAGGTCTCTGCGGATCATCCACACGAAGCTCCCGATCTGATCGGCTCCTCACGAATGCTAGTTCGTGACTGCACCTTTTTGATGGCCGATTTTGATCGAACTTCTTCGATCGATATCTATCGACTCCTCAGATGCTCTGGATTGTCAGAAAAGATGATAGAGAGGTTGATGATGCTCTCCCTAAAGTTTGGTGGGCTCACGACACTCGTAGCTCACGTTCTCACTTCCCGAACCCTAAGCCAAAACCCTAGGGTACACAAGAAAAGCTTGCACCCACTTTTCTCTCTTTTTCTCTTCTTTTCTTTTCTCACGCAAGAAACCTCTCTCACGCCACCCTTTTTTTTTTTTTGATCTTATGTGTGCACGCCCTCTCTTATCCCTTTTTAAAACGATGCAAGACCGTGTCTTTGCAGTGTTTTTACCGCGTGAGAGGATAAAGATAAATGGTTGCTCATTTGAATTCAAATCGAATTTGAATTCAAATGCCAACCAACTCATTCCTATCCACTCTATGCATTAGAAGAGAGGAGGCATGGCTTCTCTTGTGCGTGGAGAATTTACACGAGAAACTCTTTCTCGTGTAAAACAAATGGCGCAAGGATAAAGCTAGGTGGCGCATGGATTGGTTGCACATTTGAATTCAAACTTTCTTTTGAATTTGAATGGCCAACCAACCATCTTTATCCACCCATATGGCGCACAAATGTGAGGCGTGGGAAGGCCTTTGCGTGGGAGAAAATTCATGAAAAGTTATTTCTCGTGAATTCAAATGGGCGCAGAAGAAGTGAGGTGGCGCAGGGAGTTGAGGTCAAGGTGGTTTCTAATTTTAACTCAACCTAATTGAACCAACTTAATTAAAATAAGTTAGGTCCAATTAGACTAATTTAAACCCAACATAATTAGGCTTAATTAGGCTCAATAAAATTTTAATCAAATCAGGAATTGACTAAGCCCAACCCCTGATCAAATCAGGGACCAAACCACTTCGACGATTAGGTCAACACTTATCCTAATTGGGTCAAACCCAACTGAATCCAATTCAATTGAACTTGATCCAAAAATAATTACTCAATCAAATTGAGTTAATTAGCGATCAAATCACTAATTAAATCTCTCATAAATATTGAGTCCAAATCCGATAGGCAATCGGGTATCAAAGTCCATCGATATGAAACCTTGATCGAAGAGTCCCAAACCAGTGGGACTCTTGACCCCAGTACCCAAAATGTGTGGGACTCATGATCAGAGAATCCTGATTCTCGATCACAGAGTCTCAGACATGTAGGACTCATAGTCCACGAGCATTAGGACTCTTCATCAGCCATCAGATCAGATAGGAACCTCTAATGTGTGTGACCCCGCAGGTTCGAACCTAAGCCGGTAGCACAGGAACCAATTCCTGTACTAATCGAAGTGACCATCTAGCAATGATACCCGACATCCGGATAGGTCAAATAGTCGCAATCGCAACATTCAGAACCTACGTGGATATGGTTACTGTATAATTCATCCCTTTTGACCCCTGTGTTTAGGATGACTCAGGGTTAAACTGTCAACCCTGATTAGATCATCCGAATCATGCTCAATTCAAACAGTCCTGTGACTCCTCACTAGGACTACCCTGGTCAAGATTTTGCTAAATTGAAATATGACTGTACACAGCTCCTGAACTGGAGTGGTCAATCACATCTTGACACACGCACCGACAAGTCAAGTACTTGACTACACCCAGCATCCTTCCGTCACTGAATTAAAAATTCAGGTAGTCCAGTGCCTAAGTGCAGTGAGTTGCTTGCAAGTCACCATGGCGGTCTCAGGTTGGAGGGACAGTTATACCCATATCCCATCAGAGCAAATCTTGACAGCAGAAATAGCTCTGGAGTCGGTCACGTTCAGTGCAGATGTACCCTTACATCTCACCTGTATGCCATACCAATGTCTCCACACTCTTTGGTTAAGAGGACAACTAACCCATATGGTACACAACGACCTATACTTGATAAACGTTGTTGTCCTTGGTAACAACGTATCATTTGGTCGCGAACAGGTTTAAGGACTAAACGACAAATTCTCCTTTGTCGAGTCTAAATAGTCCTAAGGACTTCACCACAACATAGGAGTTCATTAGAAGATGAAACAATTTGTGATGAAAAATGTCAAAATAAGTTTTATTAATTTATAATTTATATACTAATACAAGAATGAGCACAACCGTCAACAAGCTAACGATTGGCTTTGGGACACTATTTCCAACAATCTCTCACTTGGCCTAAAGCCAATCAGTACAGTATCTAATACCCATCTTCGACTTGTAGTCGTCAAACTCCTTCACCGCAATGGCTTTAGTGAATGGGTTGGTCAGGTTCTCCTTCCCATCGATCTTCTGAAGGTCGACGTCTCCTCAATCCATGATTTTTCGGATGAGATGGTAGCGGCGCAGAATATGCTTCGTCTGCTGGTGTGCCTTCGGTTCCTTCGCCTGAGCAATGGCTCCAGAGCTGTCACAGTAGAGCAGAACTGGACCAACAAGGGAGGGTGCCACTCTAAGCTCGGTGATGAATTTTCTCAGCCACACCGCTTCTTTGGCAGCATCTGACGTAGCGACATACTCTGCCTCGCAAACTGAATCAGCCACTGTGTGTTGCTTGGAACTCTTCCAACAGATAGCCCCACCATTAAGGATAAAAATAAATTCCGACACACTCTTACTGTCATCGTGATCAGATTGGAAACTAGAGTCTGTAAACCCTATAAGTCTCAAGTCCGATTCACCATAAACAAGTCACTGGTCCTTAGTATTTCTTAAATACTTCAGGATGGTTTTCACAATCTTCCAATGATTCTCCCCTAGATCAGATTGGTATCTACTCACTACCCCTAGTGAGTATGCCACATCTGGTCTTGTACATGTCATGGCATACATGATAGATCCCACTATCGAAGCATATAAAATTCTATCCATACGCTCTCTCTCTTGAGGTGTTGTCGGACAATCCCTCTTCGAGAGAAAAATTTCATGGCCTATCGGTAGATAGCCTTTCTTGAAATTCTCCATGCTGAACCTCTTCAGCATAGTATCAATGTACGTGGACTGGGATAAGCCAAGCAATCTTTTAGATCTATCCCTATAGATCTTCATTCCTAGGATGTAGGAAGCTTCTCCCAGATCCTTCATGGAGAACTGTGATGACAGCCAAATCTTTATTCTCTGTAATGCAGGGACATCATTCCCAATTAAGAGAATGTCATCCACATACAATACAAGAAATACTACTACTGGACCATTAGCCCACTTATAAATGCAGGGCTCTTCTCCGTTCTTAACAAAGCCATATGTCTTGATCATCCTATCAAAACGTATGTTCCAACTCCGGGATGCCTGCTTAAGTCCATAAATGGACCTCTGTAGCCTGCACACCTTAGACTCATCTGTGGATGTAAACCCTTTAGGTTGTATCATATACACTTCTTCGTCCAGCTCTCCATTTAGGAAAGCTGTCTTCACATCCATCTGTCAGATTTCATAGTCCAGATGGGCAGCTATCGCAAGCATAATTCGAATGGATTAGAGCATTGCCACAGGAGAAAATATCTCATCATAGTCTATACCATAACGTTGATGATATCCTTTGGCAACCAGACAGGCTTTATAGGTTTCCACCTTTCCATCTGTGCCCCTCTTCCTCTTGAAGACCCACTTACACCCTATGGGTTTTACTCCATCGGGTGGGTCAACCAATGTCCACACATCGTTGACCTTCATGGACTTCATTTCGGATTCATGGCCTCTAGCCATTTCTCAGAGTCAGGTCTCTGCATTGCATCCATGTAGGTGATCGGATCCTCATCATTTTCATCAAGTTCGACAGGATCACCATCCCGGACCAAGAAACCATAGTATCTGTCCGATTGACGTGGTACTCTACCAGATCGCCTTAAGGGTGCAGGAACAATGGGCTCCGGATCTGATCTAACCAAATCTGGTTCAGGTTCAGCTACTTGTGTCGATTTTTTCACCTGCCGAACTTCCTCAAGTTCGACCTTAGAGGCAACAGTCCCTTCAATAAGAAATTTTTTTTCTAAAAAGATTGCCTTAAGGCTGACAAACACCTTTTGCTCATCAGCTAGGTAGAAATAATACCCTTTGGTCTCTTTTGGGTACCCTATGAAATAATACTTGTCAGACCTAGGTCCAAGCTTGTCCGTAATTAAACGTTTAATATAAGCCGGACACCCCCAAACCCTAAGGTGAGAGAGTACTAGCTTACGTCCTATCCATATCTCATATGGCGTTTTGGTTATAGACTTACTCGAAACCCTATTTAGAAGGTAACAAGCCGATTCGAGCACATATTCTCAGAGGAAGATCAACAGACCAGCAAACCCCATCATGGATCGAACCATGTCCAACAAGGTCCGATTCCTCCTTTCAGATACATCATTATGCTGTGGTGTTCTAGGAGGAGTCCACTGAGAGAGAATCTCATTCTCTTCAAGATATGTCAGAAACTCATTGAAAATGTATTCACCTCCTCGATCAGATCGAAGAGTTTTAATATAATTTTTAATTTATTTTTCTACCTCATTTCGAAATAGTTTGAACATTTCAAACGATTTCGACTTATGCTTCATTAAGTAGACATACCCATACCTCGATAGGTCGTCTGTGAAGATTATGAAGTAGAAATATCCACCTCTTGTACTTGAGCTCATGGGTCCACATACATCAGAATGTATCAGACCCAAGAGTTCACTGGCTCGCTCACCTTTTTCAGTAAAAGGTGACTTGATCATCTTTCCAAGAAGATAGGACTCACAGGTTGAAAGTGATTCACAATCATGTACTTCAAGAATTTCTTCTTGAGCCAACCTGTTTATCCTATTCTTATTGATATGACCTAGTCTACAGTGCCAAAGGTAGACTTCTGACACATTATCTATTCTAGAGTATTTACCGGAGGTTTGAACCACATTAACAGGCTGTGATAGTAAGTAAATTTCATTATTTAGTTATCTAACAAAATTGTAACACCATTCAAAATAATATTGCAAACATTTTCTTTTATTAAAAATTCATAACCGTACATGGCCAAAAGGCCTACAGAAATAATATTTAATAAAAAGTTTGGACAATAGTGACATTCACTTAGAATTATATTATGAGAATTGATTACAAGGTTCATGATTCCTAAAGCTAGAACTGGAACTTTGCTTCCATCTCCAACGTTCAGGAACCTCTCGCCTTCATCAAATCTCCTACTGACCTGCAGACCCTGCATCGAATTGTAAATATGATAAGAGCTTCCGATATCCAATACTCAGACAGTAGTATCACAAATGGAAAAGTTGCAAGGTGTTATCATATAATTACCTTGTTTCTTCTTCAGCCTGTTCGGGTCTAGGGAGGCAATGTATAGAGGAAAGTTCCTCTTCCAGTGCCCTTGCTTCTTGCAAAAGAAGCACTCCGCCTGGCTCTGGTCGAGCTTGCGCTTCTTGGTCTAACCCTGTGCAGACATCCCAGCATACGACTGCACCTTCTTATTCTTCTTCTTCTTGTTCTTCTTCCCTTTCTTAAAGGGTCGATGATCAGAAGAAGACCCTCCCACAACATTCACCGACTCCTTATGGAGCCGGTGGTCCTTCTCAAAGTTCTACAGCAACCCCAACAAGCCGTGGTAGTTCACTGCAGGCTTTGTCATTCGAAAATGAGTAAGGAAGGGGAGGAAGGACTTGGGCAAAGAATTAAGGATCGCATCCTTACCGAGCTGCTCGTGCAAGGGAAAGCCCAGTTTGCTTAGGCGCTCAATCATTTTGATCATGTATAGTACATGATCAGTGACTGAAGCCCCATCCCTCATCCGAGCATTGAAAATGGCACAACTAGTTTTGTGCCTTTCAACGTCGTCAGGCATGTCAAGGAGTCGTTCAACATTTGAAGCATCTCCTGTTGTGATCCATGTGGTGTGCCCAAGGCCTAGGGGATCAAAGCTAAGGACAAGGTCCATCATTCATGAGGGCTTTATAGAGGCTCTAGGGCTAGTTGGGCCCTAGGTTGAAAGGCTGTGGGCTTTTCGGGTTCTTGAGGTCTAGGTTATGTGGGCTTCAAGGGACCAACTCTTTATGGGCCAGGTCTAGGCCCAGGATAGGTGAGATTAGGTCGAGTCATGGGTGTACATGGGCTTGGATTAACCTAATCTCCCATAGAGTTGGTCAAGGGAGTTTTGGGTTTGGGTCACTTGACCCTATGTTTATATATACATGCACTGTATAGGTTTGATTAAGCCAAGAAATACGAAAACCCTTTCTTCCAAGTCTCTCTCTCTCTTCTCCATCTCTTTTCATCTATTCTCCATGCCCCAGGAGCAAGAAACCCTAGGGTTTCTTGCCGCCAGGTCCATAGAAGGCAGGAAAAGCAGGGAGGCGCTAGGGTTTTGAGCCCCTCCCCCTTTGTGCCGCCAACCATATTGCCTCTCCCTCTCTTGCAGCTACCCAAACATCAAGTCTAGGACTTGAAATCTCTTGCTACAAGGTTGGTACAAGTTTCTCTCAGATCTGGAGTTGATCTGAGGTCGTTTGAGGTGCGGGTGAGATCTCCATCAACAGATTTACAGGAAAGGCTGCAGCAGGATAGATCTGTAAGGTCTGATTCTATCTACCTTCTTTCCTATCTAGAATATCCCGATTCAAAATCTATGAATTGAAAGACCTCGGTGCAGGCCTGATCTAGTTGGGTACCAGATCTTGAATTTTTTAGAGGTGATCTTAGAGGCATTCTTCATCTGGAACGAAAGGCTGATGAAGAAGATAGCAACCAGGCTGATTTTGTCAAGAGCCTTCAATCGAGTCCAGAAGTCTCCAGATTTATTCGTTGCTGGTTCTGCTGCACCCAAGGTTCATGGGGGGAGCCGGGATAGTGCTCCAATAGTTGGTATCAGAGTCACATTGGTGAGGAAGCGGTTCCAAGCATGAGAAGTTAAAGATCCCAAGTGCTGAAAATTTTCAGCAAGGTACCATCAAGGTATATTCCACACTTCTTGATTTTATATTGCTTGTTTGGCTTGGATCCAGTCATGGGCAGCAACATGAAGGTTGATTTCGAGAAGTTTGATGGCAAGAGAAATTTTTTCATGTGGAAAATTCGGATGGAGGATCTTCTGGTGCAAGCAGATCTGGATCAGGCTTTGGATGAGAAGCCTGAGGGAATGATAGATAGACAGTGGGCATCATTAGAGAAGAAAGCATGCTCGATGATCAGAGGATATTTGGCGGATGCGGCGTTGTATTCAGTGCTGGAAGAAAAGACCCCGAAGGGCCTTTGGTCGAAGTTGCACACCATATATATGGGGAAGAATATGTGCAACAAGCTAATGCTGAAGAAGAGGTTGTACAGTCTTCGGATGTAGGAGGGATCTGATGTGATTGGCCACATTCAGAGGTTCAACCAGTTGTGCACGGAGTTGATGAATATCGGGATGAAGCTGGATGAGGAGGATAAATCTCTGTTGCTTTTGTGTTCGCTGCAAGGATCATATGACTCTTTGGTGACTACACTGCTCTACGGCAAGAAGACTCTAGAATATGAGGACATGGTCTCGGTGCTGAGGTCTAATGAGCAAAGGAAAAAGTTGACCAGAGATCGGGCTCCCCAGGAGGATTTGGCAGTAGGGGAGAGGACAGGTAGAGGCAGAGGCCGAACCAAGTCCAGGGGGTGGTCCAAGTCCAGGAAGGGAAAGAAAGAGATGAAATGCTTCAAGTGCAACGAGTTCGGGCACTTCAAGCGAGAATGTCCACTATGGAAGAGCAAGAAGGGAGAAAGAAGTGGCTCAGAATCAGTGAGTGCAATTGCTGGGCAGCAGGTGGAGGATGATCTACTTGTGGTATCAGATGGTCACAGGCATTACACAGAGGAGTGGACACTAGACTCTGCGTGCTCACATCACTACACACTACACAGGTCTTGGTTTGCGACATACACCAAGACGGATGAGGGATCAGTGACTCTAGGCGACAATCATCCTTGCAAGGTGGCTGGGATAGGGACAGTCAGGGTGAGGATGTTTGATGGGATTGTGAAGACATTGACAAATGTAAAGCACGTCCCGGAGCTGGAAAAGAATCTGGTGTCACTAGGCTACTTGGAGTGCAGTGGATATAGCTTCAGCAGTAGGGCTAGAAGCGGAGTATTAAACATCTCCAATGGAGCTATGGTGGTGATGAGAGGCAGGAGGTTGGACAATAATCTCTATCGCATGGAGGGATCTGTGGTGACCGGAGAGTCTGATGTAGCAGTTGCAGCACAGGACCAGCGGGGGGCTTACAGGATGTGGCACTACCGCCTAGGCCACATGGGTGACAAGGGGCTGAGGGAGTTGAGCAGGAGAGGACTCATCTCTGATCTGGAGGATGGTGCTACAGGGGAGATCTATGAGCCTTGCTAGATGGGAAAGTAGAGGAGAGTTCAGTTCAACATCAGTACAACCCGTAGTGCAGCCCCTCTAGAGTTAGTACACACGGATGTGTGGGGACCAGCCCCAGTTTCAGCTAAGAATGGGGCCAGATACTTCATGACCCTGATTGATGATTTTTCAAGAAAACTTTGGATTTACTTCATGAGAGAGAAGTCTGAGGTCTTCACCAAGTTCTAAATCTGGAGAGCTGAGGTGGAGGAGCAGGGGAGGAGCGTGAAGTGTCTGAGGTCAGACAATAGTGGGGAGTACACCAGCAGAGAGTTCCAGGACTACTATGAGAAGTGTGGGATCAGGAGATACTTCTCAGTTAAGGGGACTCCACAGCAGAATGGGGTGGCCGAGAGGATGAACAGAACACTTTTGGAAAAGGCACGATACATGAGGCTGCAGGCATGGCTTCCAAAGGCATTCTGGGTTGACACAGTAGATGCAGTGGGTTACTTGGTCAATCGGTCACCTCACATCAGGTTGGATGGCAGGCTTCCAGAGGAGGTGTGGTCTGAGAGGACAGTTGGGCTGGGCCATCTACGGGTATTTGGGTGCACGGCCTATGTGCACATTGGAGCTGGTGAGCGGAGCAAGCTAGATGCCAGATCACGCAAGATGGTGTTTCTAGGCTATCTGCGAGGAGTTAAGGGATACAGGCTGTAAGATCCCTTGGAAAAGAAGGTCATCATTAGTCGGGATGTGACTTTTGATGAAGAGTCAGTCCTACAGAGGCGAGCAGGCATGGAGGAGCAGCAGGAGCAGAAGGAGGTCCAGCAGGGTGCTGCTGGACAGCTTACCTCTTTGATTTTGCCTCTTGTAGGTATTACTGGAGGACATGACATTCAGGTGGAGCACCTACCTAAGGTGTCTCCACAAGTGGAGAGGACTCAGACAGATGATCGAGGTGAAGAGGTCCAGCAGGAGCGAGCTAGACCAAGGACTGATATCGGTGTTGCCCTACACAAGCCCAAGAGGACCACCAGGCAACCGGACCGATATGGCTTCGAGGAGACGCTGTCATATGCCCTGGTGACAGTGAATGGAGACCCATATATGTATCAGAAGGCTATTGAGAGTCAGGACAGAGAGTGATGGGTCCAGACGATGTCCGAGGAGATGCAGTCTCTCCACCAGAACCAGACGTGGTGATTGGTGCATTGGTGCAGTTGCCACAGGAGAAGAGGCCCATTGGCTGCAAATGGGTCTACAGTCGTAAGGAAGGGCCTTCAGAGCAGGGAGGTATCAGATTCAAGGCGAGGTTAGTGGCCAAGGGATACTCCCAGAAGGAAGACATCGACTTCAACGAGGTCTTCTCTCCCGTCGTCAGACATACTTCCATCAGAGTATTGCTGAGCATTGTAGCAGCTCAGGATTTAGAGCTGGAGCAGATGGATGTCAAGATGGCATTCCTCCATGGGCAATTGGAGGAGAGGATTTACATGGAGTAGCCATCCGATTTCAGGGATCCAGGATCAGAGGGAAAGATTTGTTTGTTGTAGAAGTCACTGTACGGGCTGAAGCAGTCGCCGAGGCAATGGTACAAGCGGTTCGACTCCTATATGCGCAGCATTGGACTTTTCAGGTGCGAGTTTGATCCTTGTGCTTATGTTCAGTCTCTTGAGGATGGTTCTAGGGTGTTCCTACTCTTGTATGTGGATGAAATGCTTATAGCATGAAAGAGTAGGAAGGTTGTGCAAGATCTGAAGGCATCCTTCTCTCGGAAGTTTGAGATGAAGGATTTGGGCCCTGCAAGGAAGATCCTAGGCATGGAGATTTTCAGAGACCGAGTCTGGAGGGTGCTGCATCTATCTCAGGGGGGCTACATACAGAAGGTCTTAGAGAGGTTCGAGATGAAGGGAGCAAAGCTGGCGGAGCTGCCACTTGTCGGTCACTTCAGACTCTCAAAGACCATGGCGCCACAGACTGAGGTGGAGGCTCAGGAGATAGAGATGGTCCCTTATGCTTCAGGAGTTGGGAGCTTGATGTATGCGATGGTCTATTGTAGGCCAGACATCGCTCATGCAGTGAGTCAGGTTAGCAGGTTCATGGCGCAGCCTGGCAGGGAGCACTGGAGAGCTCTGAAGTGGATATTCAGATACCTGGCGGGTTCAGTTGGAGTTGGCATCTGCTACGAACAGTGAGGAGGTACAGTGGGATACTTTGACATGTCCAGGGAGGCTCAGGGGCTGATTGGCGGTTATGTAGATGCAGACTTCGGTGGAGATGTGGATACCCGGAGGTCTACGATAGGCTTCATCTTTAGCCTGTATGGAGGTCCTATTTCTTGGAGATCGAGTCTGCAGCCTATCACGGCCCTATCCACTACAGAGGCGGAATACATCGGGCTGACAGAAGCAGCTAAGGAGGCAATTTGGCTGAAGGATTTGTTGACAGGGATGGACCTTACTCAGGAGGCCATTAGAGTGCACTGTGACAGTCAGAGTGCACTTCTACTAGCACAGAACTCAGTCTATCATGCAAGGACAAAGCACATCTACATTCGATATCATCGGATCAAGGAGCTTGTGGAGGATGGCGAGGTGGAGCTGGTAAAGGTACACACCAAGGAGAACCCAGCTGACGCACTTACGAAGGTACTTCCACAGGACAACTTTCAGAGATGTGTTGAGCTGATTCGGCTGATGGATAGAGTGGAGCTAGTTGAGGCCTTGGGACACCAAGGTGGAGATTGTTGTAATCCAGGTGGTGTGCCCAAGGCCCAGGGGACCAAGGCTAAGGCCAAGGTCCATCATTTATGAGGGCTTCATGGAGGCTCTAGGGCTAGTTGGGCCCGAGGTTGAAAGGCTGTGGGCCTTTCGAGTTCTTGAGGTCTAGGTTATGTGGGCCTCAAGGGACCAACTCTTTATGGGCCAGATCTGGGCCTAGGATAGGTGAGATTAGGTCAAGTCATGGGTGTACATGGGCTTGGGTTAACCTAATCTCCCATAGAGTTGGTCAAGAGAGTTTTGGGTTTGGGTCACTTGACCCTGTGTTTATATATACATGCACTGTATAGGTTTGATTAAGCCAAGGAATATGAAAATCCTTTCTCTCAAGTCTCTCTCTCTCTCTTCTCCCTCTCTCTTCAGCTATTCTCTATGCCCCAGGAGCAAGAAACCCTAGGGTTTCTTGCCGCCAGGTCCATAGAAGGCAGGAAAAGCAGGGGAGGCGCTAGGGTTTTGAGCCCCTCCCCTTTTGTGCTGCCAACCATATTGCCTCTCCCTCTCTTGCAGCCACCCAAACATCAGGTTCAAGACTTGAAATCTCTTGCTATGAGGTTGGTACAAGTTTCTCTTAGATCTGGAGTTGATCTGAGGTCGTTTGAGGTGCGGGTGAGATCTCCATCAACAGATCTACAGGAAAGGATGTAGCAGGACAGATCTGCAAGGTCTGGTTCTATCTACCTTTTTTCCTATTTAGAATGCCCCGATTCAAAATCTATGAATTGAAAGACCTCAGTCCAGGCCTGATCTGGTTGGGTACCAGATCTTGAATTTTTTAGAGGTGATCTTAGAGGCGTTCTTCATCTGGAACGAAAGGCTGACGAAGAAGATAGCAACCAGGCTGATTTCGTCAAGGGCCTTCGATCGAGTCCAGAAGTCTCCAGATTTGTTTGTTGCTAGTTTTGCTGCACCCAAGGTCCGTGGAAAAAGCCGGGATCGTGCTCCAACATCTCCTACGGCTGGGCGTTCTCAAATCTGCGGCTGAACTCATCATTCATTGCCGCCAGCATTATGCATCGAACAGTGGTGCAGTCGTTGAGCCACATCTGGTAAGTGTCTCGGACCGTCTCTTTGCAGCATTTTTGCCACGTGAGAGGATAAAGATAAGTGGTTGCTCATTTGAATTCAAATCGAATTTGAATTCAAATGCCAACCAACTCATTTTTATCCACTCTACGTGTGAGAAGAGAAGAGGCATGGCTTCTCTTGTGCGTGGAGAATTTACACGAGAAACTCTTTCTCGTGTAAAACAAATGGTGCAAGGATAAAGCTAGGTGGCGTATGGATTGGTTGCACATTTGAATTCAATTTTTTTTTTGAATTTGAATGGCCAACCAACCATCTTTATCCACCCATGTGGTGCACAAATGTGGGGTGTGGGAAGGCCTTTGCATGGGAGAAAATTTACGAGATGTTATTTCTCGTGAATTCAAATGGGCGCAGAAGAAGTGAGGTGGCGCAGGGAGTTGAGGTCAAGGTGGTTTCTAATTTTAACTCAACCTAATTGAACCAACTTAATTAAAATAAGTTAGGTCCAATTAGACTAATTTAAACCCAACATAATTAGACTTAATTAGGCTCAATAAAATTTTAATCAAATCAGGAATTGACTAAGCCCAATCCCTGATCAAATCAGGGACCAAACCACTTCGACGATTAGGTCAACACTTAACCTAATCGGGTCAAACCCAACTGAATCTAATTCAATTGAACTTGATCCAAAAATAATTACTCAATCAAATTGAGTTAATTAGTGATCAAATCACTAATTAAACCTCTCATAAATATTGAGTCCAAATCCGATGGGCAATCGAGTATCAAAGTCCATCGATATGAAATCTTGATCGAAGAGTCCCAAATTAGTGGGACTCTTGACCCCGGTACCCAAAATATGTGGGACTCATGATCAGAGAATCCTAATTCTCGATCACAGAGTCCCAGACACGTAGGACTCATAGTCCATGAGTATTAGGACTCTTCATCAGCCATCAGATCAGATAGGAACCTCTAATGTGTGTGATCCTGCAGGTTCAAACCTAAGCCGGTAGCACAGGAACCAATTTCTGTACTAATCGAAGTGACCATCTAGCAATGGTATCTGACATCTGGATAGGTTGAATAGTCGCAATCACAATATTCAGAACCTACGTGAATATGGTTACTATATAATTCATCCCTTTTGACCCCTGTGTTTAGGACGACTTAGGGTTAAACTGTCAACCCTGATTAGATCATTCGAATCATGCTCAATTCAAACAGTCCTGTGACTCCTCACTAAGACTATCCTGATCAAGGTTTTGCTAAATTGAAACACGACTGTACACAGCTCCTGAACTGGAGTGGACAATCCCATCTCGAAACACACACCGACAAGTCAAGTACTTGACTACACCCAGCATTCTTCCATCGCTGAATTAAAAATTCAGGTAGTCCAGTGCCTAAGTGCAGTGAGTTGCTTGCAAGTCACCGTGGCGGTCTCAGGTCAGAGGGATAGTTATATCCATATCCCATCGGAGTAAATCTTGACAACAGAAATAGCTCCGAAGTCGGTCACGTTCAGTGTAGATGTACCCTTATATCTCACCTGTATACCATACCAGTATCTCCACACTCCTTGATTAAGAGGACAACTAACCCATATGGCACACAATGACCTATACTTGATAAACGTTGTTGTCCTTGGTAACAACGTATTATTTGGTCGCGAATAGGTTTAAGGACTAAACGACAAATCCTCCTTTGTCGAGTCTAAATAGTCCTAAGGACTTCACCACAACACAGGAGTTCATTAGAAGATAAAACAATTTATGATGAAAAATATCAAAATAATTTTTATTAATTTATAATTCATATACTAATACAAGAATGAGCATAACCGTCAACAGGCTGACGATTGACTTTGGGACACTATTTCCAACAGTGGGGCCACATGGACTTTGTTACAGGGAGTGGAGTGGTGTCCGTTGTCATAACTTGTCAGAGAGTGGTGGGGCCACGTGGAGTTTGTTATAGAGAGTGGAGTGGTGTCCATTATCGCGACTTGCCGGGGAGTTCAGGCCGGACGGCTGAAGCTCGATTGGGACGTCTGGCGGAGCGGAATAGCTTTCTGTCTCAGCAATCTAAGAGGAGCTCGGATGTTTTCGAGGTTGCTGACAGGTTAACTGTTGTTGGGTGCCTTAGGCGTTGATACCACAGACGAAAGTCATCTGCTGTAGAAGTCCGGACGAAAACTTTCTGTTGAAGAAATCCGGTTGGAGTCCGATTGCTAGAGAAGTCCGTCTGAAATTTATCTGATGTAGAAGCTTGTCTGAAGACTATCCGCTGGAGAAGTCCGGTTGCATGAGGGATCCGACAGAAGGTCGACCAACAGCAGAATTCGGAAGGCGTTGCGGAAGTTCATCCGCTGGAGGAGTTCCGAGGGAATTTATCCGTTGGAGGGGTTTGGTCGGTGCTGTTGAAGTTCGGTTGGTGCTATTGAAGGTTGATGGAGCCCGTCCGTTGTAGAAATCCGGCTGCTGGAGCCCGTCCGTTGTAGAAGTTCGTCTGGAATCCATCCACTGTAGAAGTTTGGACGGAGTCCGGTTCTTACAGAAGTCCAAAAGGAGGCCGCTTACTGTAGAAGCTCGGATGGAGATCGGTTGTCGTGAAAGCCCAGGTGGAGACCGCTTATTGCAGAAGCTCGGCTGAAGTCTGCTTGCAATAGGAGTTCGGACGGAATTCGCTTACTGTAGAAGCTCGGATGAAATTCGGAAGGCGGTCGATCACTGTAGAAACTTGGATGGAGTTTGGTTACTGTAGAAGTCCTACTACTGGAGAAGCTCAGATATTGACGAAGTCTGGGAGAAGCTCGGAGTAAAGTTGATCGTGATAGGAGGAAGTCTGGAAAAGATTCAGAGAGCAGTCGATCACTGTAGAAAATCAGCCGATAGTGAAGCCCAGAGAGCATTTGGAGTAGTTTGATAGACGACTGAAGGAGCTCATTATCGGAGAAGTCCGGAGGGTACGATAGGAGTTCTTCCGTCGATGGAATTCGAAGGGTACGATAGGAGTTCGTCCATTGGAGGAGTCTGGAGGGTACGATAGGAGTTCGTCTGTTGGAGGAGTCCGGAGGATACCATGGAAGGTCGACTGCTGGAGGAGTCCGAATGGTACTGTAGAAGCTCGAACGGTCGGAAAAGTTCAGAAAGATGCCGCACAAGGTCAGAAGCCGGAAGAGTCCTGGGAGGGTTGGCCTCTTACGAACTTCGACTGGGATTATTTTATACCCAACACCAGTCCCCCTACTTCTGAGTTCGGGTTTCGAATGAAGAAAGTACAAAGAAATTTTTGCAGCCGAAGTTATCCCCCTTGATTTTCGTACTCGATTGTTTCTAGATATTTTGGTGTTTGATGCGTCGGTGCTGGAGCCTTTTCAAATCGAGGCGACCCGAAAAGATTTTTTCAAAATTTTTGTTGGAGCGTTGCTCCAGGTACGGTGCAATAATGATTCTGTCAGTTGTCAGCCGTCTGCCATGATGAGTGGAACATGCGGTGATTATAAACCGGCCAAAGGAGATCTACAATCATTATTGCGTCAGACCCTGAGGTCTATTTAAATCCGTCCTCCTCCTTCAGGGGTTTCACCTTGTCTGAGATTTTTCTTCGGTCCCCTCTTCTTCCCCAAGAGCTTCATCCTCCTCCAGCATCCCTCGCGGTCTTAGGCACCCTTCAGGTCGACCTCCATTGCCTTCGCTACCCTCCTGCTCCTCTTAGACCAGCCTAGGTTAGTTTCGGAACCCTTCTTTTTCTTATTGTTCTTCTATTTTTCTTCCTCCACATTACGCCCGTTCAGTTTCTCCTCGAGCATCTTGTTTCCTATTTTTTTTAATTTTTTCAAGATTTTTATTTGATTCAAAATGTCCTCCAACACTTTCTCCTCTAGCAGTTCTAAGAGTTCGTTTGCTCCAGCCCCCCAAAATCCTGGTACTGTAGATGAATCCGCAGTTAGGATCGAATCTCGTTCGGTCTTTGTACTAGACACCATTCCCAGCTCATTGACCTCGGATGAACTCTCACTGATTAGGATTCAGTACGGGGTTCCTCCGGAGTATGAGCTTGAGCTTCCCGGGCCAACTGACCGGGCTAGCACTCCTCCCCCTGGCCACTTTTACTTATACCAGGAAGCCTTCCGCGTCGGGCTTCGACTTTCACTTCCACCTTTTGTTATTGCTCTTTTTTGCTTTTTGAATATTTCTCTAATTTCTGTAGCACCGAACTCCTTTAGGTTTCTGATAGGATTTCTTTCCTTCTGTCATTTAGCTGAAGTCCGACCAACTCTTTTCTTGTTTAGAAACTTTTATACCTTTAAGCGTCACCCTTCGACAAAGGACTGGTGGTACTTCTCCCCCCAGTTTGGTAGAAAGGGGTTACTGAAAGGTGCCCCCTCTTCTATCCATAACTGGAAGTAGAGGTACTTTTACGTCCGATGCCTGATCCTGAGACTGGGGTTGCCCCCCTGGGCCTCCTTGAGGGACTCCGTCCGTCGGGCTTCTAGCCTGAGAAAGGATAACCTAGAAGCCTCCAATAAACTTAAGACTTATCCAGCTCCTCTCCTCTCCGACCTTCTGAAGGAGCAACTTTTATTCAATGTCGGCCTGAGCCCTCTCAACCCTGCCGGTATTTTTTCTTTCTCAAGTCATTCGCTGCTTCTTCTTTCTCTTATTCTATTTTTAAGCTGTGCCGATCTTTTTCTTTTTTTTTATCACAGATATGGATGCAGACGCAGCTCGGATACTAGCCAAGGGTCTCAAAGCCCATAAGAGGAAAGAAGCCACCACTTCTGGATCGGCGAAAAAGGTAAGGGTAGAGGAGACGAGCTCGACCGTGCTTGCCCAGGCAGCCAATGTCGTCGATGCTCCCTCCGACGTCGAGCCCGCAGTCCCCCGAGCTTCTTCAAGAAGCCCTCCGACTGGGGTTCCCGCTCCCGAATCACGTCTCGAGGAGGCACCGGGGGCCGAAAGAAAGAGAAGGAAGAAGATGGTGGTCCGCAAGATCAGCAGCAGCAGGGCTGCCATCGAAAGGTCCACCGGCTCTAAAGAGGATCCGGGGGAGAATCCCTTCAACAACAGGGATTTAATAAAAAAGTTGGTCGATGGATGCGTTTTGCCCGAGGTCGTCCACAGGATCGTCCATGCCGATCCTGAACAGTGGGTTTGGGACTCTCTGGGGTCCTTTCTTGAGGTAGGCCGATTTACTTTTTTCTTCTTTTCGCTTCTTCACTTAGTGCATTCCTTAGCTTTCATATTGACTTCCTGGTCGCTCTTGCAGATTGGACACCAGCTCATCGCCAACATCGAGGTGATGAACAATATCAAGAAGGAAGCAGCCCAGGCGGAGGAGGGTCACCAGGCCGAGGCTGCCCGTCTTAAGGAGAAGGTCGTCGAAGTCGCGAGTCACCAAGAGGCACTTCAGAAGGAGAGACAAACTTCGATGGATCTGAAGGCTGCCTTGGAGGAGGAAAGAAGGAAGGCAGAGGTCGAGGTCTCCAAGCTGAAGGAGCAGATCCCGACCCTAGTCTCGGAGGCAAGGGCCCAAGCAGTGGAGGAGTTCAAGACCTCCTCCGAGATGAGGGATTTGAATATCAAGTTCGGCCAGGCCGCCTTCATTAAAAGCTTTGAGCTTTGCCAGGAGAAGGTGGTTGAGAAGTTTTTCGAACTCAACCTCAGCTTCCTGGATGAAGCATCCGACGATGAAGCTGGACCTTTCGAAGCTGCTGCCGGTCTCCCTCCAGTCGGAACCTCTTCAACTGCCGTGGCCGACCTTCCGGGGGCGCCGAGCTCCTCCACTTCTGCTCCAGAGTCTGAGACCTCTAATTTTATACTTTTCCTTTGTTACAACTTTTTTCCTCTTGTACTTAAGAATTATTCAATCAATGAAATCGGATTCCTCTTTCTTGTAATGATTTATGTTGTGACACTCTTATTTTTCGACAACAGTGCCCTGCCGAAGCTCTTCCCCTACCGTAGGGGATTTCTTTGAAGTCAATGATCCGAGATCTGAGAAGGAAAGTTCGTCACCTAACGAAGAAATCAAAGGAGATGGACGATGAACTTCACAGGTTGAGGAAGAGCCATTCGGAAGCTACCGTGGAGGTTACTCGCCTTCGAAACCTCCATAAAAAGGGTTTCATGGACTACATCCGGAAGAAGGCCAACTTCGTGAAGGAGCTTGAGGAACTCCAGAAATGCACCAACGATCGATCTTGGACTCAGGCCTCCAAGATCAGCTCCCTTGAGGTCGAGTTGGTGGCCGCACGGGAGAAGATCAGCCAATTGGAAGGGAGTTCGTCCTGGCTTACAACTCAGGCCGACCACGGCTGGGACTGGTCGAAGAAATTCTCTGACCTCCAGAAGCAGCTACAGGACGTCGAGATGAATTACAACACTCATCGAGTCGGCTGGTGCAGGCAAATAGATAACTATAGAAGGAGGCTCAAGACGGCGACCGACGAGGTTGCCCGCCTTCAGAAGCAGTTGTCCGAAAGAGCCCAGGCCATTTCGGTTCAAGGCTCCGACGAGATCTGATCCTTGAGGGGGACCATAAAAAAATTGTTCGTAGCCCTTGAGAAGGAGAAGGTCGAACTACAGTGGCTGAAAATTCAGTTGGCCTATGAGCAGTAGGCGGTCAAGGATGCAGAAGTGGAGACTGAAGTTTTGAGAAAGAGGCTTTGAGAATCGAAGGGCGAAAGCCGACGATTCCACCAAATGTATCGGAAGATGTTGTTAAGAAAGAAGAAACTGGAAGAAGAAGTTGAGAACTTAAAGCAATCCCTGATAATAGCTGGAACTGAGAGTTCGAAGTCAGAAGAAGCCGAGCTTTCTTAGAGCTTCTTTTACCTTTTGTTCCATGTATTCTTTTCTTTTCTTATTATTTTTCTTTTTTTTTGGCCTTCAAAGGCTTTTGTAATGCTCTCTTTACTAATTAAATGAAAAGAAATTTTCTCATTACCTTGTCTATTCTTGCTCTGAGTTGTCATTTACCGAGCTTCTCGTGTCTTTTGTCTTATTCAATATCGATATTGTTTGAAGGTTCCTGGTCATCGCCGCATTGATTCGCCCTTTTTGATCATGACCGAAGGTCTTTTCGAGGCCATTCGAATTTGACGCTTTCTCCCGATGTTCGAGCTTGGGGCCCGAACTTCTCATTACTTTGAAGAAGTCCATTTTCTTCTGCTGGTGCTGGGTTTCTCCTTAGAGACTGAGAATTTTTGATAAGGGTTTTCTTACTCATTGAGACGAGATCCCTTGTGTCTTAGATGTAGTTCATTTTTTTCTTATCTCTGGCGTAGCTCGTCGCTTTTCCTTTTTCTCTCCCCCTCCTTTTTTTTATGTTTGGGCGAGGGTTTTTTCTCTGCTCCTAACGGGGTTGTAAGGGTGTAGAGGAGTCATTGAGGAGGCTTTTCCCCTCATCCGATCTTAAACGATCAGGTCTTCGTTTGTGTCAGGATGAGGTTCTCCTCCTGTTTCCGACACAGTCAATTTCAGCTCACGTTAGGACGAGATTTTTCTACTATTCCTAACAGGACTGTGGGGGTGCATAAGGGCCGTTGCGAGGGCCTCTCCCCCCATCCGATCTCTTAATAATAGAACCTTCGACTTTGCTCATGTTAGGACGAGGTTCTCCTCCTGTTCCTAACATGGCTGTGGGGGTGCATAAGGGCCGTTGCGAGGGCCTCTCCCCCCATCCAGTCTCTTAATAATCGGGCCTTCGATTTTACTCATGGTAGGATGAGGTTCTCCTCCTGTTCCTAACATGACTGTGGGGGTGCATAAGGGCCGTTGCGAGGGCCTCTCCCCCCATCCGATCTCTTAATAACCGAGCCTTCGACTTTGCTCATGTTAGGACGAGGTTCTCCTCCTGTTCTTAATATGGCTGTGGGAGCGCATAAGGGTCGTTGTGAGGGCCTCTACCCCCATCCAGTCTCTTAATAATCGGACCTTCGACTTTGCTCATGTTAGGACGAGGTTCTCCTTTTGTTCCTAATATGACTGTGGGGGCGCATAAGGGCCATTGCAAGGGCCTCTCTCTCCATTCGATCTCTTAATAACTAGGCTTTCAACTTTGCTCATGTTAGGATGAGGTTCTCCTCCTGTTCCTAACATGACTGTGGGGGCGCATAAGGACCGTTGTGAGGGCCTCTCCCCCCATCCGGTCTCTTAATAATCGGACCTTCGACTTTGCTCATGTTAGGATGAGGTTCTCCTCCTGTTCCTAACATGGCTGTGGGGGTGCATAAAGGCCGTTGTGAGGGCCTCTCCCTCCATCCAATCTCTTAATAACTGGGCCTTCGACTTTGCTCATGTTAGGACGAGATTCTCCTCCTGTTCTTAACATGACTGTGGGGGCGCATAAGGACCATTGCGAGGGCCTCTCCCCCTATCCGATCTCTTAATAATCGGGCCTTCGACTTTGCTCATGTTAGGATGAGGTTCTCCTCCTATTCCTAACATAGCTGTGGGGGTGCATAAGGGCCGTTGCGAGGGCCTCTCCCCCCATCCGATCTCTTAATAACTGGACCTTCGACTTTGCTCATGTTAGGACGAGGTTCTCCTCCTGTTCCTAACATGCTTAGTTTCGATTATCTGAAGGAGCTACTCCCTATTGTTATAAGCTCATGCCAAAAGAAAAAATATATGAATATGGAACTTTCATTTAAGGCAAAGTTATCAGTAATACATTCATAAATTTTTCGAATTCTATGATCGCGGAAGGTCTGCTTCTCCGAGCTCTTTTAGATAGTATGTTTCGGGCCGAACTACCTCCCTGACTTCTTACGGGCCTTCCCAGTTTGGGACAAGTTTCTCTTGGTTCTAAGGTTGCGAAACAGTGGCTCACCGAAGTACTAAGTCTTCCGCTCTGAAGGCTTTGCTCTTGACCCGGGAGTTGTAGTAGCCGGCTACTTTCTGCTTGTGGGCTGCCATCCGAACTTGAGCTGTTTCTCACTTTTTTTCTAACAAATCGAGATTGGCCTTGAGATCTCGTGAGTTGCACTACTCGTCGAATGCCACGACTCGCGCCGACGGAAGCTTGAGTTCAATTGGGATAACGGCTTCTGTTTCGAAGGCTAAAGCAAAGGGGGTCTCCCCCGTGGGCAATCTTTGGGTAGTTCGGTATGCTCATAATACATGATAAAGCTCGTCTGCCCAAGTTTTCTTTGCTTTTTCAAGTCTTGCCTTGATTCCTTGCAACAGAGTCCTGTTAGTCACCTCGGCTTCACCATTTGCCTGTGGATGGGCTACTGACATGAAGTTATGGGAGATGTTTAAGTCCTCACAAAATTCAGCAAACCTTGCTCTAGCAAACTGTCACCCATTATCAGTAATAAGAGTTCTAGGTAAGCCAAACCTACAAACGATTGACTTCCAGACGAAGTCCTGTACTTTAGCTTCTGTGATTTTCATCAAAGGTTCAGCTTCGACCCATTTGATGAAGTAGTCAATTGCCATCAGGAGAAACTTTCGCTGCCCGGACGCCATGGAAAAAGTGTTGGGAATAGTGTCCCAAAGCCAATCGTCAGCCTGTTGACGGTTGTGCTCCTTTTGTATTAGTACATGAATTATAAATAAATAAAAGTTATTTTGGTATTTTTTCATCACAAATGTTTCATCTTCTAATGAACTCCTGTGTTGTGGTGAAGTCCTTAGGACTATTTAGACTCGACAAAGGAGGATTTGTCGTTTAGTCCTTAAACATGTTCGCGACCAAATGATACGTTGTTACCAAGGACGACAATATTTATCGAGCATAGGTCGTTGTGTGCCATATGGGTTGGTTGTCCTCATAACCAAAGAGTGTGGAGACACTGGTATGGCATACAGGTGAGATGTAATGGTACATCTGCACTGAACGTGACCAACTCCAGAGCTATTTCTGCTGTCAAGATTTGCTCCGATGGGATATGGGAATAAATGTCCCTCCGACCTGAGACCGCCACGGTGACTTGCAAGCAACTCACTGCACTTAGGCACTGGACTACCTGAATTTCTAATTCAGTGACGGAAGGTTGCTGGGTGTAGTCAAGTACTTGACTTGTCGGTGCGTGTGTCAAGATGGGATTGACCACTCCAGTTTAGGAGCTGTGTACAGTCGTGTTTCAATTTAGCAAAACCTTGGCCAGGGTAGTCCTAGTGAGGAGTCACAGGACTAATTGAGTTGAGCACGATTCGGATGATATCATCAGGGTTGACAGTTTAACCCTGAGTCATCCTAAACACAGGGGTCAAAAGGGATGAATTATACGATAACCATATTCACGTAGGTTCTGAATGTTGCGATTGCGATTATTCAACCTATCCGGTCGTCGGGTACCATTGCTAGATGGTCACTTCGATTAGTACAGAAATTGGTTCCTGTGCTACCGGCTTAGGTTCGAACCTGCGGGGTCACACACATTAGAGGTTCCTTTCTGATCTGATGGCTGATTATGAGTCTTATCTATCTGAAACTCTATGATTGAGAATTAGGATTCTCTAATCATGAGTTCCACACATTTTGGGTATCGGGGTCAAAATTTTGAATTTCGAATTTTGAATTTGAAATTTGAACTCTTTGATCAGAGTTTCATATCGATGGTCTCTGATGCCTGATTGCCCATCGGATTTGGACTCAACATTTATGAGAGGTTTAATTAGTGATTTAATCACTAATTAACTCAATTTGATTGAGTAATTATTTTTGGATCAAGTCTAATTGAATTGGATTCAGTTTGGATTGACTCGATTAGGTTAAATGTTGACCTAATCGCTAAGGTGGTTTAGTCCCTGATTTGATCAGGGATTAGGTTTAGTTAATTCCTGATTTGATTAGGATTTTATTAAGCCTAATTAAGCCTAATTGTGTTGGGTTTAATTTGGTCTAATTGTGCTCAACCTATTTTAAACTAGGTTGGCTCAATTTGAATCAAACCACCTTGTTTTAAATTCCCTGAGTCACCCAACTTCCTTGCACCCATTTGAATTCACAAGAAGAAACTTCTCGTGAAATTTTTCTCACGCAAAACCCTTCCCCACGTCCTCATTTGTGCACCATATGGATGGATAAAATAATTAGTTAGCCATTCAAATTCAAAGCATGTTTGAATTTGAATGGATAACTTATCACTTGCCCTTTCATCCTTATCCATTTTGTGCACCACATTACTTACACGAGAAAAGGTTTCTCATGAAACTTTTTCCACGCACAAAGAGCCACGCCCCTTCTCTTCTCACACCCAAAAGGATAGGGATAAGTTGGTTTTCGTTTGAATTCAAATTTGATTTGAATTCAAATGTGTAACCTCTTGTCTTTATCCTCTCACGCGGATAAGACACGTTCGACGTTGTTTTAAAAAGAGGAGAAAGGTGGGACGTGCGTAGAAAAATTAGGAGAGAAACTTTGGGGCGTGAGGAAGGCTTCTGTGCAAGGTGAAGGTCCAAAACCTTCCGAGAGAAAAAGAAAGAAAAGAGAGAAAATTAGGCGCAGGGTTTTTGGTGTGTACCCTAGGGTTTCTACCTAGGGTTCGGGAAGTGAGATTGGTGTGCCACGAGTGTCGTGAGTCTACCAAATTTCAGAGAGAGATCCATCAGCCTCTCAAGTAATTGTGTAGATGATCCAGAGCATTTGAGAAGTCGGCACACATCGATCGAAGGAGTTCGATCAACATCTGCCATCAAAAGGGTGAAATCACGAACTAGCATTCGTGAGGAGCTAATCAGATGGGAGCTTCATGTGGACGATCCGCAGAGGCCAGATAGTTGGGTGGCTACGACGTGATGATCAGAGCCCTCCGACGGTGATCAGATTGCGGTGATCGACTACCCGCAAAAGGTGATGTGTTCTGAACACAGTACTGTAAAACGTTTACTGATTCAAATTTGAATTTCAAATTTAAATGCATGCTGTTGTATCATATTTAGATCCTAGTGTAGGGTTAATTAGTATTAATTAATGAGATTAATTAATAATTTCACTGTAAAATAGTAATTTTGAAAAAGTTTTAAAATTACCATTTTGCCCCTGCACTAAATTTTCGCTTCAATTGGTATCAGAGCAGGTTCTAGAATATGATATACATATGCATGCGTAGATTAAGGTGTAATCTATAAGTTTAAATTTGAAATTCAAAATTCGAAATTCGAAATTCAAAAAGATTTAAAATTTGAAATTTGAAATTTGTTAGAAGTTTCAAATTTGAAATTCAAAATTTGAAATTTGGTTGAAATCTCAAATTTGAAATTCGAAATTTGAAATTTGAAATTCAAAATTCAAAATTTGAAATTTAAAATTTGGTTGAAATCTCAAATTTGAAATTTGAAATTCGAAATTTGAAATTTGAAATTCAAAATTCAAAATTTAAAATTCAAAGATTGAAAATTCGAAATTTGAAATTTGGTTGAAATCTCAAATTTAAAATTTAAAATTTGAAATTCAAAATTTAAATTTTGAAATTTATATATTTAGATATACTTGATCCAAGTAGCAAGTAATCTAATTGGGTTGGTTGCCATGGCCGTCCGGTCATAGAAGAAAAGTAGGGTTTAAAGGCCCTCTCTTCCCATTCGATGGGGTCTCCTATGGCGGTAGGGGTGCCGATGCAATTATATCCCATGCCGATGAAGCAGCGAAAGGACTTAATTAAGAAATTTATCATGAATATGTTAGATTAGATCTAAAAAAAAATTTATGATTTATTTTGAGTTATTTTCTGTTATGAAATGAGCAATAGAATTGCTGTTTATGAAATGTGCTGACCCGTTTGTGAAATGAGTTAACACATTTGGTGAACAGAAAATAAAATCTTTCAAATTTGAAAATTGTTTTCGAAATGCCAAACCCTGACCCATCAGCCCAAGTACTTAATTAAAGGAATTAAGTATTGTCTAGTAGGTCTAGAATTGTGAATTAAGACCTAAGACAATTGCATAAACTTTTGGGTCAATGGGTTAGATGAATTAGGTCCATAATTGGGTTAGACCTAAGGTTAGTTTAAAAAATGGACGAATTGGAGTAATTGGTCAAATCTAATCAAAAGTTGAATTAGATTAGGTCAAGGATACTCTAGACTCAACTTTAATAGTTGTAGTTGAATGGGTCCATGTCTTTAACCAGACCAAGATGGACTTAATTCATGGCTACGCGGTGTAGCTCTATTTACTAAGTTGATCAAAATTAAAACTAATGAACCGGTTGGTGTCTAAGGTAAGTTCGGCAGTTTTGACCAGTGGTTCTTAAGCGGGAGCTACTCGCATTGATTCGATCATTGACGAGTTAATGGCAAATCCCCACCACTGATCTCACTTACCTGGCCAATCTGGTAAGTTAGATTTTGATTAGATCACTTGGTGATTAGAGCTCACCCATGTCATTAGATAAATCAGTATGACTGATTTAGGTGCTCCTAATGCCAGCTTTAATTAAATCTTTTTTAATCTGACTTGGTGAAGTCAGTGGGAGGATTGAAATTGGCTGGATGATTTCTTCTCTACTATTCTTTAATAAAATCCTCAAAAATTATTAGGTCCCTAAAATGATTAAGTTATAATGATAACTAAGTCATAGCCTCCCATTAAGTGAATGATAATGAGTCCATTAGTTCAATGATCATTGGAGGCCCAAAGGCCTGGTGCTCATTGGCTAATGGAATTATTATTCATAATATGATAATTTGATTGAGTCTTTCTGATGGTGGTTAGGTTGGCCGGCCAAAGTCGGGCCTGATCATTTATTGGTCCGATTCACTAAATTAAGTCATGTTAATGGTTGGACCTAACCAGATCTTTTCAGTGGAGGCCAAAGCCTACTGATTAGGTTCTGGGGCAAAAATAAATTACTAGAAGTTGTTTAGAGAAACAACTGGTTAAGAACCTACCCATAGATGCACATGGGTTGACCAACCAAAGTTGGGCTCGTGTGTAGTCTGTGTGGATTCTAGTACCCATTAAGGAATTAAAGTAATTTCTCAAATTGGAGGATGAGGCTACCAGTTCGTAAAAATATTGGGAAAAACTTTAGACTAAAGTCCAAGTCTTTAGTATTAATTTATGTACTAATAGAGGTCTCGTTTTCCTTTAAGCAGCTATGGCCACTACCCTGTCGCTCCGGTCATTATTAGATAATGACAAGCTCATGGGACCCAATTTCGATAGCTGGTATCAAAAATTGAAAATCGTCCTTGAGCATGAACGGATCCTTTATGTAGTAACGGATCCAGCACCTGAGGAGCCAGCTCCGAACGCTAGTAAAGCGATCCGAGACACTTACTTGAAGTGGCTCAATGACCGCACCACCGTTCGATGTATTATGCTGGCAGCAATGAATGACGAGTTCAGCCGAAGGTTTGAGAACGCCCAGCCACAGGAGATGCTTCAAATGTTGAACGACTCCTTTGGCACGCCTGACGACGTTGAAAGGCACAAAACTAGTTGTGCTATTTTCAATGCTCGGATGAGGGATGGGGCCTCAGTCACTGATCATGTACTGTATATGATCGAGATGATTGAGTGCCTAAGCAAATTGGGCTTTCCTCTGCACGAGCAGCTCGGTAAGGATGCGATCCTTAATTCCTTGCCCAAGTCCTTCCTCCCATTCCTTACTCATTTTCGAATGACAAAGCCTGCAGTAAACTACCACGGATTGTTGGGGTTGCTGCAGAACTTTGAGAAGGATCACCAACTCCATAAGGAGTCGGTGAATGTAGTGGGAGGGTCTTCTTCTCGTCGTCAACCCTTTGGGAAGGGGAAGAAGAACAAGAAGAAGAAAAATAAGAAGGTGCAATCTCATGCTGGGACAGTAGCACGGGGTCAGACCAAGAAGCGCAAGCATGACCAGAGCCAGGCGGAGTGCTTCTTTTGCAAGAAGCACGGGCATTGGAAGAGGAACTGTCCTCAATACATTGCCTCCCTGGACCCGAACAGGCCAAAGAAGAAGCAAAGTAATTATATGATAACTCCTTGCAACTTTTCGATTTGTGATACTACTGCCTGGGTATTGGATACCGGAAGCCCTTATCATATTTGTAATTCGATGCAGGGTCTGCAGGTCAGTAGGAGATTTGATGAAGGCGAGAGGTTCCTGAATGTTGGAGATGGAAGCAAAGTTCTAGTTCTAGCTTTAGGAATCATGAGTCTTGTAATCAATTCTCGTAATGTAATTCTGAGTGAATGTCACTATTGTCCAAGTTTTTTATTAAATATTATTTCTGTAGGCCTTTTGGCCATGTACGGTTATGATTTTTTAATAAAAGGAAATATTTGCAATATCATTTTGAATGGTGTTACAATATTTGTTGGATAATTAAATAATGGAATTTGTTGCTCCTAGATTGATTTTGATGATTACAAAGCAGATTGAAGGGATACAAATAATTTTAAAATAAAAAAGTCCTTATGCTCTTCAAGGGCAAAATTATAATTTTACTAAAATTTTGATTTGATAGTATCATTTGATAGAACAAATAATTTGTAAACTATTGATGAAAATTTCATTGTATTTGGACTTATATTTTTGAAGTTATGAAGGTTTGAAGTGCATGAGTCGACTCATGAGTCAACTCATGGCACTGTGAGCTGATTGGCACGCAAAAAATTTTCATGGCACGCTGGATTTTTGACTTGGCACGACCTGTGAGTCGACTCATGAGTCGACCCACAAGGCATGAGTCGACTCATGAGTCGACCTCTACTGATTTGAGCCGAAAAATCCAAAAATCAGACCTTCTGGTCTGTGCAACAGAAGTCGACTCATGAGTCGACTCCTGATGCATGAGTCGACTCATGAGTCGACCCCTGCGATGGAAAATATCAGCAACGGCTATTTTTTTGCCCATTTTAATTGCCATTTATGCTTCCTAAAATTGCTCTAACGGCTCTTTATCTACCTAAATTATTTTCTCTTGCTTCTAATGCTACAAAATGCTTGAAATGGTGAAAGAAATTACAGTTTAAATAGCAGATCAAATTGGAGAGAAAAAGAAGAAGATCAATCGGCAGATCAAAGAGAGAAGAACAGAAGAGAGGATCCAAAATCTGCACTAAAAAGCCTGAGATCAACGAAAAATCCAAAAAGAAAAAGAGAGAGGATCCACAATATACCAGAGAGATTGTGAAAGAGAAAAGCAAGAGCTTTCAAGGAGAGAATTCTTCACGCCTATTGTTTCAACCTTGATCTAGAGATCGTTCAAAGCTTTCAAGAGATCTTCAATCAACAATCAACCTCTTCTCAAGCGTTCAAGCGTTCATCCACTTTGAGAAAATCCGAAAAAGGGGTTCTTCATTTGAGTAAAGCTTTTATTGTTATATTCGCTCATTTAAGGAGCTGTTATTGTATTAATCTGTGCTCAAAATTTTCTAACTCTTTGTGAGTTTTTGTTCTTATTTTTGGAGGATTTCCAAAACAAGGAAAGGTTGATCTGAACCTGAAATCGGAGTGTTTTGGGTTTACTTGTACCCGAGAAACAAGTGATCTAGCTTGGGATAGCTAGTGTCGGAGTTTCCGACGTTTTGTATTCGGGTTGAATACAAAGTATAGTGGATTGAAATTCCCAAGTAGGATCTTGGGGAGTGGATGTAGGTGCAAGGTTAGCACCGAACCACTATAAATCCTTGTGTTTGTGGTGTGCTTTATCGCTTTATCTTATTTCTTTATTATATCCTTGCAATACTGCTTTAGGTAATTAATATTGATTTAAAGTCTTTGTTTTGTTCTTCATAAGTAATCAGTTGGGCTTAAATTTTTTAGAAACCCAATTCACCCCCCCTCTTGGGTTGCATAGCTGGGCAACAAGTGGTATCAGAGCCGGTGCTCTAGCCCTTCTTTGATCTAACAATCAAAGAGCCAAAGATCTATGGCAACCCATGTCGGTACTTCTCTAGCCGAGGGGCAATCTACAAACCGACCTCCACTTTTCAATGGGTCTAATTACACCTATTGGAAAGCTCGGATGAAGATATTCATACAAGCACTTGACTATGATATGTGGAGTATCATAGTGAACGGTCCTCACACACCCACCAAGATTATAGATGGTGAGGAGTCAACCAAACCCGAAAAAGAATGGGATGAGGTTGACAAGAAATTGGCACAATTAAATGCCAAAGCCATGAATGTCCTTTATTGTGCACTAGATGCAAGTGAATTTAATCGCATTTCTACTTGTGCATCTGCTAAAGAAATATGGGATAGGTTAGAAGTAACCCATGAGAGAACAAATCAAGTAAAAGAGTCTAAAATAAACATGCTTGTACATAAATATGAATTGTTCAAAATAGAGCATGATGAGTCCATAACTGCTATGTTTACTCGTTTTACTGATATAATCAATGGTTTAAAGAGTCTTGGCAAATCTTATACTAACAGTGAACTTGTAAGGAAGATTCTCAGATCACTGTCAAGAACTTGGGAAGCCAAGGTGACTGCCATCCAAGAAGCAAAGGACTTGAATACTCTACCTCTAGAAGAGCTTCTTGGATCCTTGATGACTCATGAACTTAGCATGAAGCAACATCAAGAGGATGAAATCAAAAAGAAAAGAACCATTGCCCTCAAATCCACAACTTTGCCTGATTATGAAATGGATGAATCTGAAGATGAAGAACAGGATGAAGAGATGGCTCTCATCACCCGAAAATTTAAGAAGTTTCTAAGAAAAAGGAAACAGGGGATGAGAAAGAAATTCACAAAAGGGGATCAAAGCAAAGAAAAGGAGAAAGATCAACCCCCTATATGCTACGAGTGCAAGAAGCCAGGACATTTCAGATCCGAATGTCCACAATTGAAGAAAGGTCCAAAGAAGTTCAAAAAGAAGGCAATGATGGCGACCTGGAGTGCGAGTGATGACTCAAGCTCCGACGAGGAAACCTCAACAGAACAAGCCAATCTGTGCCTGATGGCACATGAAAATGAGGTAACTTCTGAATCCACTAGTGAATTTACTTTTGAAAAATTGCATGAAGCATTTTATGATTCAATTGATGAATTAAAGAAACTAGGGAAGAAAAACAAAGAGCTGAAATTGGAAAATCAGTCCTTAGTGAAACAAGCTGAAAATCTTTCAATTGAAAAATTTACCTTGATTCAAGAAAATCAAAACTTAAAGGATGAAATGAACAAGCTGAAATCTATAGTAGATAAGTTCACCTTAAGTTCAAACAAACTAAATATGATCCTTGAAAATCAGAAAGCTATATATGATAAGGCTGGACTTGGTTATAAACCCCTGAAGAAACAAAAATTTCTGAAGGATATTTATGTAAATTATTCAAGTAACAAGTCTACAAATATTACTTGTTTTAAATGTGGAAGAACAGGACATAAATCATACACATGTCTTATTAACAAATATGCAAACACAAAGAAAATATGGGTTCCAAAAGGAACCATTCTGACTAACCTGAAAGGACCCAAGAAAGCTTGGGTACCTAAGACAGAAACGTGACCTTTGCTTGCAGGTGTGTCTAGCATCCCAAGAAGGAAACAGAAAATGGTATCTTGACAGCGGATGCTCGAGACACATGACTGGTGATGAATCACAATTCATCACGCTTGATGCTAAGGATGGAGGGATGGTCACCTTTGGAGATAATGGCAAAGGAAAGATCATCGGGATAGGTAACATTGGTATCACTCCCTCCAAATACATTGAGAATGTTTTATTAGTTAAAGGTTTAAAGCATAACTTACTTAGCATTAGTCAATTCTGTGATAAAGGTTATAAAGTAAGTTTTGAATCATCTGTTTGCATTGTGACGAGTCCTATTAACGATGGCATTAAATTTATAGGACATAGGCATGGCAATGTTTATATGGTAGACTTGAATGATTTAACTAAATTAGACATGCAATGCCTAGTTTCCTTAAATGCTAAAATAAATGAGACTAGTTGGCTGTGGCATCGTAGACTTGCACACATTAGCATGCATTCTCTCTCAAAATTAATTAAAAAAGATTTAGTTCTCGGTTTGCCAAAGCTGAATTTTGAAAAGGATAGAATTTGTGATGCATGCCAATTAGGTAAACAAACTAGAGTATCATTTAAATCCAAAAATACTGTTTCAACTTCTAGACCTTTAGAGCTCTTACATATGGATTTATTTGGACCAACAAGAACCACCAGTCTAGGAGGAAAACGATATGGCTTTGTAATTATAGATGATTATTCTCGTTTTACTTGGATTTTCTTTTTAGCTCACAAAAATAAAACTTTTCAAATTTTCACGAAATTTTATCGAAAAGTCACTAATGAAAAAGGGTTTTCAATTCAAAATATTAGAAGTGATCATGGAACAGAATTTGAAAATCATGACTTTAAAAATTTTTATGATGAAAATGGAATTGGCCATAACTTCTCTGCTCCTAGGACACCCCAATAGAATGGGGTAGTAGAAAGGAAAAATAGAACCTTAGAAGAAATGGCCCGTACCATGCTTTGTGAAAGCAACCTTCCAAGATATTTTTGGACAGAAGCTATTAACACAGCATGTTACATTTTAAATCGTGCTTTAATTAGACAATTTTTAAAGAAAACCCCCTATGAACTTTGGAAAGGAAGAAAACCAAATATTGTATATTTTCATGTTTTTGGTTGCCGATGTTTTGTATTAAATAATGGCAAAGAAAAACTTGATAAATTTGATGCAAAATCAGATGAAGCAATCTTTCTAGGTTACTCCTCCACTAGTAAAGCATTTAGAGTTTTCAACAAAAGAACTTTAGTAGTTGAGGAGTCCATACATGTTGTTTTCGATGAATCTAACGATCTTCCTTCAAGAAAGAATGAGGGTGTTGATGATGCAGATCCACTAATAGAAGGTATAAAAGAGATCACTCTGAAAGATTCAGCAACTCCAGAAGACAAGGATCAAGAAGACGAACAAAATGAAAGAGGTGAAGAAATTCAAGAACAACCTCAAGGTACAAATGACTTACCCAAGGAATGGAGGTATGTTCACAACCACCCTAAGGAGTTAATAATTGGTGATCCTATGCATGGGGTAAAAATCCGTTCTTCACTTAGAGATGTACTTAATCATTGTGCATTTGTATCTCAACTTGAACCTAAAACTTTTGAAGAAGCTGAAAATGATCATAACTGGATTAATGCTATGCAAGAAGAACTTAATCAATTTGAAAGAAATAATGTTTGGACCTTAGTAACAAGACCTAAAGATTATTCAATAATTGGCACAAAATGGGTCTTTAGAAACAAATTAGATGAGCATGGAAATGTAATTAGAAATAAAGCAAGACTGGTTGCTAAGGGATATAATCAAGAAGAAGGAATTGATTTTGATGAAACCTTTGCACCTGTTGCTAGATTAGAAGCCATTAGACTTCTACTTGCTTATGCTTGCTTTATGAAATTCAAACTATTTCAAATGGATGTTAAAAGTGTATTTTTAAATGGATATATTTCTGAAGAAGTATATGTAAAACAACCCCCTGGATTTGAAAATCATGCTTTTCCCAATCATGTCTTTAGATTAAATAAAGCTTTATATGGTCTAAAACAAGCACCTAGAGCATGGTATGAAAGGCTAAGCAAATTTCTACTAAATAATGGTTTCTCAAGAGGCAATGTAGATACAACCCTATTTATTAAAAGAAACCAAAATGATATGCTAATTATACAAATTTATGTTGATGACATAATTTTTGGGTCTACTAATGAATCCTTTTGTCAAGACTTTGCTAAGCTTATGCAGGGAGAGTTCGAGATGAGCATGATGGGAGAACTCACCTTCTTCCTCAGACTCCAAATCAAACAATCAAAAGAGAGAATCTCCATCACCCAAAGCAAGTACACCAAGGAACTACTCAAAAGATTTGGAATGGAGAACTGCAAACCAATTGGCACACCAATGAGTCCCTCAAGTAAGCTTGACAAGGATGATGAAGGTAAAAGCGTAGACTTAAAATACTATAGAGGTATGATTGGCTCATTATTATATCTAACTGCAAGTAGGCCTGATATCATGTTTAGTGTTTGCTTATGTGCTAGATATCAATCTAATCCTAAGGAATCTCATTTGAATGCTGTTAAAAGAATCCTTAGATACTTAAATGGTACACAAACTATAGGGTTATGGTACTCTAAGGACTCACAAATTAATTTGTTAGGATATTCAGATGCTGATTTTGCTGGATGTAAATTAGATAGAAAAAGCACAAGTGGAACTTGCCAATTTCTTGGAGTTAACCTAATCTCATGGTTTAGCAAGAAACAAAATTCGATGGCACTGTCTACGGCTGAGGCCGAATACATTGCAGCCGGAAGTTGTTGTGCTCAAATCTTGTGGATTAAGCAACAACTCGAAGATTTTGGAATCAAACTTAATGAAACACCAATAAGATGTGACAACACAAGTGCCATAAATCTATCTAAAAATCCAATACAACACTCAAGATCCAAACATATTGAAATAAGACATCATTTTATAAGAGAACATGTTCAAAACAAAAATGTAATTCTTGAATATGTTTGCACTGAAAATCAATTAGCCGATATCTTTACAAAGGCCCTTAGTGAGGATAGATTCTGTGAAATTAGGAGAAATCTAGGAATTCTAGATCCATTTGCCTAAAATTTCTCAATTTTCAAAGAATTGATTAGAGCTCAATTTTCAACATCCATCCTGGTCCCAAAAGCTCAGATTTATTATTCTAAAAACTTATCATTGAGAAAAATTCCTTCTCCCAAAATTTTGAATTTTTTTGGAATTTATTTGCATTTTTGCTGAATTTCTGAACTTCATGAGTCGACCCCCATGAGTCGACTCAATGGCAAACTTGTAAATCCCACAAACTTCCCACGGGCTCATTGTTTTTAAACGGAACCCTGTTTGTGAGACGACTCATCTTCTCATCGTCTTCCTTCCGAAAGCCGTTCTTTCCAACTCTTTCTTGCTCCAAAACCAAGGATTTATCTCGAGGCAATTCTCCCTCCTACTCTCCACCAAAAATCGCCTCCTTGGAAAAGAGATTTCTCATGCTTTCTCGCATTGCTCGGCGCGGTTGGAACGTGCCCTAGCACTTCATCGAACTTCCAAAATCCACTTCTTTTCTTCACTAAAATTCCTCTTTACTCTCTTGTGATCCCTCCTCCTCTCAATTCAAGTCTTCTTGTCTGCTACTTTATTGGTTATGGCTCCAAAGATGAAGCTTCCCCAAAGAAGGAAATCAATCCGTGAGCCTGAAGAAGTTATCCGAAAGAAAAGGCATGCTCAGTCTTCAACTGTTCCCACTCCAGTTTCAGTACCTGCTCAAGGTCTCTCTCAATCCTCCATAAGCCCCAGTGTAAATCCTCTTTCTGATAGAAAAGTAGAAATCGAGAAAAATATAGATTTTCGATTCTTTGAGAAAGAAGGCTTTACTTTTGCTACCAAGATCAAAAATCAAGGATGGGAACTCTATTGCTCTCTTAAGGAAGTCACCTATGTTGACCTTGTTAGAGACTTCTACCAGAACCTACATTATGGAAACGGGTCAGTGACTTCAACAGTCAAGGGGATTGACATATGCTTGGATTCTAGGATATTGGGAGATATACTTCAGTTGCCTAGTGAAGGATACTCATATATGGAACTCCCAATTAAAGAAGAAGGGATCAGAATTATTTTAGGAGAAACCTTTTCAGGAAATTTAAACAAATTGGATGCAAAGCTATTATCCATTGAGATGAGGGTCCTGCATCAGATTGTAACAAAACTCTTCTTTCCTAGGAGTGGTAGGCATGATCTACTATCTGGCAGAGATGTATGTGTCATGTTTCATATCATCACTCAGACCCCCCTAAACCTTCCTGCACTTATGATAGAGGCCATGAGAGAAACTTTGAACAGATCCAAGGCACACTTGCCTTATGGTATGGCCCTTACTAGAGTATTTAGGAGGTTTGGAGTTAGCTGTGAGGGGGAGACACCTACCAAACTCTCACATGTGGACACTTTCAACCAACACAGCCTGCACCGAATGGGAATTACAAAGACTGTTGGTGGTTGGATCAAGGGCTCTGAAGAAAGAGCTGAGGAGAGAGCTGAGGAAAGAGCTGAAGACAGAACTGAAGGCAGAGTAGAAGAAGAAGGTCCATCTTCTCCTGTACATGACTTCAGGGAAGCATCACCGGATACCCAGTTCATTCCTGATACTGAGGCTGGCCCTTCTGAGTTTACTAGGATGCCCACACCAGTGTATCAGCCAGAGAGCAGAGCACCTCATTCAGAGTTCAGACTGGCTGACGATCAGATCGAGCATATATCTCAGCGTGTGGCTTCTTTGCTGTCTAGCCAGTGGGGTAGTACTTCTTTTGCACCTGGAGCTACCTCTTCTGATCAGACCATTACTCCCCACATCTCCACTGTGTTTCAGATGATATCAGATCAGTCCATCAGGATCCAGCAGCTTGAGGACACAGTCTGGAGACTGACTGGCAGAGTTCTTGACTTGCAGGGGCAAGTCCTTGCATTGGCCCATCCCCAGCCACAGGAGTCTACTATTGAGGTCACAGACCTCACTGCAGAGGCTGGCAGGCTCAGAGGAGCTCTAGAAGGTGGATATGAATTACTGAGGAAAGAAATCCGAGGATCGAGTGAGCATGCTACCACCCAGTTCACTGCTCTACTTCAATCTGTTTCCAGAGCACTGAACGTACTCGATTCTATCAGACTCATGGTATCAGCCCTAGCATCTCAGCATTCTCAGCCACCCAGTTCATCTCGCTCTCTTGCTCGTGGCAGAGGCAGACGGGGTAGAGGACGCACTTCTGATCCATCATCTCCTCACCCTATATCTGATGACTCCGATCATTGACTTATCTTGATCTTTACTAGATCCTAGGTGTTAGTGTCTTGTTCTAGGATCTATACCTTGGGGCCATGTATTGACATTTAGCTGGTTGAATTTTATGTATTGAAACAAGTATGATATTAATGGAATCATCTTTTACCTATATTTCTACCTCTTTGTAATGATATCGATCATATTTTGGTTATATATTTTCTTCTTATGGAAATATTGTCTTCTCCTTGTTGTTGTTTGCTGTTGATAATTGCTATATTAAGGGGGAGCAAACATCTGTGAAAAACTCAAAAGGGGAAGAAATTAAAGAATGTTTCAGAAAAAGAATGTTTGATGATGTCAAAAAGGTAGAGAAATTAAACAAAAACAAAAATTGAAATTAAAAAAAAAATAAAACCCTAAATTATGAGAAAAAGGGGGAGAAATTAAAGAAAAACAAGAATTGAAAGATTAAACCAAACTAGAGAAATTAAACAAAAACAAGAATTGAAAGATTAAACCAAACTGGAGAAATTAAACAAAAACAAGAATTGAAAGATTAAACCAAACTTGAGAAATTAAACAAAAATTGGAAGATTAAAAAATATATTGGGAAACAAATATTGAAGAAATTAAACAAAACTTTGAAAAATTTGGTATCGAAATTTGGTATCAGACAGAACTTAAACTAAAAGCCATCCATCAAAAGCAAAATCATAAGTACAATGCAAATAAGTATTTTTTTATATGCTCTGATATATTTCAAAATTCAAACTTGCTCTGATACATCTTTTGAAATTTTATACAACTTAAGAAATTTGATTTACTCTGATACACCCTAAAATTTCTTTTAACTTGCTCTGATACATGATAAAATTTGAGCTGATACAGTGTGAAAGTTTCTCTGATATATTATGACATTTGCTCTAATACAGTGTGAAATTTTCTCTGATATATTATAACATTTGCTCTGATACAGTGTGAAATTTTCTCTGACATTTGCTCTGATACAGTGTGAAATTTTCTCTAACATTTGCTCTAATACAGTGTGAAATTTTCTCTGATATATTATAAAATTTTCTTGCTCTGATACATTGTAAAATCTTTTCTGATATCATTGTAAAAATTATTTTTCTTGCTCTGATACATTGCAAAAGTTATTTATCTTCTCTTGCTCTGATATATCTTAAACTCAAAATGATCTAATACCCTTTTCAAATCTTTAAGAAAATGGACAAACTATTTTTGCATTTATATTACATGCCAAAAGAATCATACTCTTTTCAAGCATATACACCTATAATGGATTCTTTTGAAATTAATGCATTAACATAAATATTTTTATTCAAATGTTTTGTCATCATCAAAAAGGGGGAGATTATTGCTCCTAGATTGATTTTGATGATTACAAAGCAGATTGAAGGGATACAAATAATTTTAAAATGAAAAAGTCCTTATGCTCTTCAAGGGCAAAATCATAATTTCACTAAAATTCTGATTTGATAGTATCATTTGATAGAACAAATGATTTGTAAACTATTGGTGAAAATTTCATTGTATTTGGACTTATATTTTTGAAGTTATGAAGGTTTGAAGTGCATGAGTCGACTCATAAGTCAACTCATGGCACTGTGAGCTGATTGGCATGCAAAAAATTTCCATGGCACGCTGGATTTTTGACTTGGCACGATCTGTGAGTCGACTCACGAGTCGACCCACAAGGCATGAGTCGACTCATGAGTCGACCTCTGCTGATTTGAGCCGAAAAATCTAGAAATCAGACCTTCTGGTCTGTGCAACAGAAGTCGACTCATGAGTCGACTCATGAGTCGACCCCTGCGACGGAAAATATCAGCAACGGCTATTTTTTTGCCCATTTTAATTGCCATTTATGCTTCCTAAAATTGCTCTAACGGCTCTTTATCTACCTAAATTGTTTTCTCTTGCTTCTAATGCTACAAAATGCTTGAAATGGTGAAAGAAATTGCAGTTTAAATAGCAGATCAAATTGGAGAGAAAAAGAAGAAGATCAATCGACAGATCAAAGAGAGAAGAACAGAAGAGAGGATCCAAAATCTGCACTAAAAAGCCTGAGATCAACGAAAAATCCAAAAAGAAAAAGAGAGAGGATCCACAATATACCAGAGAGATTGTGAAAGAGAAAAGCAAGAGCTTTCAAGGAGAGAATTCTTCACGCCTATTGTTTCAACCTTGATCTAGAGATCGTTCAAAGCTTTCAAGAGATCTTCAATCAACAATCAACCTCTTCTCAAGCGTTCAAGCGTTCATCCACTTTGAGAAAATCCGAAAAAGGGGTTCTTCATTTGAGTAAAGCTTTTATTGTTATATTCGCTCATTTAAGGAGCTGTTATTGTATTAATCTGTGCTCAAAATTTTCTAACTCTTTGTGAGTTTTTGTTCTTGTTTTTGGAGGATTTTCAAAACAAAGAAAGGTTGATCCGAACCTGAAATCGGATTATTTTGGGTTTACTTGTACCCGAGAAACAAGTGATCTAGCTTGGGATAGCTAGTGTCGGAGTTTTCGACATTTTGTATTCGGGTTGAATACAAAGTATAGTGGATTGAAATTCTCAAGTAGGATCTTGGGGAGTGGATGTAAGTGCAAGGTTAGCACCGAACCACTATAAATCCTTGTGTTTGTGGTGTGCTTTATCGCTTTATCTTATTTCTTTATTATATCCTTGCAATACTGCTTTAGGTAATTAATATTGATTTAAAGTCTTTGTTTTGTTCTTCATAAGTAATCAGTTGGGCTTAAATTTTTTAGAAACCCAATTCACCCCCCCCTCTTGGGTTGCATAGCTGGGCAACAGAATTTACTTACTATCACAGCCTGTTAATGTGGTTCAAAAATTCGATAAACGCTCTAGAATAGATAATGTGTCAGAAGTCTACCTTTGGCACTGTAGGCTAGGTCATATCAATAAGAACAGGATAAACAGGTTGGCTCAAGAAGGAATTCTTGAAGTTAGTGATTGTGAATCACTTCCAACCTGTGAGTGCTGTCTTCTTGGAAAGATGACCAAGTCACCTTTTACTGGAAAAGGTGAGCGAGCCAGTGAACTCTTAGGTCTGGTACATTCTGATGTATGTGGACCCATGAGCTCAAGTGCAAGAGGTGGATTTTTCTACTTCATAACCTTCACATACGACCTATCTAGGTATGGGTATGTCTATTTAATGAAGCATAAGTCGGAATCATTTGAAATGTTCAAACTATTCCGAAATGAGGTAGAAAAATAAACTGGGAAGTGTATTAAAACTCTTCGATCTGATCGAGGAGGTGAATACCTTTCCAATGAGTTTCTGACGTATCTAGGGGAGAATGGGATTCTCTCTCAGTGGATTCCTCCTGGAACACCACAGCATAATGGTGTGTCTGAAAGGAGGAATCGGATCCTGTTAGACATGGTTCGATCCATGATGGGGTTTGCTGGTCTGCCGATCTCCCTCTGGGGATATGCGCTCGAATCGGCTTGTTACCTTCTAAATAGAGTTCCGAGTAAGTCTGTAGCCAAAACGCCATATGAGATATGGATAGGACGTAAGCCAGTACTCTCGCACCTTAGGGTTTGGGGGTGTCCGGCTTATGTTAAACGTTTAATTACAGACAAGCTTGGACCTAGGTCTAACAAGTGTAATTTTATAGGGTACCCAAAAGAGACCAAAGGGTATTATTTCTACCTTGCTGATGAGCAAAAGGTGTTTGTCAGCCTTAAGGCAATCTTTTTAGAAAAGGAGTTCCTTAGTGAAGGAACTATTGCCTCTAAAGTCGAACTTGACGAAGTTCGACAAGTGGAAAAACCGACACATGTTACTGAACCTGAACCGAATTTGATTAGATCAGATCCGGAGCCCATTGATTATGCACCCTTAAGGCGGTCTGGTAGAGTACCACATCAACCGGACAGATACTATGGTTTCTTGATCCGAGATGGTGATCCTATCGAACTTGATGAAAATGATGAGGATCCGATCACCTACATGGATGCAATGCAGAGACCTGACTCTGAGAAATGGCTAGAGGCCATGAAATCCGAAATGGAGTCCATGAAGGTCAACGATGTGTGGACATTGGTTGACCCACCCGAAGGAGTAAAACCCATAGGGTGTAAGTGGGTCTTCAAAAGGAAGAGGGGCGCAGACGGAAAGGTGGAGACCTATAAAGCCTGTCTGGTTGCCAAGGGATATCGTCAACGTTATGGTATAGACTATGACGAGATGTTTTCTCCTGTGGCAATGCTCAAATCCATTCGGATTATGCTTGCGATAGCTGCCCATCTGGACTATGAAATCTGACAGATGGATGTGAAGACAGCTTTCCTAAACGGAGAGCTGGACGAAGAGGTGTATATGATACAACCTGAAGGGTTCACATCCACAGATGAGTCTAAGGTGTGCAAGCTACAGAGGTCCATTTATGGACTTAAGCAGGCATCTCGGAGTTGGAACATACGTTTTGATAGGACGATCAAAACGTATGGCTTCGTTAAGAACGGAAAAGAACCCTGCATTTATAAGTGGGCTAATGGTCCAGCAGTAGTATTTCTTGTATTGTATGTGGATGACATTCTCTTAATCGGGAATGATGTCCCTGCATTACAGGGAATAAAGATTTGGCTATCGTCACAGTTCTCCATGAAGGATCTGGGAGAAGCTTCCTACATCCTAGGGATGAGGATCTATAGGGATAGATCCAAAAAGTTGCTTGGCTTATCCCAGTCCACGTACATTGATACTATGCTGAAAAGGTTCAGCATGGAAAATTCCAAGAAAGGCTATCTACCGATAGGCCATGGAATTTCTCTCTCGAAGAGGGATTGTCCGACAACACCTCAAGAGAGAGAGCGTATGGGTAGGATTCCATATGCTTCGACAGTGGGATCTATCATGTACGCCATGACATGTACACGACCAGATGTGGCATACTCACTAGGGGTAGTGAGTAGATACCAATCTGATCCAGGAGAGAATCACTGGAAGGTTGTTAAAACCATCCTGAAGTATTTGAGAAATACTAAGGACCAGTGGCTTATATATGGTGAATCGGACTTGAGACTTATAGGGTTTACAGACTCTAGTTTTCAGTCTGATCGAGATGATAGCAAGAGTGTGTCAGGATTTATTTTTACCCTTAATGGTGGGGCTGTCTGCTGGAAGAGTTCCAAGCAGCACACTGTGGCTGATTCAGTATGCGAGGCGGAGTATATTACTACATCAGATGCTGCCAAAGAAGCGGTGTGGCTGAGAAAATTCATCATCGAGCTCGGAGTAGCACCCTCCCTTGTTGGTCCAGTTCTGCTCTACTGCGACAGCTCTGGAGCCATTGCTCAGGCGAAGGAACCAAAGGCACACCAGCGGACGAAGCATATTCTGCGTCGCTACCATCTCATCCGGGAGATCGTGGATCGAGGTGACGTCGACCTTCAGAAGATCGACGGGAAGGAGAACCTGGCCGACCCATTCACTAAAGCCATTGCGGTGAAGGAGTTCAACGACTACAAGTCGAAGATGGGTATTAGATACTGCACCGATAGGCTTTAGGCCAAGTGGGAGATTGTTGGGAATAGTGTCCCAAAGCCAATCGTCAGCCTGTTGACGGTTGTGCTCCTTTTGTATTAGTACATGAATTATAAATAAATAAAAGTTATTTTGGTATTTTTTCATCACAAATGTTTCATCTTCTAATGAACTCCTGTGTTGTGGTGAAGTCCTTAGGACTATTTAGACTCGACAAAGGAGGATTTGTCGTTTAGTCCTTAAACATGTTCGCGACCAAATGATACGTTGTTACCAAGGATGACAATATTTATCGAGCATAGGTCATTGTGTGCCATATGGGTTGGTTGTCCTCATAACCAAAGAGTGTGGAGACACTAGTATGGCATACAGGTGAGATGTAATGGTACATCTGCACTGAACATGACCAACTCCGGCGCTATTTCTGCTGTCAAGATTTGCTCCGATGGGATATGGGTATAAATGTCCCTCCGACCTGAGACCGCCACGATGACTTGCAAGCAACTCACTGCACTTAGGCACTGGACTACCTGAATTTCTAATTCAGTGACGGAAGGTTGCTGGGTGTAGTCAAGTACTTGACTTGTCAGTGCGTGTGTCAAGATGGGATTGACCACTCCAGTTTAGGAGCTGTGTACAGTCATGTTTCAATTTAGCAAAACCTTGGGCAGGGTAGTCCTAGTGAGGAGTCACAGGACTAATTGAGTTGAGCACGATTCGGATGATATCATCAGGGTTGACAGTTTAACCCTGAGTCATCCTAAACACAGGGGTCAAAAGGGATGAATTATACGGTAACCATATTCACGTAGGTTCTGAATGTTGCGATTGCGATTATTCGACCTATCCGGTCGTCGGGTACCATTGCTAGATGGTCACTTCGATTAGTACAGAAATTGGTTCCTGTGCTACCGGCTTAGGTTCGAACCTGCGGGGTCACACACATTAGAGGTTCCTTTCTGATCTGATGGCTGATTATGAGTCTTATCTATCTGGAACTCTATGATTGAGAATTAGGATTCTCTAATCATGAGTTCCACACATTTTGGGTACCGGGGTCAAAATTTTGAATTTCGAATTTTGAATTTGAAATTTGAACTCTTTGATCAGAGTTTCATATCGATGGTCTCTGATGCCTGATTGCCTATCGGATTTGGACTCAACATTTATGAGAGGTTTAATTAGTGATTTAATTACTAATTAACTCAATTTGATTGAGTAATTATTTTTGGATCAAGTCCAATTGAATTGGATTCAGTTTGGATTGACCCGATTAGGTTAAATGTTGACCTAATCGCTAAGGTGGTTTAGTCCCTGATTTGATCAGGGGTTAGGTTTAGTTAATTTCTGATTTGATTAGAATTTTATTAAGCCTAATTAAGCCTAATTATGTTGGGTTTAATTTGGTCTAATTGTGCTCAACCTATTTTAAACTAGGTTGGCTCAATTTGAATCAAACCACCTTGTTTTAAATTCCCTGAGTCACCCAACTTCCTTGCACCCATTTGAATTCACGAGAAGAAACTTCTCGTGAAATTTTTCTCACGCAAAACCCTTCCCCACGTCCTCATTTGTGCGCCATATGGATGGATAAAATAATTAGTTAGCCATTCAAATTCAAAGCATGTTTGAATTTGAATGGATAACTTATCACTTGCCCTTTCATCCTTATCCATTTTGTGCGCCACATTACTTACACGAGAAAAGGTTTCTCGTGAAACTTTTTCCACGCACAAAGAGCCACACCCCTTCTCTTCTCACGCCCAAAAGGATAGGGATAAGTTGGTTTTCGTTTGAATTCAAATTTGATTTGAATTCAAATGTGTAACCTCTTGTCTTTATCCTCTCACGCGGATAAGACACGTTCGACGTTGTTTTAAAAAGAGGAGAAAGGTGGGACGTGCGTAGAAAAATTAGGAGAGAAACTTTGGGGTGTGAGGAAGGCTTCTGTGCAAGGTGAAGGTCCAAAACCTTCCGAGAAAAAAAGAAAGAAAAGAGAGAAAATTAGGCACAGGGTTTTTGGTGTGTACCCTAGGGTTTCTACCTAGGGTTCGGGAAGTGAGATTGGTGTGCCACGAGTGTCGTGAGTCCACCAAATTTTAGAGAGAGATCCATCAGCCTCTCAAGTAACTGTGCAGATGATCCAAAGTGTTTGAGAAGTCGGCACACATCGATCGAAGGAGTTCGATCAACATCTGCCATCAAAAGGGTGAAATCATGAACTAGCATTCGTGAGGAGCTGATCAGACGGGAGCTTCGTGTGGATGATCCGCAGAGGCCAGACAATTGGGTGGCTGCGACGTGATGATCAGAGCCCTCCGACGGTGATCAGATTGCGGTGATCGACTACCCGCAAAAGGTGATGTGTTCTGAACACAGTACTGTAAAACGTTTACTGATTCAAATTTGAATTTCAAATTTAAATGCATGCTGTTGTATCATATTTAGATCCTAGTGTAGGGTTAATTAGTATTAATTAATGAGATTAATTAATAATTCCGCTGTAAAATAGTAATTTTGAAAAAGTTTTAAAATTACCATTTTGCCCCTGCACTAAATTTTTGCTTCAAAAAGGTCCAAGGATATCCATTCCCCATTATGCAAATGGCCATGGGACACTCAAAGGTGTAAGTTTGGAGGTGGGCTGTCTTTGGATATTCGCATATCTCTGACACCAATCACACTTTCTGACATATTCAATGGAGTCGTGGTACATTGTAGGCCAGTAATAATCTTATCGAAGTAGTTTGTGAGATAAGGATCTGGCCCCTAGGTGACTTCCGCAGACTCCTTCATGTACCTCCCACAAGGTAAAGTCGGCTTCAGAAGGCCGGAGATATTTCAGGAGGGGCAAAGAGTACGACCTCTTGTACAGCATGCCCTCATAAAGGATATATCGGGAGGCCTGGTGTCTGAGCTTTCGAGCTTCTTTTGCATCATGAGGAAGAACCCTGTCTTTGAGGTATGCAACCAGTGGGTCAATCCAGCTGGGTTCATGGCTGATCTCCATTACAAGCTACGGTTCTTCCGTACTTGGACATTTTATAACCTCGAAGAGGACTTCCTTGGGTAGTTTAGCCAGAGCTAGTATAGCCAACTTGGAGAGAAGATCGGCTCTGGTATTTTCTGCTCTTGAAATCTACTTGATGTCAAAGCTTTCAAAGGCAGGGATGATCTCTTTTACCTTTTCAAGATCCTTGACCATATTGTCATCCCGAGCTTCATAGTTTTCGCTGACTTATCTCACCACCAATTGGGAGTCACTGTAGACTTGGAGCCGATCTACTTCTAATTCTTTGACGATCTTCAGTCCTGCAATCAGAGCTTCATATTCTGCTTCGTTATTTATCGCAGAAAATTCGAAGCGCAGCGCGTACTCCACGATAATTTCTTTCGGATTGACCAAGATCAGGCCTGCGCCCGTGCCTGATACGTTGGAGGAACCATCCACGTAGAGGGCCAAAAAATCATCAGAGAGATCTGTTCCTTCCTCAAGAGAGTTTGACTGGAGCCCTGGGTTGTCAGCTTCACCTCGTTCAAGTTCAGCCTCTTACAGGATAGTGCATTCCACTATGAAGTCAGCTAATATCTGAGCTTTTATCGTCGGCTAAGGTCGATAGTTGATGTCAAATTCTGTGAGCTCGACAGCCCATTTCGCTATCCTTCCGGAAGCATCTGCTAAATGCAGAACTGCCTTGATCGGCTGGTCGGTGAGCAGTGTTATGGTGTGCCCTTGAAAGTAATGTCGGAGCCTTCAGATTGCAATCAACAGGGCATAAGTTAGTTTCTCTAATTTAGTGTACCTGGTTTTGGTGTCTCTCAATACTCGACTTATGTAGTAGATCGGCCGTTGAATTTTTGCTTCTTTCTTAACCAGAACTGCTGCAAGAGCCACAGGGGAGACCGCCAGGTATAGGAACAACTCCTTTCCAGGTTCGGGCTTTGCCAATAGCAGAGGTGAGCCGAGGTAGTTCTTCAATTCTTCGAATGCTTGCTGACATTCAGTGGTCCAATAAAAGTTCTTCGGCTGCTTGAGAGTCTGAAAGAAAGGTAGGCATTGTTCGGCTGATCTTGAGACGAAGCGATTCAGAGTTGCTATTCTCCCAGTAAGACACTGAACTTCCTTTATTGACTTCGGGGTAGTCATTTCCTGGATGGCATGAATCTTTTTCGGATTTGCTTCGATCCCGTGCCCTGATACCATAAAGCCCAAGAATTTCTCTGAGGTTACTCCAAAAGCGCACTTGGTTGGGTTTAGCTTCATCTTGTATTTTTGGAGGGCGCTGAAGGTCTCCTTAAGGTCGGCGACGTGGTTCATTGAGGACTTGCTTTTTACAAGCATGTCGTCCACATAGACCTCCATGTTATGGTCGATCTGCTCTTTGAAGATCTTGTTCACCCGTTGTTGATAGGTCGCCCCTGCATTTTTTAGGCCAAAAGGCATGACCCTGTAACAGTAAAGACCACGGTTAGTGATAAAAGCAGTCTTTTCTTCGTTCTCTGGTGCCATCCTGATTTCATTGTAACCGAAAAATATATCCATGAAAGTGAGAAGTACGTGGCCCGAGGTTACATCCACTAATTGGTCAATTCTAGGCAGAGGGTAACTATCCTTCGGACAGACTTTGTTTAGCTTCTTGAAGTCTATACACATCCTCCACTTGCCGTTCGCCTTCTTGACGAAAACCACATTGGAGACCCAGTTCGGATAGTTGACTTCTCTGATGAACCCGGCTTTCAGAAGTTTATCAACTTCCTCAGCTATTGCCTTTTGCCTTTCTGATGCATGACCTCGAATTTTTTCCTTCGTCGATCGATGTTTGGGATCAACAGCTAGACGGTGTTCCATGACTTCCGCATCAATCTCCGGCATGTTCGCCGGAACCCAAACGAAAATATCTGCATTCTTTTGTAGAAAATTGATGAGCTGTGTCCATACCTCTTCTCCTAGGTTGGAGCCGATCTTCATCACGTGCCCTTCATTTCCATCATTCAAAGGAATTGAGATAAGATCTTCAATTGGCTCACCCTGTTCTTCAGCAAGATCGTCGTAGGTGTCTAATCCATCAACCAGATAGAGATCAGACTGACCATTTCTTTGTAAGGCTATGTTGTAGCAGTGTCTTGCCAAGACTTGATCTCTTCTGACCTCTCCGACTCCTTAGCTTGTAGAAAATTTCAATTTCAAATGGTAAGTCGATACCACAGCTCGGAGAGCGTTGAGGCCAGGTCGGCTGAGTATTGCGTTATAGGTAGACGGCACCCTTACTACCAAAAAATTCACTTGCGCTCTAGATTGTTTCGGGCACCGACCTGCAACTACGGTCAAAGTTATTACTCCTTCCACCAGCACAGCATCGCCAGTGAACCCTACCAATGGAGAGCTTATCGGCTCTAATCGATCATTCGGAATGGATATTTTTGAGAATGCATCGTAAAATAAAATATCGATCGAGCTTCCATTATCAACAAGAATGCGGCATACATCAAAGTCAGCAATATTTAAAGAAACTACGACCGCATCATTATGGAGGAATTGAATCTCCTAGGCATCTTCTTCAGTAAAGGTTATAGATTCTTCAGTCCTTTGCCACTTGGGCGGTCCGGCCGATCCACTGGTTGCTCCCCATGGGGTCCTCCAGAGATGGTGTTGATGATCCTGATTGGAGGTCGATCTTCAGGCTGTTCTTCCCTTCTTGGCGGCTCTGGTTGTGGTAGGGCCCTCGATCGATCTTCTCTACCTTCAGGCCGACGTCGGATGAATCTGTTGAGCCGACCTCGTCTGATGAGCTCCTCAATCTCATTTCGGAGCTGAATACACTCCTCCATATCGTGGCCATGGTCACGATGATAGAGGCAGAACCTGTTAGGGTTGCACTTCCCAGAATGTGTGCACATCTTTTCCGACCTTGGCAGCTGCTCCTTGATCTCCATTAGTACCTGGGTTTTTGGAGCATTGAGAGGGGCGTAGCTGTGAAATCTTCCTAGGGGAGAACTCCGCCAAACTCTGCGGTCTGGGCTTCTATGCCTACGAGCTCAGGGGGAGTTCGGACACGCTTGTATCCAGAGGGAGTTAGAGAATGTGGCCGAGCTTCACTCGGCCCTTTTTCAGCTGCAGGCTTGCTGGGGTCACCCGCCTGCTGCTCCTTCGCGGCCTCCTCGTCCTTTAGCTTGAAGGCTTCCTCTGCCTGAGCATATCCTTCGGCCCGGGCCAGCAAATCCAGGGACTTCTTTTCCAGAGAAAATATAAGGTCATTCTTTTGAAGACCGCTCTTCAGGACGGCCATTGCAACTGATTGGTCCAAGTTTCGGACCTCCAATGTGGCGGCGTTAAAACGGTTGACATAAGTTCGGATAGATTCTCCCTCCTTCTGCTTGATGTTGATGAGGGACTCCGAACCTCTCCGGAGACGTCGGCTGCTGATGAAATGAGCCGCAAACTGGTGGCTCATTTGATCAAAGAAAAAGATAGTACCTGACTTCAGCATCGAGTACCAATTTCTTGCTGCTCCCTTCTAGGTAGATGGGAAAGCTCGGTACAGGATGGCATCTGGCATGCCATGGAGCAGCATCATTGTCCGAAAGACCTCTAGGTGATCAACCAAATCTGAGGTCCTGTCGTAGCTCTCAAATTGGGGGAGCTTGAAGTTCAACGAAATCTGTTCCTGTATAATCATTTGAGAAAAAGGAGAGTCAGTACAGATATCCTCACCATAAGCAGGGGGAGCATGACGGAGTTCTTCGATCCGTCAGTTCATCTCTTGGAACTTTTGATCTAAGAGATCTTCTTGATCGCGAATCTCGATGGTCTTCCGGCCGAACGGAGGTAGGGACCCTCCGGGGGTGGAATCGTGATCAGACAGAGGGCTCTCTGCCTTCTGCCTCCCCTTCCCGGGGGATACAGGGCGACTGGCCCAAGTGGGCCGCTCGATCGTCAGATTCTGGAATTCCGACGATGCTCTTTCCAGCCGCATAGATGCCTGCGGCTGCTACTGCATGGCCTGCACCACTTCGGTGAGGCCCCTAATTTGCTGAACCAACAGGTCGAACTGCTCCATACCGACTGTCGTTGCCGGAGGAAGAGGAGCTTGGAAAATTGGAGACGAGGTCGGAGCTGGCGGATCTTACTGAGATCTGGCCATGGAGACCGTAGATCGCCTGGTGGATGCCTTTCGGAGAGGCATCAGGTTGGGATCTGGTCGGAGAAGAAGAAGAAGATGTCGAGGAAGATGACCGGAGACAGTCCCGTTGAGTACTCCTTTAAGAACAAGGGTCCTGCGAAGACACAGCCCTTCCTCTAGCGCCAATTCTATTGGTGCAGAATTCTGTCGATGCCGGAGAAGCTGGAGATGAGGGGATCACGGCCGCCGTCGGGACCTGCAAGGAAAGTCTAAACCGGAGTTGGAGGTGCTCTGACAAGATCCTCCGATGCTCAAGTCAGTACTCTGCCTTAACAGAAATGGAGCACTCGAATGGGATTTTAGCAAAGTTTAGAGATAGTACTTAGAGCTTAGAGGAGAACGTATCTGGGGGGTCTCTTTTATAGACGAAAGAGCGTAACCGATTGACAACGACGTCCGTAACTGCCTGGTAGTGGGCCGTTCGAGGCCACGTGGAGTTTGTTACGGAGAGTAGTGGTGTCCGTTGTCGTGACTTACCGGAGAGTGGTGGGGCCACGTAGAGTTTGTTACAGGGAGTGGAGTGGTGTCCGTTGTCGCGACTTGTCGGAGAGTGGTGGGACCACGTGGAGTTTATTACAGAGAGTGGAGTGGTGTTCATTGTTATGACTTGCCGAGGAGTTCGGGCCGGATGGTTGAAGCTCGGTTGGAACGTCTGGTGGAGCGGAATAGCTTTCTGTCTCAGCAATCTAAGAGAAGCTCGGATGTTTTCGAGATTGCTGACGGGTTAACTGTTGTTGGGTGCCTTAGGCGTTGATACCGCAGACGAAAGTCATCTGCTGTAGAAGTTCGGACGGAAACTTTCTGTTGGAGAAATCCGATTGGAGTCCGATTGCTAGAGAAGTCCGTCTGGAATTTGTCTGATGTAGAAGCTTGTCTGAAGACTGTCCGCTGGAGAGGTCCGGTTGCATGAGGGATCCGACAGAAGGTCGACCGACAGCGAAATTCGGAAGGCATTGTGGAAGTTCATCTGCTGGAGGAGTTCGGAGGGAATTTGTCCGTTGGAGGGGTCTGGTCGACACTGTTGAAGTCCGGTTGGCACTGTTGAAGGTTGATGGCTGGAGAGGTACGGAAGACACCGGAGATAGTCGGTCACTGTAGAAATTCGACTGCTGGAGCCCATCCGTTGTAGAAGTTCGTTTGGAATCCATCCGATGTAGAAGTTCGGACGGAGTCCGATTCTTACAGAAGTCCGAAAGGAGGCCGCTTACTGTAGAAGCTCGGATGGAGATCGGTTGCCGTGGAAGCCCGGGTGGAGATCGCTTATTGCAGAAGCTCGGCTGAAGTCCTCTTGCAATAGGAGTTCAGACGGAATTCGCTTACTGTAGAAGCTCGGATGAAATTCGGAAGGCGGTCGACCACTGTAGAAACTTGGATGGAGTCTGGTTACTGTAGAAGTCCTACTGCTGGAGAAGTCCAGACATTGACGAAGTCCGGGAGAAGCTCGGAGTAAAGTTGATCGTGACAAGAGGAAGTCTGGAAAAGATTGGGAGAGTAGTCGATCACTATAGAAAATCGATCGATAGTGAAGCCCAGAGAGCATTTGGAGCAGTCCGATAGACGACTGAAGGAGCTCATTATCGAAAAAATCCGGAGAGTACGATAGGAGTTCTTCCATCGGAGGAGTCCGGAGGGTATTATAGGAGTTCATCCGTTGGAGAAGTCCGGAGGGTACGATAGGAGTTCGTCCGTTGGAGGAGTCCGGAGGACACCGTGGAAGATCGACTGCTGGAGGAGTCCGAATGGTACTGTGGAAGCTCGGACGACCGGAGAAGTTCCGAAAGATACCGTACAAGGTTGAAAGCTGGAAGAGTCCTGAGAGGGTTGGCCTCTTACAAACTTCGGCTGGAGTTATTTTATACCCAACAAGACTATTTTAAACTTATATCAGATTCTATTTTATTTTAAAATTACCTAATAAAATCACATCAGTTATCTAACTCCAAATAATATGTCATATGACACTGGTAGTAAATTTTTTTCCAAATTGAAGGATCGATGAGAGATATTGTAATAATTTATAAAATATAAAGTTGATATTACTGAAATTAAAGATGCAGGAAGGATTTGCAAATTGGGATAAAATGTAGGGTTTTTATTTTTTATCCAAAATCAAAGTCGGAAAGATAGCAAAAAAAGATGGATATTGGTGATGTAATATATCATCAAATTTAAAAACAAAAATTGTCAAATGGAAGAGATACGAATATCTTCTTCACTATTTTACTTCGGCGAAGCAAGGTGTCAACCAACATAATGTTGTGTGAAAAAAAAAAAAAAAAATCGCCGGTCTGAACAAGTGATCAAAGCTTTATCTTTGTCGCCCATTAAAAGAGTAAAAAAAAAAAAAAAAAAAAAAGGACAATGAGCGTTTCCATAACACTTTTTCGCCGTTATACCTCTAACCCCAATCATTTATCGGCCGTCCAATATTTCCTTGGCGCTGCGAGATAACGGCAATCGTACCGTACTGGTGGGTTTGGTGTCGCGGGGCTCCGTCGTTTTCGGAGCTTCTTCTGAGCGGACAACGATTCTACCATATTAAAAACCCAGCCAACCTCGAATCAGGAGAGTAATAGATTAGGGAAATAAACGGGAGAGCGTGTGCGTGAGAGGGAAGGGTTTAGGGTTCCGACAGCCATAGGCCCTCCGGAGGACAAAGCCGGCGAGGCCCGGCCGGCCGAAGAGGGTTCGTCTCAAGCTGAGATGACGGCTGCCGGCGGCGACGGACGCCGCATCTCGACTGTCCTCATCATCATAGGTACTGAACTCGGTTTTGGGTCCCCTCCTCCTCTCTCTCTCTCTCGATATGTGATTTGGTTACCTGATTTGATCTTTCTGCGATTGGTAGCGATGCAGACGGAGGCGCTTCCCCTCGTGAACAAGTTCCAGCTCTCTGAGGACACCGATGGATCCCTGTGAGCATATTTGGCTTCTCTCTTGCTTCTAAAGACGAGAAGTTTAAGTTCAAGATGTGATTGGGTCGTCTAGTGATAGGAATGAATTTCGCATAATATTTCATTTCTGTAGCTAAACACTACCTGTTTGGATTGAATTCTGAGTAGGTACGTTGAGAGGTCTATTTTGTGAAGTGATACAAACTTGAATTTTGAGTAGATAGATTTAGAGGAATTTAGTTGTTAAAGGCCTGTTGTGGAAGGACGAGGATGTTGAGGAATTGTGGTAGACCACGTGCTCCTGGATGTTTGTGATGCTAAAAGTTACCTTTTAGGGCCTGTTCTTTTGAGGGTAAAAAGTTTACCCAGAAATCTATATTTTTCTAGGTAAGTATTTTTCCAACAACATTTAGACAGAAAAATAATTTACCCATATTTTTTTATACATGAAAAAATGGCTCAGAATTTGTTATCCATGTTCTTTTGCATTACTAGTTTCCTAGATAAGTTGCTAAGATCTATCCATATTTCTCATAATACTCTTTATTATATAAATATTAATATATATAATAGTATAATATATTATATTATAATATATTATTATATTATTATATTACTATATTATAATATATTATATTATTTTATTATTATATATTATTATGATATATTATTATAGTGTATTATAATATAATATAATATATTATAATATATTATATAATATTATTATATATAATGATATAGTATAATATATGATATTATATTAGTACATATTATTATATTATTATTATAGTATTATATTATTATAATATATTATAATAATATGTAGATTATATAGTTATTATTATATGTTATATTATATTATTATTATGATACATTATATATAATATATTATTATATTATATTATATTATGTTATTATTTATTATAAGATTAAGGGTATATTAGGAATGAATTAAAAAGATTATTTTCTCGGTTGATGGAAAAATAATTTAGCCACTATCTAGGTGGGTAAGATTTTTTCTTATTTGATGGATAAATGCTATCCATGGGAAAGTAACTTATCCATCTTAAAAAGCATGAGGATATGGTTAAGTTAGTCAATGGGAAAGTTGATCAACTTTTTCATGATATTTATTCACAAAAGAGCAAGCTCTTAGATTGATTAGACATCTTGGAATCTATATATAACCTGTGGTAGGAAGTGTAACTTCCTAATGATGGGCCTTGATTGAATATGGATGGTTAGGTTTGACATAATATGTGATGAACAAAACCTTTCTTGTTCCTTAGTAAAATAGCTGGAGAGTAAACAAGGATTATTGGGAGCATGTGAACCAATAGCAGCAAAACCATGATGGGGACAGCTTACATAATCTATCCTAGTCAGTTTTGTGATTCCTTCTAATCTTTTTGCTTTCAATAACTAACTTCTTCATCACAAGGTTGTAAAAGTTTTAAAGGCAGAATCAAGGAAGTTTGGCTTAATAAGGTAAGGGGAAACTACTTGGATCACATATTATATGTGTGAAGTATGTGTTTGTAGTCCTAAGTGTCAACACATATTATACATGTAACCCGTGTCTCAAATACTTCCAACTCTATGCCATCTGTTGTCCTTAGTGTACATACCTATTGGTGGTGTTAGGTCATATAAATGATGAATGCAACATTAATTAGATAGAGAATAAGAACAAGAGAAACAAAGTTTTAGGGGAAAAAGAAAAGAGAATAGCATGACAAAAGAAAAAAAAACTCCATTTGTTTGTAAAAAAGAGAGGGGGAGACCACTTAATAACAAAACAATGGTGAAGACAAAGATGCTGATGTGATGGATAAGGGAAATACATTATCTAATGATGCTTTTCACCATCTTCTTTTTTTCTTTGGACATAATCCTAATGCTTAAGGTTGCACAATGTCAAGCTGCTCCCAAGAGCATTCCTTTTATAGTAAAAATGTACAAAAAGCTATACCCACTTGTACCCATGCTTTGCTGTATCGTTTGGTATGGGGTGTACCCTATCGTACTGGTGTCGAATTGATATGTTGTCTCATATTATACCAACATCCGTATACTATTTCGTATGGTACCAAACTGCATATTGATATTGTAATAGGATAGTACTGGTACAAGGTCTGGTGCCAAGATAGTGAACCTTGTACCCGAGTCAAGTATAGTCTAAGTTAATACAACACAACTAATATTAAAAAATATATATTTTGGACTTATTTTATATTTTATTGTGAATTTTATATCTATAACACAGATAAAGATTTTTGAACATAGTCCCCCCCCTCGGCCAATTCACATACCCCATCATTTTGCTCTTGCATACACCTGGATGTGTTCAAATCCAACCTTCCTATTTGTATTCATAAAAATCTGAAACAATTTGGTTGATAGGCTAGTCTCAACACAATGTTTATTGACCTTGCCTCAAGTTGTAAGCTTCATGCCTGAAGGATGAAACTTTTGTTTTCATGCTTCATCCATAAGCTGTCAGGAGTTCTCCTTCATAATTATCTTCCGAGTTGTTTTGGTCTTATTCTATATTTTCATCAATATTCTATACAAATTCAAGCCCTTAACCATGGCAGTGCTTGTAATTGTTGCTATTGCACTTGATTGTATGGTCCCAATTGATATTTGACGATCATGCTAACTCATTTTTCTTAGATTTACTAGCTATTGGCACTAACATTTTCATCATTAATACTCTAGTCCTAGGTTTTTCTAACCTATGATGCTATCTATATTTCAACATGTCGATCATGAAACTTTCAAAACTTTATTTCTTTTCTAGGAGCAACTAGAAGCACACTTGTTTACTCATTCTCTATATTGAGATTCTATAGCATATGCCATTATTTGTATTGCTGGTAGATGTTTTGTGATTTGTTTACTTTACAAATAATTTCTTTTACGTGTGGTAGATTGTGGTCAAATGCCCCCTTTTTTTTTGTTTCTTCATTTCTGACTGTTGAGTAGTTTCTGTCAACTGAAGTGGGAAATAATGTACTCATTTAACTTATACTTTAGAATGCTTCTAATTCCTTTTTAGGTTAGTGAAGTGCATCAAGAATTTTACGAATATTTTTCATTCTTTTTCTTATTCTAGCAAACCAAATATTAATAGATGCCTGAGATTTTGGTATAACTTTGATGACATGAGTGATAAATTATACTCTTTGGTTAAATTTTGTCTCTTTTAGTTTAGCTGTCTGTCTGTTCTGATGCAGTTTGTGATCTACAATATTCCTTCTTCCTCCTTATTGGTTTTATGACTTGATTTTTTTTCTTTTTGTTTCTTTTTTTGAATTTTTGCTTACTTATATAACAGGTTTCCTACAGGTGTTCCATGGATTAGATATCACGGTTTATACAAAGAATTGCATATAAATTTAGTCTGGCCAGGGAAAGATTCAGTTCTGGGTAAGCTTTCCATATTTTTCCATTATCAATGCATGATCCACATGATATTGACCAGATTTTTGTTCATCAAGTACCAGCATAAGACAAATCTCAAAAAAAAGTTACAAAGCTCATGTCTAACTCTTTTATAGCTCCCTTTTCTATCAGCACCATGCCGGCTATGTGATTGAGGAGCAATATAGAAGTTGGTGCTTGTTTGTGTGAGAACTTTTGTCTTTCCTATTCCTTACCTGGCTTTGTATATGATTGATTTCCCAAAACATTGAATTTCAATATATGTGCTATTTTAGTGTGGTTACTCTTCAATAGTTCAGTAAGAGTGGCTGCCTAGTGACATTGCTTTTAAGTTCCAAATGGTGGTGTTAAATTAGGACCCCAACCCCCCAACCCCTCCCCCCAAAACACACACACACAAAAAAAAAACCCTCTTTTTTGGATTTTTCATTTAGATTTCTGCATGATCATGTAGTGAAGAAGTTCAGTTTTACATACGCTTCCATAGTCTGTTCTATATTAAGGCCAGAATTGGGGTTTGAAGTTAAACTCTGCTGAGGAGATAGGGATGTTGTGTTGGTGTGTACAAGCCTTGTCTAAAAGGTGATTGAGTCTTGTACATAACTTTGGAAGGATCTAAGACAATAATACTTCAAGAATAATTTAGCCTGATGCAATTTTGTGGTGGATAAATGATGTTTATAATATGCTAACTTCTGATGCTCTCTCTCTAGACAAACTATAAAGTATAAACTTTTCCAAAATAAGTGCTGTTATCATATTCACTATATATTTTGCTATTGATGGCCTAAGGGCACTGTATATGAAGGCAAACCATACATAGAATCAGTTTTTTACATACATACATGCATGCATGCTCGCATGCATGCATACGGACATACATACATAAATATTTTGCTAAAATGATAGTTGGGCACAAGGATGGTACAAGAATAAAAGTTCCAATTTATACTGGTCCATACTGTGTACCATCCTCGATTGGAAGGGAATCTGGTTATGGGATAGGGTCAGATTGGGAATAAAATAACAAAGCTAAGAAACGTAAGCTTTCTAAAATATTTGAATAGTTATCTAGTTGAATATAAGTATACAAGAGGCAACAATAACAAATGACAGAAAAAACCAACGCTATTGGCGATCATATTTGACATCAATAGTTTGTAGAACTTAAATATTTCTTCAATCAGTTGTAATTAACTCATCAATAAATTGTAATATCAATTTTGTAATGGGAGAAAAATCAATAATTGTTTCAATATTTTGAAGAGTGTTCTGACTGTATAAGAGAATGATGGAGGGAGAAAGAGAGTGATGTTGTTTAGGAGACCTTAGATTTGGCCAATTCAGCATGGGTCTGGTCAAACCCAAGCCTAGAAGAGGTTGGTGTGAGGTTAAAATGGTCATCTTTCATCTCTTTTCTTACCATGAAAAAAGGCTGAAGACCACCTACCTCAAGAGAAACCGCATTAAATTTTCTTCATTCAACAAGTTTTGGATATGTTACAGGCTGGGTATTTAACTACAATTTTTTGAACTTTTTTGATGTGTTTTCTATAGTTTCACAAAGGAAATATAGTTTCACAAAGGAAATATAATGGCATATTGCAGTATAGATATGTGTTAGATGTATGCCCTAAAAGTCAATCGGACTGACACATCAATTCTTTCAAGAACATAATTTCATACTTGATCTAATTATAGTTAATAACTATTCATGTAGTGTATGTGTCTATGAATCGTCTAATGAATTAACAAGATGATGACATATATTCTCAAGAGTTGAGAATTTGAGGTATGCGTCATTGGTGGTTAATTCATAAATTGCTTCGGACCGTAGGATCATCATGAGGATGATGATCGATCTAAATAGGTTGGTGCATGGATCGCTTCCTTATGGATAGACAAGTCTCAAGTCTACAGTGTGGGGACACTGAGCAAGAGTGCAGGCACTTGTTAGGGAACAAGGATGCTGAGCGTGACCAACACAAGAAGTCACTTGCATATCGACTCACTCGTCAGTGACATTCTCGATGCTGTAGTAGTGTGAATGGTTCTTTGACCTACGGTGTTTTGGCTGTTCACAATGAAGTTACTGTAGTTTGATTATACCATAACTCGATCTCGTAGCTATATGGAGTCTTGAAGTGTATGTTGGCTGCAGTAGGTTCATTGTAGGAATAGGGTATGCACCTAGATGGGATCTATCAATCTTAGTAGAAAAAAGAGAAATTCTATGCAATTCGTGAGATTGAGTTCAGAAAATCTTTAGCCAAAATAAGTGTGAATACTGAAAAAGAGTTTTTACGAAAATTCACAAGTGAACTTGAGTCGAGTCGATCTTGCAATGATAGATGATGGGGTTTGACGAGTTTTTCATAACTCTGTCTAGTCGAGACTCACGATAGAAGAACTGAATCACACGGTAACTACATCTAGAGGTTCATTCCGTCCATTCTGCTGGGTTGCCACTATATACTGCTAGGTGTCACTGGTAGATCGTGAGACTCGTCGAGTGTCGTCTTGATGATTGATGATCCTTGATGGACAAAATTGAAATTGCTCTAATTTATTGAAAGAAGTTTCAATGATATTTTGATGAAGATCAAAATATATCTCACTACTAGACAGAATAGAACCTACGAGATTATACACAAAAGAGGTCCTGACTGATCGAGATGTCGAATAGCGATTTCGATTTGCAAAAGCATCTAATTATCAATTTGATTGATGATTGAACTAATATGTAAAAGTTACATGAAGGACTTGTTAAGAGTAAGTTATAAGAGGACTAATTTGCAAATATTGATAATTATTTGATTTGATCAAATATGGACTGAATTAAATCAGATTGGATCTGATTGGGTTTGGTTTAATTTGGATTTTCTAGTCCAAATAGAATTTGGATTTAATTTCTGATTGACTTTGGCTCAATTTAGATTCGAATTAGATTCGAATTAGATTGGAATTAAGTTAGAAAACTAGAGTCCCAATTTAATGGGACTCTCTCCCCTTATCCATGCCCAAGAGAGATGCCCAAGCAGGTTTTTACCATGGATTTTCATGATCTTTGCGTGGAGAAAGTCGGCACTAAAGAGGAGGGCGGCAAGATGTAGAGTCCTCTTTTAGGGACTTTAACAAACCCTAACAAATCCTATGTGATAAGGTTTAAAAGGGGGCGCCTCCTTGAGATCTCTCATGGTGGTTATGAGAGTTTGTGGCGTGAAAAAGAACGAAAAAGAAAAAAGGGGACGCACAAAGTGTTTGGCGTGAGGTTGTTGGGGCCTCTCCTTTCCTTTTTACAACCAAGAGTTGGTTGTAAGGAAGGCTCTTCTTTATCTCTCTCATTTGTCCAAGAGATGGACATGGCCCTTTCTCTCCCTTCTTCTCCACAAATGGACAAACCAAGAGATGGACATGTATTTCATCTCCATAGATGTCCAAGAGTTGGACATAGTTTCTCCTCCATGATCAATCCAAGAGTTGGACGAAAAAGAAGAGAAAAGAGATTAGATCTCTTGTTCTTTCTTTCAAGATCTTCTTCTTTCTCTTGAGAATAGAAAGGAAAAAGTAATCAGATTAGATCTGATTTCTTGATCCTCCTACGGATCTCTTTGATTTCTTTGAGAAGAGAATCAAAAGAGATCAAAGATTCGAAATCCAAGAAGTAATTTTTGCAAAGGAGCTAGCACCCCGGTGAGATTGGGATTTTCTAATCAGATCAGCCTCATGTGGATACCTGTAGAGGTCGGACACTTGTGCAGCTTCAAAAGGACCTTGAAGACATTCATAAATCATCAGATCGTGCTTCAACAGACCATGAAGATATTCACAGATCATCGGATCGTGGTGAAGATCTACCCGCTCAAAGTTAAAAATCATATTTTTATTTTTGCTAGAATCTTAATCTTGTACATATGATAATGCCTGGGTTATGTTGAGATATGATCTCTATATACATGCTTGATTAGATTAGATCTAATTATAGATTTGTTTTAACATCGTTCTGGCATAAGATTATCTTGGCATAACGAGGGTCGTTATGTTGTATGATTGTCCTAAAACGATGCTGAAAAGTTTTTGAATTTTTTTTCCGCTGTGTGTTTAAAATTTTTGAAATCTCTGCATGTATACCGGATCGTCATGTGATGGCGTTTCCTAACAATATGTACATGCCACCCATAATCCTTATAGAAACTTTAAGACATGGGCTGTAAAACAGCGCTGACCCTAATAATAACTCTATAACAATAGAAAAAATAAAGAAAAAGAAAAAATTAGGTACTGGTAGCAGTTTGGGTGCATATTTGGACTATATTGGTTTGGTTTCCCGCCGCTACCAGTACTGGTATTGGTACTTTGATATTTAGGCCTTATGTTTATCTTAGATATTTGGCAGGAGAGTAAAGGGCAGGTAAGTCTAAGTAAATTACCTAGGAATGACAATAGAAATAACTCAACTGCAGCAGCAATAGTTTATTGTTCTCATGTCAATAGAAACAACTCAAAATGTTCGAAAATATTATTATGTGAAATAAAAGCTTTTTATAATGTCTTGTTTTGTTTTATAGTTTCCTTCTTCCTTCTACATTTGAGTCCTGCATAATTCTTGCAGGAGTTGATAGTGTAGGCATGATATCAGCATCTCTTGTCACATATGCTTCCATTCAAGCATTGAACCCAGACCTCATCATTAATGTGGGCACTGCTGGTGGCTCTAGGGTATGTTTCTACTTGTTGAGAAGGATTTTTGTTACCTAGAACCCATCCTAAACATAATTAACATAGTTCAAATCAGTGTAGATGCATCCTGACCTTTGAAAGAAGATATCAGCATTCACTCCAGTTCATGCATGAAATTTCATGTCTGATCATTTGAACCTCATCCTCAAGTTATTCTTTAGTACCCAACCTTAAACCGGTGTGGATCATGATCATTACGGCAATGGATCAAGTGGAAACTCTAGTATATAATCCTTAGAAAAAAACATTGAGAATTCATATCCCTTAAATTATATTTAAGACTTTGTAAAATTCTTTTGGATGTCAACAACTGTTCATTCTTTTTGTGGGGATTGGATGGGTTTCTTTTTCCTTTCTTCTTCCTCTTTTTTATCATCTCTTTTTTTATTTTTTTATTTTTTGGTTTCTGTGTGTGTTTTTTTTTTTGGGGGGGGGGGGGGCGGTTGTGGCATGGTGGCTGGGGGTTAGTCATGCAAATTTTCTTCCTGGATTAGTGCTGATGTTTGACTCCTTTGTGGATCTTCCACTTCCACTTGATCTTGACATCAGCTATATTATGAAAGTGATGGATAGCTCTCCTTAGTGGAGTAAATAAAATGAATTGGTAATGGATAGCATGCCTTCAGGTCAAAGGTACTGATGCAAGTTATATTTAAAGAATCCAACTTTTCAGTCATGATGTGGATTCTCAATGCTATAATTTATAAGAAATAGACGAACTTTTAATTGTAAAATTTTTGATTAGTGGAATAAAAGTCTTGATTAAATGATTAGAGGGATTCCATTTTAATATGCTTGGCAAGATGGTCTATAGTGGTGATCATTTAACTGCACATTCATAATTTGAATAAGTACCAGTTGCGAGGATGAACTGATCACCTCTGCAGCATTTATACTATATTATCTCTCACTTCAAGATTCTTCTGAAATTGTACATGATAATTGTTTGAAGAATAGACAAATCATATGTTCTTTACCTGCACCAAGACCTTTGTAGGATTTTTACTTTTTATAGGTTTTTTTTTCAGTCCTTTTTTTTTTTTGTATTCTCTGTATGTTCTCTCCCTTAGTTTTTTGGCATGAAGCTTTCAGTGGCATGACCTTTTGTTCCCTAAGTGTGTAACCTATTTATATTTCGATAACATTTACCTGCAACTGTTCCATTTTTTACTTAAGAGTATTGCTTGGTAGTTAACTATTCAATATGTTCTAATTAAAGATGCTCAAAGCTGTTGACATGAAAAATCACCTGCCATATGCTTACTTTTGCCATATCTACCAGTTTGTCCCATTTCCATCTTGCAACATGGCAAGGTCCCCTCCTTGACATAGCCTACTTTTATGTTCTTTGGTTATGCTGGTTGACCTGATTATCTTCTTTCAAGTATGATGAAGATTTCTTGCAAAATATATGTGATTCTTGGTCCTAAACCAAAGGGCCTATTTCAGGTTTTGAGAATGACTATGAAAAATTATTCTGAAGTACATGTTCTAATGCTTGATTACACTTTATTTTACTTTGTGGATATTGGCTTATGTTTGTATTTATACTCTTTTGAACCATGAATAATTTATATTTGGTTACACTTTTTAGTTTTTATACTATTTCTTCGTTCTAAACAATAATGATTGTATACATTAGTTGCCTGCGGTTTTCAATTTGTAACATTTTCTTTTTTTTTTTTTTTTCTTTTGAGCACAATATAATCAGATTATATAACAAGAATGAAAACGTCGAGTTGTGGACATTTCAGGCAAAAGGAGCATGTGTTGGGGATGTGTACCTTGCATCTAATGTTGCTTTTCATGATAGAAGGATACCAATCCCTGTGAGTTTTTCTATACATGTTACAAAATTATTTACAGTGACTAGTTTTTCTTGATTTCATGGATACAATAATATTTGCAGAAGTCAAAACTGAATTATCTTGTTCTGTCCGAGGAAATTTTCCTATCGGCAAAGTTAAACATCTCTCTTTAGGTAAACAAGTTTATTGTGCCCCAAGTACAGGTGAAGTCCTGGAACTTCGTGTATTATTAAGAGATGCCTTTAGTAATCAGAAACAACTTTGCCATTTTATAGGTCATTTCTTATATCCGATAAGTAACCCTTTGTGTTTTAGTCACCTGTTCTGCACCATAGAAAGATATTTTTCAGCATGCAAGCCATGCCATGGAAAAAAAATAGCATCACTTTCCATTAGTCACTTTTTTCTGTTCAGGAGAGGTTGCCTGTCATAAATTAAAAATTATTCAGTGATCCAAAGCTAAAGAAGACACTATGTTAATTGTAGCTGAAAATACCCTAATGCTTCGTCTGCCTCCACCTTTGCTCATATTTTCAGCTTCACCAGCTCCAAGATTATTTAGATGATCAACAAAAAAGAATTGGAATCAACATGGCTAGGGCTAAGAAAATGTGAGAGTTTTACAGCTTTGAAGAGAAACTATATTTTAAGATTATGAAATCTTCTGAATAAAGGGAAAGAATTCTATTATATTTTTTTCTTACCAATGTTCTAAAAGAGTGTAGGAGACAAACAGTTGGCATGTGGGCCATGCAGCACCTAGTTAGTACACGGGTGCCTAGAGGTCAAGGCAGCCAAGAAAAAAGAGGAAAAAACTAAAAGAATATAAGGAGAAATCTATAAGAAAGTGAATCCAAAAAATGAAATACAAAATATCAAATGAGATGTAGTAAATTGATGGGACGTACTAACTCTATAATGCAAAACACCAAAGGTGAACCTTGGCATCTCTGCATGGACAGCTTTTTTTTTTTTTAAAAAAAAATCATTCTTTCTAACATAGATGGGACTAAGGATTGTTGAATCAACCCAAACAGGATGGTTCGGCTGGTACCAAACCAGATCAACACCGGCCTAAAATGGTTAGGTCTATTTCAATGGTTTGTTTTTTAAAAAAAAAAAATTAAAAAAGAACTCATCTCCTCACAAGAGCTTCAAGAGCCTTCGAGGGTTCTCTCGTACCACTTTCTCACTCTCTTCGCCTAAAGGTAAGCTTCCCCCCTCTCACAGTTCCTGTCACGATGTCTTGGCTCCTTTCTCATGTTAGATCTCGATGCCCTTTCGATCTGGATGCTGGTCATGAAGCAAAGCCTTGGAGCTTGTCGTTGGATGCATCCTCATCATCGCAAAGTCCTCGTGAACTCTTAGGTGAATCCGGAGGCCTCGGCCTCTCTCTCTCTCTCCCCCCACTCCTCTCTCTCTTAGTCCCTTAGTCTCCTACCTCTCTTCCTTTTTCCTCTCCCTCTCTCCCTCCCTTCCTCTACCTCCCTCCCTTTCTCTTTTCCTTTCTCATTCTCCATTTCTCCTGCTCTCCTTGTCTCGATACACCCCAGAGTGGCACGGTATGAACCTGTACCATGCCAAATCGATTGCTTGCCCATACCCCCTCTGGTACTGGTTTGGCGAATCTTGCATGGGACTATTGTTAAGTGTGCAAAAAACAGTATGTCTTTGCCAAAACAAATCACCCTGAAGACTGAATTAAAAGTGTATTGAGCTCATTATCATAACAACTATTGATTGAATTTAAAAGGAGAAACTAGCTCAAAGGAGGAAGCAGGGTTGTGAAATGCACCACTGAAGTTAATTAAGATAGCATTTAAATAGTTTGAATTTTATAGCTTTCATCCTTATTGATGTATACATGTAAGTTGTAACCCAAAAGGAACACTTTTCTTTTTTTAATTGAATAACCCAAAAGTAAGCCAAAGGAATGTGTCTCCATTGTGGCTATTATGTCTTGGAAGATGGTTGTTGTATCTAATATTAATCTTGCTATCACCATGCTGCATATGATATGGGGATGTTGAGGTAGAAGTTAGAGACTTGATTCTCTTGTTGAGAATAGCTGATTTAGTAATATGCAAAAATGACCAAGGATTCAATTACGAAGAAGATTATTAGATAAAATATTTCCATGATATAGAGTTGAAATTCAGCATATATTTCCATCCAGCAATCATCTTCCAAGCCGTTTCCTATTGAATTGGGGTAGTCAACTATGAAGCACAACTTGTCATGAAGTCTCCATGAAGAATGAACCTCTATCTTTGTGAGCAGTTGTTGATGCTGACAGGCCAAGCTTGTATTTGTATGCTTTTGCAAGCTTGGTGTTTCCATGTGCATGATTATCTATTCTTGCATGGGATGCTCGCACATATGTTTACATTTGTTGGCATAACAGAAAGGATGTTTACACCACTAATAGAAAAGATTGTTTACACGGCTTTGCATCTTCTGTTATGCCATTGCTTGGAACATTGGCGACATGTTTAAGTTTCAATTTTCTCAATTGATAGCAATCATTTAATATTTGTTTCATTTTATTGATCAAGCCATTATGCGGTGGGAGGAGAAGTTTCTATTTATTTATATATTCACATATCAAACTGTTTTCCTTTTTTGCTAGAATTCCTTATACATAATACCTTACCTAATTTTTATACCTGTGCAGGTTTTTGATATGTATGGAATTGGATCTCGGCGTACCTTCTCTACTCCTAATCTTCTAAAAGAACTCAACTTGAAGGTGGTTACCTGTTACTGCATTTTGATCAAGTACATCTCAATTTATATCCTTTTGCTAATAGGACAAACCACAATAGGGGTAGGAATATCACAGGAAGTTCAGATCAATATGTTTTAACACTTCAACTAGCTTATGTAGTTTATGAGTATTGATTTTCCTTCATCATGATGCTTAATAGATGAGTACCTTAGAAGGTCTACATTAGCCTTTGGTCAAAATGAATGTCCATTTCAATATAATTCTTCATCTTCCTCATATTTAGGTATATAGACTATTATACTACCTAAATGGCAGAGGAAAATTATGTTGACTTGTTTTCCTGTTTTTCCCATATAGCATCTTATAAGACTTCTTCTTGAGTACTTACTGGGAGATGATTCTTAACATTTTTTTTTCAAGTGGAGATTCTCTTAACAGGTGAATGCTCGCTCTTTTGCCACAGGTGGGAAAATTGTCTACTGGTGACTCCTTGGATATGTCACCGCAGGATGAAGCATCAATCCTGGCAAATGACGCTACAATTAAAGATATGGAGGTAACCTCTTTATCAATCCACTATCCCTTACCCCTTATTAAATACTGACACAAAGCAAAATTTTCAGAAGTACATACAAGGAATCAGCAGATAACTTGTATCTTCCCTCTAGAAGAATGTTAGTTAGTGAGGAAAGAGAATAAGGATCATGATATCGAGAATGTGTTTGGTCAAGGTTATATATTTTTGATAATAATTAGGGGTGAAGAAGTTGGTGGGTTGGGTAGTTGCATTGATCCTGGCCTTCAAGTCCAGACCCAAAAACTATCTTTTGGTCATGGAGGGATAGTTTGATTCTGGTTTACATGTTCTTCGTAGATCTTTTTTTTTTTAAAAAAACTATACTTTCTTGCTTGCAAGTGTAATTTGCTTGCACCTATGTTTTAAATTACTTTTTTATTTAGTATCTTTACCATCCTCTTGTATATTCTTGTCGTTTTCTCTATGATGATGCCTCTTTAGTCCAACACATCTTCAAGTCCAGGAACTTGTTTGTTGTATTGCCTTTTATGGAAAGATATATATATATATATATATATATATATATATATATATATATATTTCTTGGAATATAAGTTTTGGTTTATCAAGTAAGTTGAATATTTGGAGGAAAAATTGATAAAATTTATTAATCTTAGCTTTCTGGGCTTGAACATAGACCAAGAATTAAAGATCTGCTGAAATGGGATGGTACTATTAGTACGATACCCAAGGTCTATCAAACCAAATGGAACTGTCCAATTCAGGGTATGCCGAACCTAATTGGTGGCCAACTGGGATGGTTCCGATGTTTGAAATGAAACATTAGCTAGGACGGGAGGAAAGAGAAGGAAAAGGAGGAAAAAAGGGGGGAGAAAAGGAGAAGGAAAGGCTGGAGAGACCATCAGAGGTCCGTCGAGGCCATCGGAGGGTCACCGAAGCCTCTAGAGCTGCGCCCTCCTTCGTATAGAGGAAAAGATAGAGAGGGAGGGAGGGAGGGAGAGGGCGGTCGTCGTTGGAGAGCCGCTAAGGCCTCTGAATAGTCAGATCCTTCTCCACAGCCTCGTTGAATTGAAAAATGGGCGACTCGCCCATGTTTCGATCGTGATTATTTTTTTTTTTGCCGACTCATAATGAGGATGATTCGACTATCTGGGGGCCTCTATGACCGTTTGGCGGCCACCGCCGGCCTCCCCACTCTCCTTCTCTCCTCTTCTTTCTCTCTATTTTTCTCTTTTCAGTTCTCCCTCTCCCCCACTCTTCTGGTCATCCGGGGGCCTCCACAATCCTCCAGTGGCCACTGGCATCCCCGCCCTGTCCCTCTCTGTCCCTCCTCCCTTCCTCTCTTTGATTCTCCCTCTTTTTGCTATGTTGGTTCGGGCCCAACACAAAATGGGATGGGGCCGTACTGAATCGTGCCACCAACTAACCTATACAAGCTCTGACATTGGCACAGCCGACCTTAATCGTTTCTTTTAGATTGAAAATAGAATTGGTATAGGATATGGGACACCAATACTTTACTATATTGGGATATCTACTAAGTCAAAATTGGTAGGAATGGGTTGAGAGCAAGGTTTGTTTAGTTGGTATTGAGCATGATCTGACCAGGTCTTTAAATTTGGAAAAGAAAAAGTGAAAGAGAGCTTCTTGTGGCCACACGCTTTCCTTTTATTTGTTTGATAGGTCTGTTGCGGTTAGAAACCAAGAAAGAAGGGGGGGAGGGAGGGAGAGAGAGAGAGAGTAGAAAAAAGAGGGGAAGGAGCATAGATCTAGCATGTCCTCTGTATGTTCCAGCCTCCTTAATGTTGAAAACATGATCAAAATATCTCAAAAATCATATAAACATGGAAAATACAAAAAAATGTTTGCTCAAAATTTGTTTAAGATGTAAAAAATTGAAAAAAGGGGGAAAAATAATTATGTTGTAGGTATCAAGACGTAGGACCGCCCTAAGAGTTAGGACAGTGCCAGTATTGGCCGGATGAAATATTGATGCAAGCGCCGGTACCAATATTCTTAAGGGTGAAAGTGGCATGGTAATCTGTATGGATCTATTTTTATATCTAAATCAATCCATATATAAAAAAAAAAATTGAGGATCCGACTCATATCCATATCTGTTAAAGAAAAATGGATATCGATAAACAACTATTCGATCTGTATCTAAATATCCGAAGCTACTTGTAACCCTACGTAATTTTATATTAGCACTAATTAATTTTTAAGAAAAATATACGATCATATAAAAATGTTGTTAACTTGATTTCTCATCTATTTAGTAATATCTTTGATTATGCAGCCATAAAGTTTAATTATCTAACTTATATTCATAATTATATCCATGCTTTCAGTATCCGAATTGTATCCATATCGATTTAAAATAAATATGGATATAAATTTTGGCATTCGAATATATCCGTATTTATATTTGTATTCGTCAGACAAAACAAATATGGACATGGATATGCTGGTATCCAATCCAGTTTCAGCCCTAAGCATTTTAGACCTTAACATAAACACTTTTCCTTTGGTACTAGTAGCCATTGTTTTAGCCAGACCTCTATTTTTAGTCTTCAGTCTATGTTTCATTTTGAATTATTAGCCGTATTGAACTTAGTAGTTGCAATATTATAGAGCTTTTGAGGATTTGCACAACTTCATATTCATTTCTTTTCTTGTGATGAATTATCTTAGGCCTGTTTGGATGTCAGAAGAACTTATGCATGCAATGAGATCTTCTGCACAGTCTTTCCATACGAAAATTATGGTGATGGCAAGCAATGGTTTAAAGAGATGGGGCGGCCAGCATCACAACTCACAAGTGATCCTTGTTTCAGGGATAAGGTAAATCACCTCTAAAACTGAGTTAACTATTCTAAAAAAGGGGATTAGTTGTATTGCAGCTGCGTTGGATCTCTTCAAACTACTTACCCTCCACCATAGGATTAAAAGATAAGGCCTTCTGGAAAGATCTTATTTCAGATAATTTCCCAGCATCTAAACAGGCCCTTAATGTCATTGGGTGACAGGCCAACCCATGCAGATAGTGTTTGCAACCTCAACTACAGAAAGCATGGCAACATGTAAGAACTAGGGAATAAGGGTGTTAGAAGATTCTGATATACTACCTTTCATAAAATGGGAAGAAATGAAAATGGAACTTCCTTGTGAATTCTTGCACGTATCATGAACAAGAAGAGTTTAGAGGTACATGAACCTTTGTTCTGTTCTAGGAACTCTTGCTCTTGTCAGTTAGCATCTTCTTAAGCAGCTTTCGGAATGCAGGAAACTTTTAAAGGTTTACAAAATAAGTTAAAGCATTTAAAGGAAATTGTGAGAAAGCTTTCTATTCTCACTTGAGAATCTTTGATGCTTTAGTGTTGATCTGAATCCAAATCAGCTCTCCCAAGTCCAAAGTACCGAGCTTTAGGATTTAGCATAGAGTGCACTCAACAGTCATCGACAAGGTCATTGAGTTAAGATGACCCTTTTTTTGTTGACTAATATGAAAGAAAATGCATACACTATCTGATCAGATACCTCACACGCTATATATTAGCATTGAGCCAGAGTGACTCATATGGGGGAGTACTTCTGAGTACCATATGGGCGTGGAGTGAGGATGATCTTATATTTTCACATTAATAGCCATTTTCTGGAAATTGCTGAAAAGGTTGATTCAGGCCATTAATTAGCAGTGTCCATTTGATGAATCATCTTAATTTTATTGTCATTTGTCATTCTGCTACTGATATGGGAGAAGGCTTGTTTAGTGTTTGCACCATGTAATCTTTTGGCATCCATGATTTGAGATAGCCTAGCTAAGGGATGGGAGGTGTACTTTAAAGTTTGACAGAGTTGAGGGACATGCTTTCCCTATATGATCATTAGCTGAGGTTGGAGCTTCAAGCATTAGCTTGATTATTTTTGGTTTCCAGAATGGGTAGAAACTAAAGGATATTTCCTTGATTCCTTTCCTCTTTTTTTTTTTTTTGGGAGAGCATTTATCCAGTTTTATTGATTTTAGATCTTCTGATAAATGCGGATTTTTTGCAAGATGCTTCTTGCTGAATGCTAGAAAAGTATGGTTATTTCAGCCTCAACTGGCATTGTCAGATCAATTAGTGCATTAAAAGGGGCAATTTTGATGGTTGGCATCTCACCTAATGGCATGTTTGGTAATTGGTCAAGTTAGATTCACTTTTGAGTACACATATGTATGAGTCTCAATGGTATGAATATTGATTATGGTTCTTTTCTTTCTCTAAGAGCCTTAAGAGGGTAGCTGTTCTCAGATTCTATGAATTAATCATCTGCTTCAATGTCCCTTTCTATTTTGACTAGATCTTTATTCTTCAAGAGAGGTGAATTAACAAGCTGCCAAGATAGCTTTGAAATGAGCAGTATGATACAAAAAACAATGACGACAATGAGGATTATGTTGTATCATGTTAACCAAGATTTGTTGTACTGGTTGATATGTACCATACTAAACGTACCGTACCATATTGATACCGAATTGATGCACAATCTTGTACCATTCTGATAATCTGTACACCTTGCTGTCTTGTACTATACCGCGTATTGACACTATAATAGAAGGGTACCGATACGGGGTCAGTACCGAGACAGCAAACCTTGATTGTTGACAATATGATGTAGGACAATTGAGGGAAGGGGAGAAGGGTTTAGGATAGGATTGAAATCAAAAAGGTCCTGGAATTTCTGTTGCTGATCTGAGTTCAAGAAACCCAAACTAGAAAGATAATATTTGTGATGAGAATAGGTAATTCTGACCTAGGGTTTAGGATTCTGGGGCTTAAATTGAGATTTTAGTGGTTTATGCAGTTAGATATCTGAAAGAGAGTGCTTGCTGGAATACTCTGAAAGAAAGTCTGATATTTATATGACCCAAAAATAATCATATGGTAAGTGAACCGCCCCCCCACCCCTTTCCCACAAGAAAAAAGAACGAAAGAAAGAAAGAAAGAAAGAGACAATAAGATCTACAAGAGACAAAATAAGAAACAAGCGAAAGACCAAACAAAGTTTCTGTGGGATCAAACTAGGAATAAAGGGAAGGGAAAAGATAATATTGGACTCACTCTGAAACCTAGGACTCATACTTAGGGTTTGAAGGCCTCACACTTTGTTGCAGAATCACCCCATAGGAGTAAAGAATATTAAAGAATTCATTATTTCATTCGTAATCTGTATAAAGTCTGATTATATGAAATTCTAAGAGTCCCTTTTTATTACAAAATAGAAAACTTAATCAACTCTAAATTAAGATCCCAAAACTGCCCCTTATAATGTATGGTTACAGTTCACAATTATTGCAGCATTCAAACCTGGATGTAAAGCAATGGATTGTCGTTCACATTGGTGAACACACTGTAACCATCATCCATACCCAGACTTTTCCTGTTTCTTTCTTGTAGATCGTGTACCACAACCCAAGATCCATGACCTTTTTGGTTATAGTAAGAATTGACATGCTCCAAGGACTAGGCTTAGGATTTGCTGACTGATTGCATGGTTTTCTAGAACCAAATAGAGAGGGTTAACAGGTCTACAGAAATTTTAGATCTGACTGGACGCACATGAATCCAATTTTAGATAAATCGAGATCTGAAATAGGTATTTATTGGTACTTGTAAAATGATTGCTATGCAAGAATTGTAACAAGCATATAGTGATTGTTTTAGGCTATAATATGGCAGAAATTAGGAAAAGGAAAAAAAAAAAAAGAAAATGGAAGTACTGTCAGGGGATATTTTAGAGAAGAATAAAACTGATCTCACACCAAGTTGGTAGGGAATCACTTCCTAGGGCCTTACACCCATCTTCTATGCTTCACACGCAGAGAATAGAGAAAACGTAACTTTGATTTCATTGATGAAAAATTCTGCATACAATGTTCATAAAAAACTTTTAAAAAAAGAAGCCTTAAAAGGGCATGGTTCTATAGCGTTAATGTTCATGACAAATGCTACAGGATCATAAACAGTAACCCCCTTATGTTAATTCCTAAAATACTCTCTGAACTCTTTAATAACATGTGACTAAACTAGTTAACTTAAATTGTGTTCTTTCATACCATACAAAACAAAACATGGCTGAAACAGAAAATATAATTAAAATAGAAACAAATGACTCTAAGATCCAAATCTCGACAAACTTCAATGATGCTCGATAATATTCATGAAGCTTCTGTGATGGCGCTAGGTCATCCATGTTGATCCAAAGGCTCTAAATTTTCTTGCCTCTCCTTGCGTAGACTCAAAATCCATTGCAATCCCCATCAATTCTTCCCTGCTTGGAAAAATTTGCCTTCGGTGCATCGAGGCCGCAGTATCTCTCCAGCAACTCTATGTTAAGCTGTTGCAGCTCATTAGCTGTGTTCCATGTGCTATCTGAAGCTTGGCATCCTCTCCACTTGACCAAGTATTCTGAGATCCATCATTGTTGGTAGAAACTATCTTCTCATCTGTGATGTCTTCAATCTCATCCTCTTTCTTCCTTGTCAAGAGTGGGTGAGGTGGAGTGGAAGGCTGTAGGAGTGGAGATATTGCATCTCATCGAGATGCAGAAGATGCAGCAGTAGGGTTTGAAGGCATCATTAAAAGTAAGGGGAAGGGAAAAGATACCAGATTCACTTAGAAACCTGGGAATCATACTTATGGTTTGAGGGCCTTAGGCCTTGCACCTTTATTGTGGACTTATGCAAAGTGTAAGGAAAATTAAAGACTCCAGTATGTGATTCATAATATGCATAGGCTGATTACATCAAACCTTAAGAGTCCATTTTTATAACAAAACAGAAATCCTAATTCAACTCTTTTTTAAAATCCTAAAGCCAACCCTAATAAGGCATGGTTACCATTCACGGTCATTGTAGTGTGAACAATGCCATGAACAGTAAGGCACTACAGCAATTAGGTTCCTAGATAAGCATTGAGATCTTTTAATTTCAGCCATTAAATTTAAAGCAGTCCGCTAAAACCGAAAATAACTAGAAAATAGAAGAAACATACAGAAAAATAATAATGAAACCAGATCTAATAAAATATATAAGCTGCAACCCTCTGATGCAACATGGCACAACTTGAATCTCCATGACAGTGTATACAAGCTATTGCCAAAAACTGAAATCTTGTGCTTGCTGGAATATTCTAAAAGAAAATATGATATTTAATGATGAAAAGAAAATCTATGGGAAGTGAAACTCGAAAGAAAGATCAATGAGGGATGAATAAGAGACAAGGGAGGAAGACCAAATATGTCTCTAGAGGATCAACACAAAAAAAAAAAAAAAAAGTGAAGGAAAAAGATAATACCAGACATACTCTAGAACCTAGGAATCGCACCTAGGGTTTGATGGCCACGCACCCATTGTGGAATCTCATCACAAGAGTAGAAAAAGCCAGAGACTCCATTATTTCATTCATAATTTGCATAAAATCTGATTAAATCAAACACTAAGAGTAAGTCCTTTTTTCTAACAAAACAAAAACCCTAACTCAACTCTATATTTAATTTCCAAAAACTGCCCCCTATAAGGCATTGCTACTGTTCATGGTTACTGTACCACGAACGGTACCATGAATTGTAGTGCACTACAGCAATAGGTTCCTAGATAAGCATTGACGTCTTTTCATTTTGGCCCCAAAGTCCAAGATAACTCACTAAAAGTGAAAATAATCAGAAAATAAAAGAAAAATATAGAAAAAATATTACTGAATTAAATCTAATAAAATATCTTACAAAACTTGGATCTCCATCACAATACATAGAAGCTATTGGCAAAAACTGATTAACACGCTCAAATCAATTTCAGCCCACGTTTCTTACTAAGTTTGCCCTGGATCACTCTCATGGTTGTTGCATCATGATGATTATTTCTGTTATTCTGAAAGAAATCAGTTGAAAAGCAAAGGAGTCAGCGGCATTTTTGTGGCATCTTAAGTTATGCATAATGTATTGGAAAGCTACAAGCTAGCACAAGCAGAGTGTATGCACTTCTTTTAAGTTCAAGGTCTGGTGTATATTTTTTCTCTAAAGCTATTAGGGTAATCATAAAAGCATACATTGATGGCACATTAAAGATACTTGTTTTCTTTGGTTTTCTTCGGTTTTCTTCCTTCATTGCAAGAAGCTTCTTTCTTATCTTTAATTCAACTACATTTTAACTGTGCTATATTCCTTTTCCCAGGGAGCAGCAGTGGCATATGTGGCTGACTTACTGTCTGTCCCAGCAATCTTTGTTAAAGCTGTAACAGACATTGTTGATGGAGCGAAGCCCACTTCAGAGTTCTTACAAAACTTGGTTACCGTAACTGCTGCACTGGACCAGGCTGTTAGCCAGGTGATTGATTTTTTAAGTGGTAAATGCCTGTCTGAGCTTTGAAGTCTATCCCTCGGTCATTTATAAATAGATCATCACCCTCCCATAATTTCAAGGGTCCTTGATACCGATACTGTTAGGCTCAGGTGCTACGTTTCACTTCTACTGGTGTATGATCAGCCTGTTGGAGCCTCTACAATATATGGGCTAATAATGAGGCCTGTTACACATCTATTTTTTGAACAAAGCCCCAGGAACTTTTATTATAAATAAACCCTTTTTTGATAGCATTTAAAGACGGCATTCTACCGTATGAGGATTGTTTGCCTACATAAGATAGATGTTTATATGCATGGATCATGGAAGCTTTTGATAAAATACTCGTGTTGTAGCTTTATCTGGCTTTATAAAAACCTTCAACAAAGATTTTGTTTTGTCCGTGGAGAGCAGAAGAACCTGGTGGCAAAGCTGATTTCCAGACTCACCGAGGGGCATATTCTGTTGTTGATGGGATCTACTGGGATTTTCTTGCTTGGGAACACTGGCTGGTGAACTACATGATTTTGTTTAAGTTGGATGATCAAGCTGTCTTTTGATATATGCCATTTAATAAAGGGGAGTAAAATTGCTTTTTATTAGACAAATGGGATTAAATTCTTGTATTATAAAATTCTCCTTTCATAGCTTTAATTTTCAGAGTATCCACTTGCAGAGTTGGTCGTTTCTTGTATTGATACAAGTTATCTTTGTTCAATTCTGTTGCTGTGCCTCTCTTCCTAGATGGTGAGGTAGTAGGACAATGCAGATCACCTGCCAAGCTAGAGTAGTTGAGTATTGGTCTGGACTTTGAGGATTTGCAAGAAAATCTGCACATATCAGAAAAAAAGGTGGAGGTTCTTCAATGAGGGATCTTTCGATGGTTAAGTCAGAAAGTGTTAGGGGGAGAGCAATGAAAAAAAGATGATGAGAGTGCATGGAGTATTTAGAATCCTTTTTTTTTTCTCTTATCCTTTATTTTTATAGAAAAGTTTGCTAGGTAGTTAATACTTGTCAGAATTGGAGTAGAGGCTGTTAGAGCCAGAGTAGTGGGTGTCGGCAAGTTGTTACAGGACCGGCCATCTATGTTTAGAGAAGTGGTGAATTATTGCAACAGAATGTCAATTCATCAGTGATTATCTATGGTTTCTAATCCGTAGACTAGTTTGTAGGAATTATAATGTAGTTTGTAGAGATTTGAGGTGGCGATGAGGTCAGGTCGGCTAAAAGTTGGTGACATTGATTTCATCTAAGAACCGACCTAATGTGATCAGCCATCTGCCAATGACATCGTTAATGCATAGGGCATGCATCTCAGGTCATCCTCATTATGATGTCAGATATCTATCATGTCTTCAAAGATCGGACATCATCAGGTGGGTCAATTTTGGTTCAATACTTGTCCCCACTTCTCGGTATGAAGTATTTAGCATTGGGAAGTAGTCCATCACTTGACTTCCATGGTGTGTGCTGCGGTGAGCTCCCACGTCTTTGCAAAGCTTCACTTTTCGGGTCGAAGAGGTTGAGCACCACTTCAGAGATCATTCGATATGAAGCGAGTTCGGCTCCTCAGATAGTGTTCACAGTCATTGGGCACTCTTTGGTCCGACCACCTACAACGGCGTGATCTCCACTGTTAAACCATCGCCTCTCATTTTGTATTAATTATTCGTTGTGGAATATGAGGGGCACGTCGTCTGAATTTGAAAAAAATGTTGACATGTCCTTCCTACGGCAATGTCAAGGTGAGGCTCGAGGCGTCGCAATGATTTCAAAAGAAGCAGTTTCTAATACGCCACCTTAGTCCACCAAACAGTGCCAAGTGGCATGCTTAGGTGTCGGATCATGAGATTTTAGGAATCACAATAATTGACATTTCCATATTTATTTGGTCATTTGAGAATGGTCTTCATCTCTCTATCATTGCCGTTGCCTTCGTTCTTGAGGTCTCTTAACCGAGCAAGCATCTTCCAACATTTCTTGATCAAGTTTTTGATAAGACATCCTTCAGTCGGTGTTCTTTTCTTCTCCTTCATCTCCTAAACTTAGGTTCTTCGGCTTTCTCGATAGTTTTCTTAGCCTTTTCCTTAGACTCCATGGCTCCTCGTAGATAGAAGAAGGATAGTAGCCCTAAACATCCGAGTCCTTCTTGGGTAGCTCCTCAGGAAGCCACTGATGAGGCTCCTCATGATCGGTGACGAGCATCCTTAGGACCCAACCATGAAGGGTTCCATCTCATTGAATCCGACTTGAAGGAGTTTCGGGTTTAGTATTTTATTCCATTGCCTTTTAGGTTAGTAGCTCTTGATAGGGAAGGTAGGGTTTCTAAACCTCTAGAGGGTTGTGTTGCTTTTTATGAAGAGGCACTTCTTTGTGACCTTCAATTCTTCCTTCACCCTTTCATCTGTAATCTTTTAGATTATTACTAGATTTTTCCCATCCAGTTCGCTCCGTAGGGATCAGGTCCTTAATGGCCCTTATTTTGATCGACGACATCATTATGGTTTCTCTTTGATGCTCACTCTTTCAATCTCTCTTTTCTTTGAAGAAACACATATACGATAAGGGCTCGTGGTATTTTTCTCCTCGATCGAAGTGTAAGATCGTAGTAGGTCTTTCATCTTCGGTATATAGTTAGAAGAATATGTATTTTTTTATTTCTTCAGACCAACCGTGGGGTTTTAGGATCACTTAGGACCGTCCTAGGCTGAAACTGAACTCTAGAAAATATCCACTCGAAGAGGACTTGGAAGACTACTAGAAGCTGGTTGGGGTCCATTTCTCTCAATTCAAGAATCTTTTGACCGATCAGGATCTATTCGATGTGGGTATCAGTCACATCGCTCCCTAATGTAGGTCACCATTCTTTGTGCTTTTTGCCCTTATTTTTGCTTTTTTTATTGCTATAGACTACTGACTTTCTCTTGTTTTCATCGTTGCAAAGATGAAGCTCATATTCGACACCTCGCGGTTATGAAGAAGAGGAAGAGTTCAGCCCGCCTACATAGGTCGAGCCCCTGAAGAGGAAGAAGGCCACCACTTCGGGTCCTTCCCGACCTTGGTCAAAATCTCCTGATGTGGTGGTGGTAAGGAGCCGAGGCACAAGATCCCTGACATTTTTTCGACCAAAGCAAAGGTTGTCTTTCCGATGACCATGGCTTCTAGGCCCTTTTCGGGTGTCAACCAATCCTCTTCCGATGCTACCGTCTAGAGGAAGTCAATAACACTGATGAAGACAATTGAGGGGGATGTGTTGGCATTTTTTGACCGTCACCTCGTTAGGGAGCTGACAGACATTCTCATTCTTTCGATAGATTGAAGAAAAAATTCATTCGATCTGATCGGATGGCCAGGGTGCATTTAAAAAATTTTCTATACTAGTATTAATATAATATTTATATTTATCTTAGTTGTAGCAAAATAGGGATCAAATATTGAGGGTTTCTTGCTTGAATCTAAAGCTTCACGAGATCTGAAAGTACAAGCCCTCTACTCCACGCGCACGTTAGGCTCCGCAGGGAAGAGGGATGATCATTTTGGGATGTTGCTCCTTTAGAAGGGCAGCAAGGGAAGGGAAGTGATCTCATCACCATGCCATCAAGAGGAACCAAGAAGGACCCATGCTAGAAACAATTTTTAGCGTCTTATTTTGTTTCTCACGATAATATATTTTTTTTGGTTTTGTCGCATAAAACCAAAAACCAACCAACTGACCGGTGGTTAAGCCCTCCCCTTTAAGTAGATGTAGGCATCCCCTTTTTGATCATGTCCATGGTTGGTTAGGAGTCTAACTCAAACCATATTTGAATTAATCTCAAACTAATCCAACTAGGAAATCCAAGAGAGAAAGGAGAGCGCCTATTTTTGTGGCATCCTTTCTCTAGTCACATGAACAAAAGTGGGAGCGGAAAAAACCAATGCTCTTTTCTCTTTTGGTCGGCCACGGAGAGAGTCCCTACTATGTGGGACTCAATTCAAACTTTAAGCCCTCTCCTTTAAGTCCAAATTTAGCTCAATTCGAACCTGATTCGAATTGGATTTGAACCAAAATCGAAGAGCCTGTCAATCCCAATCTAATTAGAATTTTGGTCCAAGTCTAATTTAAATTTTTAACCCAATTAAGTCTTAATTAAATCAGATCTAATTTGAAATTAATTAGGATATAAATTGACTCTCTCATAAATATCTTGAATCATTGGTCAGATCATTATCATCTCTAAAATTAAACCCGAACCTCATGTCTAGTGCTTGCTAGACATAGTCAACTTGTTTAATCCCATATAATCTCTAACTTAATTCTCAATTAAGCTAATCTATTTGTTCAATCAAGTCACATAGTTTCAAATTGAACACATAGATATGGATCAATTCTTTCCTACTTCGTCTGATTTTGTGTGTGACTTCATAGGTTCGAACACTAAATCAGTAGCACAGAAAATTATTTTCTGTACTAATCGAAATTATCATCTAGCAATAATTTTTGATATCTAAATAGGTCGAATATTTGCAAGGCAATATTCAAAAATCATGGAATATAGTTACCGCATAATTTATCCCTTTGATCCTGAATGCTCCAGACGACCTAGGGTTTAACTGTCAACCCTGAATTAGTCATCTATATTGTATTTCAATCTTTTTCAAATTCTATAACATATCACATAAATTATCCTGATCGAGGTCTTACTCAATTGAAATACAGTGATGCATCAACTCCTAAAATCTAGAGGGTCAATCCCATCTTGATCCATATACTAACTACCACAAGTACTTGACTGTGTCCAAAAATCTTTCATTACTGAATTAAAAATTTAGATAGTCCGACACCAAAGCACAATGAGTTGCTTGCAAGTCACCGTGGTGATCTCAGGTCTAAGAGATATTTATGTCCATATTCTTCACGAGCAGCGCTTGACAGCAGAATGCTCCGCAAGTGAGTCACTTATTCAGTGATGATGTACTCTTATATCTCATCTGTATGTCATATCAGTATCTCACACTCTTTGGTTAAGAGGACAACCAACTTATATGGCACACAATGATCTACACTTAATAAATGTCATCGTCTTTTAATGACGTATCATTTGATCGCGAATATGTTTAAGAACTATTCAATAAATCTTTCTTTATCGATTATCATATAGTTCTAAAGACTTCATCACAACACATGAGTTCTATCAAGAAAGATGTATACTTTGTGATGAAAAATATCAAATAATTTTTATTAATTTATAATTTATATACAAATTACAAAGAGCACAATCGTCCAACGATTGACTTTAGGACACATTTCCTAACATTGGGAGATGTGGAAGACATACTCGATGGAGGATGCACTGGATTCTAGCATAATTGGAATTATTTTAGTGAGCCCTTTCTCTTCATCCTTTACTTTTTCTTCTCTTTTTTTCTTTCTCCTTTTTTAAGACCTTTGTTCTTGGGACAGATGGTGCACACCTTTGCTTTCGTAAGGGAGATCTTAGTGGAGAATGACCAAGCTAAGATTTCTCTTGAAGAGAAGCTGAGGAAGGCTGAGGAGGAGCCGAAGAAAGCTCATGAAAAGCTAAAAGCTGCTGAAGAAAAATTGGAAGCCACCTCCAAGAAAGCTGAGGATGCCAAGATTTGGTTGGCATTCGACCTTGATGAGTCCCTAAAAGAATAAAGTCTCTGGGAGAAGACATCTTAGGGAGCGGGAGGAAAGGAGTAGGGATTTGGCCGACCACCTCTGCTACAAAATGAAGATAAAGAAGGCACTTTCCACAGTAGAGGGCCAAATTAGGTGGGTAAGGGTCCAGGTGGTGGAGAACTTCAGAGTGTCTGAGGACTTCAGGATTGAGGTCACGGAGGGTGCCTTCTCCTCATGCCATGTTGGATTTAATGAATGCCATGATAAGGTGAAAGAGCTCTTTCCTAAAGTCTACACTAGTCGTTTGGTTCCAAGGTTGAGCGAGCAGGCGGATAGTGAGGATGAAGAGGTTGAGAGTCCTAGTCGTGAAGTGGTGATTCTATCAAAGAAGGTCAACCCTTCCAATGCCACGGCCACTGCTGAGCTGGTGATCACGAGTGTCATCGCAAACATCGCTCCCGACCGGGCATGGGAAGAAGAGGTGAGATCCAATGCTGCTGTTGAGATCCCTCCTACGTAAATCGAAGCCCCTCCTCCCCCATCTGAAGCTCCTCCATCTAACTTGGCTGAAGACTTCATGGAAGATGAAGACGAGCCGGTTCCGAAGGTTGCCACCGAAGCTTCATTTTTTCTATGAGTTTATATACTTTTCATCTTTTATTTTATTTTATCAAACTTGTAACAAAAGACTTCATAATGAAATGAAGTACATTTCTTTTCTACAGATTTCATCCGATGTCTTTTCCTTCTCTTTGTTCCTCATTTCTTTTTGTTGTCTCTTTACTTATTTTGTGTATACAGCAAAAGGTGGAAGGCCTGCTTTTACTATGGGAACATCGTCTACTTCAGAGATGAAGGAAAGGTCCCAAAGGTATCTCCCATCACGACCCGATTTCGAGCACTCATCGAGAATATGGGTCTGTTCTTCTGGGCATACAAAATGGGCTTTAACTAGTGCATCGCAAAGGCCAAGGAGTTCTTTCCAAACATCAATACTATGTTCCTGATGTTCATAGATATCAACACCAAGGAGCTGCGTTAAGAAGTTTAGAGCACTCCTTCGGACACCTACGCTCATATTGCTAGGACTTCACTTGATGTGTCGATAGCCATTGGTGGAGCTCCGAAGAATCAAGGCTACATCGAAGGTCTCAAGGCCGATGCCCCGAAGAATCAAGCCACCCAAACACCCAAAAAGTTCCAAAGGCCGCTAAAGTTCATCGAGGAGATCCAAGGGCCATAGAAGACACTAAAGATTTGTCCTTTATTCTTTTTTTTCTACAAAGAATATATTCGGACAAGTTTTCTAAAGAAACATCATTTTAATGAAATGACACTATTTTCAAATCATAGGTGTCACTTTTGTTTTTAATCCTGAATCTATTGACTCGAAATGAAATTACCATACATGATGTAGATAATAGGCCGAAGTGACATGAATGGGAGCCAAAGCTATTCAATAAGACATAGATATCTTGAAATAAGAACTTCATTGAACATTCTTTAGATAACAAGACTTACTGATAGTACATCCTCATATTTTCAGAATTCTAAGTCTGAGCTATAGGTGTACCATCTAGTTCTTCAGTCTGATAGGAGCCTGATCGAATCACTTCAATAACTCGATAGGGTCCTTCCCAATTTGGTGCCAACTTATCTTGTTCAGTAGGTTTGAAGACTTCGGATCGATGTAGAACAAGGTCGCCACAAATAAAGGACTTTGGCTTCACCCTGACATTGTAGTAGCGAGCAACCCTTTGCTGATAAGAGGCTATTTTAATCCGAGCTTGATCTCTAACTTCTTCAAGAAAGTCAAGTTTGGAGTAAAGAGGATCAGAATTTTCTTAATCATTGAAGCTTTTGACTCTATGTGACGGTAGATTGATCTCCATAACAATAACAGCTTCCATGCCGAAGGATAATTAGAAAGATGTTTTACCGATTAACATTAGGGTGTGGTTCGATATGCTTACAAAACCCTATAAAGCTTGTCAGTCCATAGTCTTTTCGCTCAGTCTTTGAAGAATTATCTGATTCATGACTTCAACTTCTCCATTTGACTAAGAGTGCTCGACGGGAGTGAATCGATGTTCGATATGGAGTTCAGAGCAAAAATCCCTGAATTTCATGTTATCGAACGACCTGTCGTTGTCGGTGATGATCATCCTTGATAGACCAAATCGACATACTATCAACCTCCAGACGAAGTCTTTGACCTTTTGTTTGGTGATTTGTGCCAAAAGCTTAGCTTCTACCCACTTCGTAAAGTAATCTATTGCTATGATCAAAAAAAAATTTTGACCTAATGCCATCGAAAATGGACTGAGGGTGTCCATCCCCCACATCACAAAAGGCCAAGGTGATAAGATGGGGGGTGAGCTGGGATGTCGGCTTCTATTGGATGTTGGAATTTCTTTGACATTGTTCATACTTTTTGACAAGACCCTCTGCATCCTTCTGCATCGAAGGTCAGTAATATCCTTGGCGAAGAACTTTATGCGCCAATGAGTTACTACCGATGTGGTTGCCATAGATACCTTCATGGACTTTTCGAAGCACATAATCAGCCTTGGATGGCCTTAGACATCTGAGTAGTGGCATTGAAAACAACTTCTTGTAGAGTTGACCATTGAGGAGGACATACCAAAGTGCTTGCCGCTTAATTCCTCTGGCTTTCTTTTGATCAATTGGGATGGTGTCGTTGCTTAAGTACTCGATTAGCGGATCCATCCAGATCGGCTCATCATTGATTTGGTTGATGCTTGGGGTCTTTTTAATGCTGGGAACATCTAGATGCTTGACATAGATTTTCTGCCCCAAATATGTGGAATTAGAACTTGCTCGATGGGAAAGTGTATCACCTCGGGTATTCTCGGATCTTGGTATCCTTTGAGTCTCCAGCTTTTTAAAACTCTTAGAGAGATCCTTTATCTTTTGAAGATATCTAGACATCGTAGGATCTTTGGCCTCATACTCGTCATGCATCTAACTCACAACTAGTTGAAAGTCGGAGAATACCTTGACTTCATCGTCACCGAGCTCTTTGGTTACCCTTAGTTTTGCGAGGAGTGCTTCATACTCAGCCACATTATTTGTGGTGCTGAAGTTGAATCTCAATATGTACTCAGCGATGACTCTATTGGGGTTGGCCACGATCAGACCTGCACCACTTTGAAAATTTGAAGCTTCGTCAATATGCAGTATCCACCAGTTGTCTTCTGCACAGATCTCTAACCTGCAAATATTCGAGTTTTGCCTTTTTTTAGGGACCATGCATTCGACAATAAAATCCGCTAGTATTTATGCCTTTATTACCATACGAGGTTGACACTCGATGTCGAATTTTTTGAGCTTGATCACCCACCTTGCCAGACGACTAGATATATCCAGCCTTTGAAGTATTACTCTCAAGAGCTAGTCGATGAGTATAACAACTGTACGAGCTTGGAAGTACGGTTGAAGATGCTTGTTGGTGATAACAATTGTCTAAATTATCTTCTCGATTCTTATATATCTAGTTTTTTCATCCCTTAGGACTTTACTAGTGTAATAGATTAACTTTTGTACACCAGCTTTATTCCGAATGAGAACTGAACTAATTGCCTGTGAGATGACTGATACATACATAAAGAGTTTCTCACCTTCAATTGGTTTTGACAGAAGTGGTGTCGATCTTAAGTACTTCTTCAGTTCTTCAAAAGTAGATCGGCACTCCTCTGACCACTCAAAATTCTTTGATTGCTTTATTGCTTTAAAGAATGGAAGACACTTTTCAACTGATCTGGAGATAAATTGGCTTAGTGCCGCCACCCTTCTAGTCAAGTGTTGAACTTCTTTCTTATTGTTTGACTACTTCATCTCTACAAGTACTCGAATCTTTTCTAGATTAGCTTCAATTCCTCATCGGGTCATCATGAAGCCCAAAAATTTTTTAAAATTCACTCCGAAAGTGCACTTACTTAAGTTTAGCTTTATTTGGTGGCGCATGAGTTCGTTGAATGCTTCATTCAAATTATTGATATGCTAATCAGCCTCAATACTTTTTACCAGCATAACATCCATGTAGACCTTTATATTTCGACCAATCTGTTTCTTGAAGACCTTGTTGACGAGATGCTGGTAGGTTGTACTTGTATTCTTCAATTCGAATGGCACTATTTTATAACAGCATAGTCCTCATTCAGTTATGAAGGCTGTCTTTTCCTCATCTTCGGTTGCCATCCGAATTTGGTTGCAATCTGAGAATGCATCCATGAAGCTCATAAGCTTATGGCCTGAAGTGGCATCGACCAACTGCTCAATTCTTGATAGAGGAAAGCCATCTTTTGGATAGACTTTATTGAGATTAGTTTAGTCAATACAGATCCTCTACTTGCTATTAGCCTTCTTTAATATGACCACATTGACAATCCACTCTGGATAATGTGTTTCTTGAATGAATCCCGCCTTGAGAAGTTCGTTAGCTTCTTCATCAATCATTTTTTACCTTTCTGGGTGAAGCTTCTCTTCTTTTACTGGATAGACCGATGATGAGAGTCAACATTCAAGTTATGGATAATGACATCGGGAGAGATACCTGGCATGTTAGACACCAACAAGACGAATACATCGATATTTATCTAAAGAAAATCAGTCAATCGCTCTTTAAGATATCCAGGCAGTTGGCTTTCAATCTTAACAGTTCAGCCAGGTTCGCCTCCGAGCATTACGTTGATAAGTTGTTCCACTAGTTCATCTCGGCTTTCATCTTCTTCCTTCCTTAGGTCCAGGCCCTCAATTGGCAGAGTTTCTTTGGGCTTATTTTCTTGGACTGTTTTCATGAAGCATTGTCGTGCAAGCACCTAATCGCCTCTCATTTCCTCCATTCCCTTCTTGGTTGAAAAGTGGACAAGCAGGTGATATGTCGAGACAACAGCTCTCAGAGCATTCAATCCAGGTCGTCTGAGGATGGCATTGTATGCAGAAGATATTCTGACCACTAGGAAGTTAAGTAGCATGGTGATCTGTCAAGGTGATTTTTTTGCAGTTACGAGCAGTTCTATTTCACCTTCGACAGCTACTGAATTATCAAAGAATTCGACCAGCAATGCATTGATCTGCCTTAGTCATTTTTTGGGCAATTTTATTTTTTCGAATGCATCATAAAATAAAATATTGATAGAACTTTTATTATCAACTAAAATTATTTTTACATCATAATTCGTTATTGTCACTGAAACGACAACAGTATCATTATAAGGAGTTTGAACTCTGATTACATGATCATTCGAAAAGAAAAATGACATCATTAGAAGATAAGAGATTTGCTTCCCCAATTCGTCGCCTCTTCTGAGTGGATCCTTCAGCTCCCTCTTCTTCTCCTATCCCCTTGCCACCAGTTAGTCCCGAGATCATGTTGATGATGCAAGTAGTTGGGTTGTTGTCGAGGTTGTCATTCACATCGGTGTTGGGCCGATGTGATCCCTCCACTGGGTCTTTTCCTTTATTTCGGTCATTCTCCTCAAGGTATCCTTGGTGGATCAGATCCTTGATCTCATCCTTCAGTTGGCGATACTCCTCGATATCATGGTCATGGTTTCGATGGAAGTGATAGAACTTCTTCTAATCCCTTTGGCTCGATTTCGTCCTCATTTTTTTGGCCAATGTATGTAGATTGGCTTTTGATCTCCATCAGGATTTGAGCACGAGAGGCAGAGAGAGGAGTATAGTCATAGAAGCATCGTTGGGGACTCCTCAACCTTTGCTGCTTCTAAGGATGGTTATTTCTTCCCTCTTTTCGAGCTCTACGATCCTCCTTATGGGTTGCACGATCTTTTTCATGACTTTTTTTCTTCTTGCTGTTCTTCTTTCCTCCTTTTTGCAAGCGAAGGACTTTACTCTCCTCAGCTTGGGCATACTTTCGTACTCAAAAAAGAAGATCAACATAGTCCTTTGAAAAGTTTTTATTGAGAGAGAAGATGAGAAGTTCATCTCTGAGTTCTCGTTTCATCGTCGATATATCGACAGACTCATTGAAGTCACAAACTTCAAGCGTGGCAGAGTTAAAATGCGCCACATAGTCCCTTATCAACTCTCCTTCTCTTTGCTCAATAGAGAAGAGACTATCATGGTTCTTTGGTTATGGCCTTTGGCTATCGAAGTGTATCACGAACTACATGTTTAGCTACTCAAAGGAGTGGATTGATCCTTGTAGGACATTGAAGAACCAGACTCTTGTACTCTTCTTGAGAGTCACCAAAAAGACGAGGCAGAGGAGGGCATTGGATGTACCCTGCAGCATCATGAGAGCTTTATAACCCTCTAAATGGTCAAACGAATCGATCGAATCATCATATAGCTCGATCTGCTGCATTTTGAACCGATGTGGGCTTGGTTCGCTTAGAATCTCTCGTGAGAATTATGGCTACATGTTAAAAATAAAGCCATCACCTTCTGGAGGTTATCTCCACACCAGAAATAGTGTAGGCATGGGGAGAGACTTGAGATGGAGTCTTCCTTGGAGGGCTCTAGCGATCAATATCTTTGACCACCTTCTCTTGGACTCCAAGGGCATTGAGGCGAGTGGTGTGGAGCCAGTTCGACTGATCACGACTGTCAGTGTGAAGCTTGAGCCCCATTCGAGTGTCGTTGCCCTCATTTAGACCCTTTTATGTAGGTCCAACAACTTCACTGAGATGGGGCCACTGGAGGAGCTTGTGTTATCACTACGCCATCTTGCTGTAGTTGTTGTATAGCAGTCGCGAGCGCTTGGACATACTCTATCAATACGGTAATTAGGTATGGATGAACAATGGCAGACTATCGAGGAGGTTGTTCCCCGACAGTTCGTTCATTGGGAGTGCTGTGTAGTGACGACTGTCGATGCAACATGGTGAGATGGTTTTGTGATTGGTTTTTCACCATCTTCCTCCAGAAAATGGGATGATACCCTTCCTCTAGCGTCAATCTGTTGCTGTGCCTCTCCGACTAGATGGTGAGGTGGCAAGAAAACACAGATTATTCGCTAAGCTAGAATAGTCGAGTACCAATCTGGATCTTGAGGAACTACAAAAAATTTCGCATACGTCGGAGAAGAAGGTGGGGGTTCTTTGATGGGAGACCCTCCGATGGTTAAATCAGAGAGTGTTGGAGAGGAAGAATTGTGAATAAGAAAGATGATGAGAGTGAGTAGGATATCCAGAATCCTCTCTTTTTTCTCTTATCCTTTCCTTTTATAGAAAAATTTACTAAACGATTAGTGCCTGTCAGAGCCAAAGTAGTGGCTGTCAGAGTCGGAGTAGTGGGTGTTAGCAGGTTGTTACAGGACCAGCTGTCCACATCTAGAAAAATAATGAGAGGTTGTAACAGAATGCCAACTCATCATCATCAGTGCACTAGTGATTATCTGTGTTTTTCAATCTATAGTCTAGTTCGTAAGAACCATAGCGTAGCTTGTAGAGATTTGGGACGGCGTTAAGGCCAAGTCGGCTAAAAGCTGATGATGCTGGCTTCATCTAAGAACTGACCTCATACGGTCGGCCATCTGCTGATGCATAGGGTACACATCTTGGGTCATCTACGTTATGATGCCAAATATCTGTTACGTCTTCAAAGATCGGACATGTTACCAGGCAGGCCAATTTTGGTCCAACAAATCCTGCACTTATCTTGATTTTTGGCTAAGTTGTCCACCTATCCCACTTCTCCGAAGACTTCCTGGATCATTCAAATTTGAACAATATTCATTCACCAATTATTTGAAGGTGTGCATCAGGATTCCTCTCCTCTCCTCGAAGAGAGAGGAGGGGTGTTGGACTTGAAGAGGTCTCGCCTCACTAACTTGTAGTTGGTTCTCTGATAAGAATAGAGAAGCATTGCAGATCATGCACCCTTGCAGTCTTTTGTGACCTCGTCTACTCGTTTCCAAGCGCTTGCGAGTTGCGAGAGGCCTTTTTTTTATTCTGCTTCTCTAAGTATTTTATTTATTTATCTATTTATATTTTGGAATATGCGTCTGATTATGTTGTTATAATTAGGGTAGCAATGCTTGATTGTTTAACCTATTTAACTTGATTCAACCCATTGATGGTTGTATTGGATTATCTATTTAATAAAATATTTAGATTCAAGTTTGGATTTTTGACCCATTCAATAAATAGATTGGGTTCAAATTGATAAAATTTTGACTTATTCTTTGTCAGACTTCATCTGCATCTAGTCCGACTTGAGCTGATTGCTACCCCTAGCTGCAATTAGAAGAAAATTATACAACCGACAACTGGTGCAGAAAGCCGAGCAACTGGATTTAAGTTTAAGGTCAAACTCGTACAACATCATTCGATACAAACCATTGTCTATATCAAAAGCTAATCCGAATTATTTCAACCCAGCACTCTTGGTCCCAACATGCAAGTAGCTAAATCCATCAAGCATGATGAAGATGAGGGTCGTCGTTCACCAATCTAGGTACTTGATAGCTGTATGAACTAAATAAAGGAACAGAGAAATCTGTAAGAAGGCTACCTTCTGTTATGGGCTCGTTCCAGTGAACAAGCCCTGCTCAGGAACGTCCAACTTTTAGGATATATTTGGATAGTTGAGCCTAAAATCCCACGGGATTCCTGCTCAGGAACGTTCCATTGAACAAGCCCTTATTAGTACCTTTCCCTCCCTTTTCCATCCTTGCCCCTCGCTCTCCTAACCCTTAAGTCTCTTGGTTCCGTGACTTCACCCTACTAGTGGGTTATCTTGATGCAGGCATTCATGCTCATGCTTCAGTCAAATCATCAATTCAAGCATGTCTTGGGAGACGCCTGGTCCCAGACAAACTGCTGAAAAATATGGTTTTGGTTTTCTTTGATGCAACCAACATGGCTGAACCAAACCTGCTCCTACAACCCTCCAACAAACAACTGCTTTCTAACCATGGAGAGAGTGGCCTAACGAAATATGCCTTTGCTTCCATGCAAGTGACCCGGATTCGGATCTCAGTAGATGCCAAAACTTAGATTAAATGATAGGACACGAATAATCGGGAGAGAGTTGATCATGACAGCCTGGACACATGTATTGAAAGTAATTTCTGGTTTACTAGATCTCGATGGTATATTGAGATGACGTACTCATCCGTTGAATTTGCTCATATGATGGAGCAACTACTGTTGATGATATCAACCAAAAACCGCAGAGAAAATATACCCGTTGAATCAGCAAATTGTATAAGATGCTGAGAAATACAAGAGACTGAATGCTTTGAGTATCGACAAATATGTACATTGCCTTTGCATTTAAAATAACTAAATCCTTCACATTCTAGAGACTTTGAACACCCTCGTTCATTTTCACATTAGATCCACTAGAAAAAGAAGCCGCTATGGCCAAACAGCAATTGCATCAAATCAACTTAACTTGAAAACAACATGTATTTAATACCTGTAATTTTATTTTTTTATTTAAAATTTTAAATAATAAAAATATATTTATTTAAAAAAAATTATGACATCTTATATCCATATTATGATATTTTACGTGTAGAAAGTTATAACTTTTGTCCACAAGATGTCATAATATAACACAGGATGTCATGCACAAAATGTCATAATTTTTTTCAAAGAATAAGAGCATTTCTATCATTCAAAATTTTTAAATGAAAAAATAAAACTGCAAGCATTAAATACGTATTAAAAAATGATTGGACAAAAATTTTTCTTATATTATGATATTCTGGACCATATTATGACATACTAGACTATATTATGACATCCTACATGTAGAAAATCATAATTTAATGCTGGATGTCATAATATCTACAGGATATCATAATTTTCTGAACTATATTATGACATCTTGAATATAAGAAGTTATAATATGCCACAGGATACCATAATTTTTTTTTCAAATAATAAAAATATTTTTGTTATATAAAATAAAAAAAAAATAAAACTACAGACATTAAATGCGTATCGAAAAGCGATGGCTATGTGAACCAATCATATAAAATGATATACTCTACATCAAATTTTCTACGCCGCTCACGGTGCATAAAAAATTTCTTAGCCAATACAATATGCGTAACATAAACCTGCACCATGCAGCCTCAAGTCATGAAAGAATTTTTCAGGCAAAATAAAATAGCAGGCATAAATCAAAGCCTCTGTTAAAGTCATGTTTGATTGTAGAATCTCTGCCAGCATATTTCTGCAAAACATTCTAAAAAGTTATTAAATCAATCAGCCTCTGTTGCTGCCATACAACCGATAAGATTCTTACCAGCTTGTAAATGAATCACCTTCCCTCAATCAATCTCTTGCTACCCTATCATATGCAAACAATATTTTTAATCAATTCTTTTCTGAAAATAAAAAAGAAAAATATTTCACTCAATTCTTCTATGGTGCACATTGATGACATAATGGTTCAGCTGTTCCCCAAATGTCTTGGTAGAGAATTTTTCGCTGACATGTTGGTACGCCTCTTTGCCCATTGTTTCTGCCATCTCACGGTTGCTTATTAGTTTAGACATAGCTAGTGCGAAGTCCAGAGGGGTGGGATCACAGAGAAACCCTGTGACCTCATGCTTAATCGTCTCCACTGGCCCCCCACTGTTGCATGCAACTACAGGTTTTCGTGCCGCCATTGCTTCCAGGGGAACAATGCCAAAATGCTCATCCTGCATTGTTTGTTTTTTCAAAGGTCATTTAATCCAACATCTAACTACACAATGAGAATGACATTTCCGAATATTCCTAACAGTTCATACAACCAAATTCAGATTTCCGAGAGACACAAACAAGAAGTATCCTGACTACAAGAAACTATAAGGAATAATATGTCTTTGATCAATTACCTTTGGTGTATAAAGAACACAGAGACATTCAGAGAGCAACTTATTTCTCTCTGCTGTAGAGCAGGATGTGACAAAATCAACTCGATCAGAAACTCCTTCAGATTCTGCCAGCCATTTGAGTTCCTCCAGGTACTCAACATTTTCCTTGAGACGTTTATCAAAGCCACCTAATGCAACGAAGCAACAAAATTAAATCAAATCTAATACACTAACAAGCACAACAGACAGAAAAGAATGTGCCAGTGACACCATGCTCAAACTACATTTCTTCCAAGCATTTAAAATATCTTAAGAATTTTATCCTGATTAGGTAATGATGGAAAGATGACTATTCCACTATAATTGCTATTTTCTTTTCCTTGGGTTTTAGGTGACAAGTGAATGAATCTCATTTATCAAAATATGGTGGATGACAAATATTCAGATATTTACAGCACTATGCTATAGTGATGTTGCCTGCCAAGCTTTTAGCAGACTTTCAAACATGATGGGGTATCTCTCTTCAACCTCTGCAAAGGATGGAAAATGCCTCAGACATAGCAAAAGGCAACATTGCAGTCATCTGTCTTAATACAATTAAGACAAGGCCCATCTACTCTGCTTTAATGTTATCATAATGGATGTCGGTCAAGCGAGGCATAAGTCTCAAGCTTCAGTAACATTGCCAATTGTAGTAATTTAAATATGCCATCACCTATTAGATACCATTTGCACAATCTGTTTGAGTCCCAGACGGCAAACCAGAACAGCTTCCATGGCGGATAACTGTCAAAGTTGATCTTAGGACTTCCTTCCAATCTTCAGGTTATTCTGTCAGCTAGGCTTCCCTAGGTGAGAGCAAGACCATGATAATATGTTTCCTTTTTTTTATTTCTTCTCCCAGTTCTTTCAGCATATAGTAGAGCTCTCTTTTTTAGTTTTTCCGGAGCAACATTTCCATTTCTTCATCTTAATTATGAGAAAAAACAGCAATTGATACCACTTTCCCAAAGAATGCCCTTTGACATAAAAGTTAACTTTAGACAGCTTTTCATGGGCATTCTTCTTTCCCCTATTTCACAAATGATAGGTGCTTTCTTATATATATATATATATATATATATATATATATATATATATGAAAGATCTATTGAGAAACTTCTCTCATAGTCAACCAATGAATATAATTTGCAACTGAGAGGAGCAAAATCCCCACCCTCCTCACTCAAGCAGTGTAATGGGTGGCATGGAAACTGTCACATGTGGTCACAAAACAACCAGGGCAGACTGGACTCTAGATGCTTGTCTCATCCCAATTGGAGAAAAAAAGATCTCCATCTAGAGCACATTGTAAAAGGAAAAACTCCATATTTTCTCTAGGCTTTCTTCCAAGTCAGACAGTCCTCTTACTGTTAATCCTATACATTCACATTTTATAGTTCTTTCAGTGTTAATCTCATACATTCACAGTTTTCTATAAACTGTGATTGTTCTCCAAAGTATGAGAACTTGTCCTTAATAATCAAACACCCTCAAGCTAAAATTCATTTTGGAAGTATAATTCACCTCTCATACAATCTTGTTTGCAGACCATTTTACTCTCGTTAAGATATTGCAGTGAAGATATTCCCTCCCTTAACATCTCCAACTTAAGCTGTTACAACTTTGACATGAATGCTCCCTCTTGATCGTACATCTTCAAAGCCATTCTTCCTTTCAGGTTTCCTATTACAAAAATCCATACTGTTTTGGTCTTGCACATGTTTAATAAGTGAAACTTTTGAGTAGCTCACAGATTATCCATAGAAAGTTTCTGTCCTTCAAGTTTGTCCACCAATGCCAAAGGCTTAACAGAAATGGACATGTAATAGGTGTGGCACATGCTTTGGTTAGATTTACTGAGCATAATGAACCATCCCCTGGAATAAAATTGTTTTATTGACAGGGATAAATTTTCTGTTTATTCAAATTTTGGATCTCAAATTAACCATGATCTAAGTCAGGCACCAAGACAAAGCCCACGATATTACATGTGGCTTCCTATGTGGAAACCAAGAACTTTCAATCGATCAAGAATCCTTGTACCATAAGAATTGATCCCCATTATAGCATCTTCCCTAATACTGAACTTAAGATCCAAAAAAACAATGAATAAGCAATGGGGATTGAGGTAAACGTGCAGCAGGCATACCTTGCTAACATACAACCACACTGATGCTGTCAGCAAATAATGGCTTTAAAGCTTGGTAAATAAGAAATTAGCAAAACATCTTGATCAAATCCAATAGATATGCTTCTAGATATGGAACAATAGGAGAAGAAATCACCTTCCAATTACTCTAGTTCTGTTCTGTAATCTATATTCTTAAGAGTCAGTAGTTTGCAAAATGACAAGAACAACTTGTGCTTTTCAATTTCAAGCTCCTAAAAATACAACCTCCTTAATAAATAGATATCCAACATCTCGATTGGCCATTATGCATGCATTGATCCAATCGCAAGTTTTCAATTGTATAGAAATGTTGTTGAGTTTTGATTTTGAACAACAAAATCACCAATTTTGCTATCCCAACCATAATGTAAAACATTGAAAATTGATATTAAAAACATTATAATGAATGATAATTACCAACAACTGTCAATGTTGCCTCAACTGGCTTATGTCCAGGAAAAGCATTTCCTTTAAGAGAACGAAGCAATGCAAAAGCTGAAATTGCTAGCTGGAGATTCTTTTTTCTTTCAAAACGGTTGATTGAGAGGAAATTCAACCTGAAATATGCACAGGCCAGAGCATTTAATTTTCAGAGACATACATAACTCAAACAGTTAAAACATGGTGAATATATCAATAGATATACAAGCTTTTTTCATTACCTATAGGAGCAAGGACCATTAAACTGTTCCACATTGACTGCTGGGTAAAGTACAGCTGGCTCAAATCCTTTAGAGTGAAGATGATGGAATGTTCTGGCAAATGTTGATGCAGTGAATCTGCTGTTAACAAGAAGCAAATCTGCCATACCTGGGAATAAACAGTCATCAACAGAAAACATTGGCAAGCATGTGAAATAAGTGGAGACTCTGGGAGGCAAATGCATGCACATGCATGACGCACAGATACACAAACACTGAAATAAAAGGGGGTAAGGAAGCTAAGAGAAATGAACAAAGGAAATAGAGGTGAAAGAATAGTTGGGATGTACCAGTGGTTGCTTCTTCAATCATGTCAATTGGTCTGCGGTATATTCTCCTTAGCATAGTTGTATGTTTTGCAAGCAACAAATCTGGAAAGTGACAGTAGAATATTATCTGGAAAAGGAACAGAATTAATGCATCCCTTGCAAACAAAGAACATCCAAAACAAAATTAAATGGACAACAATTAATTACCTTTGCTGACCGTTTCATTTTCAACAAGGGAATGACAACAGAGACCTGATCTACCAGTATCACATCGAACGAGGGCCACAAGAAAAGCACACAGAGTGCAACAAAAATGCATCTTAGATAGGCACATACAGCATGGAAACGGTAAAAGATGTGACGAGGTAGGAAACCACCATATACTGTGACTGGAAATGGACCTGAATAACAACAAAAGCAAGCACCATACCACTATCTTATATTCTAGTTTATTGCAACTAACAACAAAACAACAACAATGATAAAAAGAAGTAAAACCAGTCTCAACAAATAACAGTAATTGAAAGAAAGAGTTACTAAGATTTGTTATCCTGATCATAAAAACAACAGGAACGTCACCAGAAATGGTCTCCTCAAAACATCGGTTTTTGTCATGATGTGCTGTGAAAAGATGAACATTATGACCATGCAGTGAAAGTTCAACTGCTGCATCTACAATCAGCCTTTCAGCCCCGCCTGCACATGAACATTAAAAGATCGTATAATTAGACAAAACAACATGTTCCCTTTGGTTTTCATATGAAGACTTAACGATCTTCTTATTCATTTTTTTCTTAGCAATATGATGTGTATTAGATTCTTCAGATGATAGTAAACATACTATGCACCAATTCCTAGAAAACAGAAAGCCACTTGTTTTGGCAACCGAGGTTGCTAAGTTCACTTAGAATCACAAGGAAAATGTGGACGTTCAAGTATATTTATCAATCTGGCTTCAAGAATAAGGGTAAAAAAAAATGAAAAACAAGGTTCAATGAGGCCTATACTTAAATGATGCAATTAGGCTTGTTTAATATGATAGCAGTATAACATTCTCCCTCCATCCTCTTCCTCATCTTTTTCTTCTTTTGTTGCCCTTTTCTTTTTGTTCCCTACCACCTGAAATCAAAATTGTCATCAATGTTGTCCACAAATTCGCCTTTTCTCTAATGCTTAATTGCACGGTAATTATCAACTAAACTTCGAATCCAATATACATCAAACAAAAACAACAGTCAAAATGAATCCTTCTCGTGATCAAGAAGCCATTTCCTACTTTGAAAGAAAAATCAAGCTATAAGCTTTTATCGATTTGAACGTCCCCAGAATAGCAACAGCCAGAAAGAATCATCAACACTCCAAAAAGTTAAATTGTCACGGTAGTAGACTGTTAAAGCTCGCACAGAAACCCAACAATGAACACAGCCCATCGCATAACAAATTTTCAAACTACCTTTTACTTCAGATATTAAATAATTTGACTTCATAAATGAGAAGAAAATAGCAAAAATTTATATCAAGAAACAAGAAATTATCGATCATTGCAATGATCCAAGAAGTCACCCACTCTACAAAATGAGAGCAACAAAATCTACGGGATCAAATATGAGCATCATCTAACCCTAAAAAACCAAGCTTCACCGATGGGATATATTTTGCCTCCCAAAAAACGATCAAGATCGAATCTTTTTCTTCGAAAAAGAAGAGAGAGATTCGATTGAGAGCACAAGGAAGTAAAGATTATGGGAAAGAGAGGTAGACCGATTCCAAGGTCGGGATGGATGATGGCGATCTTTAGCTTCGGGCTTCTCCGTTTCTCCATCCTTTCTTCGCTGTTTAGCCGAGCACGAGAACGGCTTCCTTCTGGTTTATACTTCTGGTTGACCCAACCCGTTTACATGGTAGGTTGAGTTGAACCGCGACGTGTGAAACAGATCTCAACAAGCTAATTGGACCAAAACCAAAATTTATTGATGGGATAGGCTGTAGAATTGGAGCAAGTCGCATTAAACTAGCTGTGTGTCGGATGGGTAGTTCATCCTTTCTTCAAAATGGATGATATCTGGATCTAGCATGCAAGATTTTAAACTCCGTTGGCCCGTCCCATCCCATTCTGCTAGTAGTCCAGTTATACATGCTTATAAATATCCTCCATCCCTCTTCTTTTCTTCTTTCTATTCTTCCTTTTTTTATTTTTTTTTTTATATTTCTTTCTTTTTTTTTCTTTTCTTTATATTTTTTTCTTTTCTTTTCTTTTTATTTTTTTTTCTATCTTCCTTCCTTTTTTTCGTCTATCTTATTTTCTTTCACTTTTTTCTTCTCTTCATTTTTTCTTCTTTCATCTTTCTTCTTTTATTCTATGTAGACGGGTTTTAGAATTTTAAACCCATCCCAATCTCATTTTTTCATAGAAACAGAATGGAAGGACTGGGATGAAGGTCCCTCCATCCCACTAGGATGTAAATTCTTGATAATATGTCAATATGTAGTAGTTATCATATACATTGGTTCACTTGGTTCAAGTTTGAATTTTTCACAATTTGATTTTGTCCTTGATGAAATGGAGACCCTTTGATAGCAACGAGATGAGAAAATACCTCTTCATGAAGTATTATAATTTTATACTGAATTTTATCTTAATTAAGTGATAATATTGTTTGGATTCACCAAGATGTATGAGATAAATACTTTAGAAACATTTTCGAAGAGGGTTAAGATAAACAGACCATATGATTTACTGCATATGAATTATCTAAATAAATATTCATACAAAATTTCCCAATTTAATTGTTTTGTTGTATTAGTCAGACTTTCAAACCATATTACAAATACTAATTTTTGGATCTTGCTCGAGTCTTACTAATTACAATTTCATTCTAGACGTTCATAGAGTTCCAAATAATAGCTTGTATTTCTTATCAATGCCAATGAAGTTGTGTAGCAAAAATCTAGATATCTTGGTCAGTGTGCTGATATGTCCCACAAAGAGATGAATCTACACTTATTTTCAGTGTCTAATGAGGATAAGAAACATTGTTATGTGGATTTCAAATAGGTATAGTTAAAAGAATTACCATAACTTTCATTAAAATGCCCCGACCTTAAGCAGGCATGGAGAAAGATGAAAGAGAGCTTGAATAGCCTTCACAGTGCAACAATGCTTAAAGGTGGCAATTTACTTCATCCAGTTAGGTATCCATCCAATCTGATCCTAATGAAATAAGTTTTGCTTAACCCATAGCAGGTCCAGGGCACATACGGGTAATAATAAAACCCATACCAAATCTAACCTGAATATATATTATTTTTTAGAAATCCTATCCTCAAGGTTAAAAAAATTAATTTGTATAAAAAAGAATTCTTATTGCTTTACCTGATCCGATCCATCCAACTTGCCTTGTTTAGCTCTACCTATTCCATCCCACCTCGAGGTAAGTATAGGGCATGTATGGATAATAGTCTACTCGACGTCCATACCTAACCCATTGCCATCTCTAGTGATGCTTGGAGTTTCACAATTGACTCCCGTTGAGAATCATAAATTTTGTAATATTATGGGTGTTAAATTTTTCCTTCAATTAGTATTAGTTATTACTTGGTATATCATTTTCACTATTTGTTTTGCTTAGATAGCTTTGTGTAAACATAATTAGCAATTCTACCATTTGAGGTTTATTATTCATAGCTAGGTTGGTCACCATCTTCTTGATATAAGGAATGCATTTTAGACTAATATATATATATTTTTTTGTGGCTTCTAATATTCTGTGGCAAAATTCTTTGTACAGAGTCTATGGTGTAGAAAATCTGACGTGGAGCGCACCACCTCACCCGATTGGTCCATATAATGCCCTCATGGCTCGATGTGACCAGACATCTAGAGGTGCGAAAAAAGAGATGGGTGCTATTCTATCGTCGAATATATTTAATATATATCATAATCTATTTTTCAAATTTAACACGATAAAAATGCCCCTTTTTCTCCAAGATGATATTTTTACTATTTTACAGCCTGGTTGGATATTTCGAATACTACTCTTCTCTCTCTTTTTTCTCATTTTATTGAGCTTTTGCTAGAGCGTCCGTCTGGAGCTCGAAGAAAAAAATTTTCAGCTAGAATTGTACATCCAAGGTTGTTGATTAGTATTTAAATTATATTATCCATCCAGACAACATATCCTACCTGTCAGAAAGTAAAATACTGTCTGTAGATCTTTTATTATAATTTTATGATAGTTCTTTTATTTTAGCAGCTTCTTTAGAAGTTAAATGAACTTAATGCATTAGATAGGTTTAAATGAAGTTCTTTTTTTAGTTTGAATGTAACATGCATAAATTTTTTTTCGAAAAATCATATAATAAGTTAGGATGTTATGACTTTTATGACATCATGTAGTTTAATGCCTTCCAAAAATAGTTTTGATACTATTATTATATTTTAGATCAAAATTATGACATATTAGATTAATATTATAACATTCTGTAAGTAAGATACCATCCAAATATAATTTTTTGATATTTTTATAATATCTGGAGTTAAAATTATGACATTCTAAATTAATATTATGACATCCTAGAGATAAAATATCTATCGAAGTTAGTTTTATTAATATTATGATATTTTAGATAAAAATTATGATATATTAGGTTAATATTATGATATCCTATATGTAAAATAATTTTTGATATTATTTTTAATAATATTATAATATTTTAGATCAAAATTATGATATTCTAGATGAATATTATGATATCCTATAGGTAAAATACCTCTTGAAGTATTTTTTTTGATATTTTTATGATATTTTTGATCAAAATTATGATATTTAATATGAAAATTATGATATCATATAGTTAAAATACTTTCGAAAGATAGTTTTGACAATATTATGACATAATAGATAAAATTTATGATATGCTAAGTTAGTATTATGATATTTTATAAATAAAATACTATCTGAATATATCTTTTTAATATTTTTATAATATTTTATGTCTAAATTATGATATTGTATGTTAAAATTATGATATTCTATCAGTTAAACACCTTTCAAAGTTAGTTTTGATAATATTATTACATCCTACATCAGAATTATGATATTATAGATTAATATTATGATATTCTATAGGTAAAATATCTTTGAAATATATTTTTTGATATTTTTATGATATCTTGTGCTAAAATTATGATATTTTGATATTGACATTATGACATTCTATAGATAAAATATCTTTCAAAAATAGATTTGATAATAGTATGATATCTTATGTCAGAATTATGATATTTTAGATTAATATTATGACATCCTATATATAAAATATCTCAAAATAAATATTTTTTAATATTTTTATGACATCCTGTATTAAATTTATGATATTATATATTAAAATTATGACATCCTATAGGTAAAATACCTTTCGAAGATAGTTTTGAAAATTTTTATGATATGTTGGATCAAAATTATGATATTCGATATTAAACTTATAAAATCATATAGTTATAAATATTTTTGAAGATAATTTTGATAATATTTTGACATCTTAGATCAAATTTATGATGTGCTAGATTAATATTATGATATTCTATAGATAAAATATATCACAGATATACATTTTTGATATTTTATGATATCTTAGATTAATATTATAATATTTTAAATTAATATTATGATATCTTTTAGGTAAAATATCTTCTAAGTATACTTTTAGATATTTTTATAACATCTTATGTCAAAATTATAATATTTTATTTAAAAATTATGATATTTTATGGGTTAAATATTTTTTAAAGATAGTTTTGATAATATTATTATATCTTATATCAGAATTATGATATTATAGGTTAATATGATATCTATGTATGTAATATATCTTCGAAGTATACTTCTTGATAATTTTATGATATATTGGGTCAAAATTATAATATTCGATGTTAAAATTATGACATCCTATAGGTAAAGCTCCTTCTAAAATTATTTTTATAATATTATGATATAGTAAGTCAAAATTATGATATTTTAGGAGTGCACCACCTCATCCGATCGATCCATGTGGGCCCTCATAACTTAATGTGATGGTCCCAACTTTTTCACATTCGACGGCATCATGCTCTGCGGCATCATTAAATCTGATCTTTTCAAAATAATGAAAAGATGCTTTTGCCTCCATTGTTTAGCAAAGAAAATAGATGTTGAAGAGAGAGAAGAAAAGAGAAATTAAACCATCTTCGGCTCTCTCATAAAATACCGCATCGTCTCCCCTCCACTCCGGTGACCAACATTTTCTTCATTTTCTTCCTTCAAACAACTGAAGCATCTCGACATCCCCATCTCCATGGTTGAGGATAAATATTTTTTCCTTCATTTTCTTCCTTTGGATGGTGTTCTCAACTTGTTGAGGAAGCATTTTTAGATAACCACTTTATTCAGTAATGGCCCCTAAAATGTTCAAGTTTAAGAGGCACCGAGGATAAGGCACGAAGAAGAGGAGATGATCAAAAGGAGCACAGCAATGATTGTTTACAGGAGAGAGGATGCCCCTACAATCTCTGGGAGAGATGAAATAGAGCAAAGAGAAGAAGATAAATTTCTTTTAAAGTTTATGGCATCAATTTAGGATTTTTTAATACCTCGATGATTTCAAGAGTAGTTCACTTTTAATTTTTACATTAACCAAATATAACCTCCCATTAACAAGATGCTGTCTATAGATAATATCCATCTAGATAATATGATATTTTAGATTAAAAATATGGCATCCTATTGCTAAAATCTAATTTTGATAATATTATGATATCCTATGCCAAAATTATGATATTAAAGATTTATATTATGATATTTTATAGATAAAATACCACTAAATTAATATATTGTGATAATTTTATGATATTCTATGTCAAATTTATGATGTTATAAGTTAAAATTATGATATGTTATAGGCAAAAAGGCAGACGAAGGTTTTGACAATATGAAGACATTCTAGGCCAGAAATATGACATTGCAAGTGAATATTATGACTTTTTATAGGTAAAATACTCTAAAATTTATATATTTTTTTAATTTTATAATATTTTATATCAAAAATATGATATTCTATATTAAAATTATAATAGTCTATAGCTAAACAACCTCTCGATGATAAATTAGGCAATATTATGACATTGTAGGCCAAAATTATGATATGTAGATGAATATTATAAATTTTTATCTATAAAATACCTCAAAATAGATATTTTTTATCAATTTATAATATTTTAGATTTAAATTATGATATTTTAGGTTAAATTAGTATATCAGAAAAGTCTTTCGATGATAATTCTGACAATATTATGACACTGTAGCCCAAAATTATGATATCGTAGGTTAATATCATGATATCCTATAGGTAAAATACATCAAAATTCATATTTTTTATTAATTTTATGAGATACTAGATCTAAATTATGATATTTTAGATTAAAATTATGATATCATATAGCTAAAAATTTTTTCATAGTAAGTTTTGACAATATTAAGACATCTTAGACCGAAAATATGATATTGTAGATGAATATAATGACATTCTGTAGATAAAATATCTCAAAATTTATATATTTTATCAATTTTATGATATCTTGAATTGAAAATAAAATATTTTATGTTCAAAATTAAGATAGTCTATAGCTAAACAGCCTTTTGATGATAGATTAGATAATATTATGATATCATAGACCAAAATTATGATATGTAAATAAATATTATAAATTTTTATAGATAAAATATCTTTAAATAGATATTTTTTATTAGTTTTATAATATTTTAGATTTAAATTATGATATTCTAGATTAAAATTATGATATATTATAGCTAAAAAAATTTTCGATGATAATTCTATAATATTATGACATCAAAGTCCAAAATTATGATATCGTAGACTAATATCATGATATCCTACAGATAAAATATCTTAAAATTTATTTTTTTATTAATTTTATAATATTCTGTATCTAAATTATGATATTCTAGATTAAAATTATGATATCATATAGCTAAAAATCTTTTCAAAATAAGTTTTGACAAGACTAAGATATCCTAGGACAGAAATATGATATTGTAGGTGAATATTATAATTTTTAGCAGATAAAATATCTCAAAGTTTATATATTTTATCGATTTTATGATATCTTATATTGAAAATATAATATTTTATATTAAAATTATGATAGTCTATAGCTAAACAGCCTTTCAATAATAGATTAGATGATATTTTGATATCGTAGGTTAAAATTATGATATGTAGGTGAATATTATGAATTTTTATAGGTAAAATACCTCAAAATAGATACTTTTTATTAGTTTTATGATATCTTGAATAAAAATCATGACATTCTATATTAAAAATATGATATCCTCTGTCAAAATTATGATACTCTATTTTATAAATTATTACATTATGTAGGCAAATCATCTTCAAAAGATAGTCCTTATTCCATAAGAATATAATAATATTATATGTCTAACCTATGACAATGTAAGTTTAACTTATGACTTTCTATTATTGACTGTTCGATTCTTTGTTGCTGTGTCAAGTCAAGTTCTCTTTCAGGTTTTTCAATGCAGGACTCTAATTTTTAAGAACTCTTGTAAGCCTGTAGTGTATGTTCAAAATATCCAAAAAATGGGCTTTCTCTTGCACACATAAAGCTCATCCGAAAGACTCCATTTAGTGCTTATGTTGATATGGAGCCCTTTATGGTAGATGGGGTACTCCTATTGGACATCATAAAATATCATGTTGGAGGGGATCAATTCATTTTTGCTGAAAAGGTTATAACATTCAGTGCTGAGGAAGTGGCACTTATTTTGGTTCTTCCATATCATGGAATAAAAATCTCACCCACCGAAAAATATCTAAAGAAGATCAAAAGACTGTTTGAGAGATTTGGAAAAAGATTGAACTTATAGCATAAAGGGTTAGGTCTTTGGTTGGTTAGCTAAAGATATTTAATAGAAAGGAGGACATTGAGGATACTATCAGGCTTTGGATAGCATATATGCTTGTCTTTTTTTTGGCTCCAAAGTCAAATTAGATATATCTAAGAGAACTAATCTACTATTTGGATGACTTGTCTCAATTGGGATCTATTACATAGGCCATTGCTATCAAAAACTTGATGGTTAGGGTTCTTTCAGAGATTGTTGACTACTTGAGGTCCAGGAAGCCACACCAAGCAAAGAGGATTGACAAAAATATGAGGCAGCCCACTCTCTTTGGCTGTTCGACAGCTCTCATGGTAATGACAATATATACTATCTTTAGTCTAATCTTTTTTTTTTTAACTCTTTTATAGTCTGATTTGAGAAAATACTCATTTGCAGATATGGTTCCTCAAGCATACCAATATAAGACCCCCATCCGATCTTTTAAAATTTTCAATATTGTTGAGATGGTGTGACTATAAAAAATGGAGTCACGATCAAAATTTTGACAAAATCCAGCCCCATGAGGTAAACTTAGATCAGTAAGCTGACATAGAATCTTATAGAGATATCATAAAATTTTATAAAATAATTTATTGATTTCACCTTCTTCTTTCTTTATTACTAGATCGATGATGCTCTTCGACCTGCCTCAGAGAAGCAGTAGCTTCTCAGTTCTGGTGGAGCAAGATCAGAGAATATTTTTAGCACTAATGAAGTAAAGATGGAGTTGTCCAATCAGATTTGCTGTGCAATGTGTGCACGACTGAAGATTGAATTTGAAGAGCTTAGAAAAAAGCTCCTCATTCAAGATAAGCTATTGAGATTCTTGATGAAAAAGGGGATCAAGGGTAAGGAGGAGGAAGAAAAGCATGGGGATGAAAGAGAGGAAGAGGAAGATGATGAAAAATATGACGACGAAGAGGAACAGAAGAAAAAGGAGGAAAGCAAGGAGTTTAAAAAGAGGAAGAAGAAGAAAGAGGAGAAGAAGAGGTTGAAGGAGGAAGAAAGGAAAAAGGAGGAGGAGAAGAAGAAGGAGAAGAGGAAGGAGGAGGAAGAAAGGAAATGAAAGGAGGAGGAGAAGGAGAAGAGGGAGAAGGAAGAAAGAAAAAAGGAGGAGGAGGAGAAGAAGGAGGAGAAAGAAAGGAAAGAAGCAGGAGGAGGAAAAAAGGAAAAGGAGGGAGGAGGAGGAAAAGAAGAAGAGGGAGGAGGAAGCAAGGAAAAAGAATGAGAAAGAGAAGAGGAATGGGAAGAGGAAGAAAGGCAAAAAAAAAGAGGAGGAGAAGGAGGAGAAAAGGGAGAAGGAAGAAAGAAAAAAGGAGGATGAGAAGAAGAAGAAGAAGGAGGAGAAAGAAAGAAAAAGGAAGGAGCAGCAGGAGGAAGAAAGGAAAAAGAGGTAGGAGGAGAAGAAGAAGAGGGAGGAGGAAGAAAGGAAAAATGATGAGGAAGAGAAGAGGAATAGGGAGGAGGAAGAAAGAAAAAAAAAAGAGGAGGAGAAGAAGAAGAGGGAGGAGGATGAAAGGAAAAAGGAGGAGGAAGAGAAGAAGGAGGAGGAGGAGAGGAAGGAGGATGAAGAAAGAAAAAGTAAGGAGGAGGAGGAGGAGGAGGAAGAGAGGAAGAAGGAGGAGGAAGAGAAGGAGGAGGAGAGGAAGAAGGAGGAAGAAAAGAAAAGGAAGGAGGAGAAGAAAGAGGAAGAGAAGAAGAAGAAGTCAAAGACATTGACATATTCACTCGAGAGAAGGATAAAAAAAGAACCCCACGGCCTTAATAGTTACAGAAGATTCAAATTATGAGACTAGCTAGCCTGCAAAGAAGAGTAAGATAGTCTCCAAACTCAAAGAAGTACCTCTTGTCGACCTCTCAACTTTACAAAGTAAACTACCAAAATTAGAAAAGATAGACATTAGATTCCTATTTGATTTATTAGACATCCTTATCATGGGTTAAATTTTTTAATCGAATCTTTTAACATAAAGATTCATCGAGCATTCACAAGAATATCAAGGCAAAGGTCTGCTGTCTGAGGATGATGATGCTGTCATTCAAATATTCTTGAATGAAAGAGTTATCTCATAAGTGTTTTATAACATCCATGGCATCTTATATAATATAGTGTCCTTTGTTGATGGTAAAAAATTTTGTGTTTCCAACTCTTGTTATTTGACAATACTTAAGGAGGCAGCATTACGAAGACCAACCTTCATGACTTGCTATTTGGCAAAATGATAATGATGTAAGGATTCAACTTTTGTTCATATCTCATTTCTAAATATTTGTTCTAGACATTCTGTATGTTAATATGACTTCTAGTTGTTGATATCCTGACATAATGCTTCGCATGAATAGATAATTGATACGGAATAGGACTTTTTGATTAAAAAGTAGACTGAATAATCAAATTTATACTACAAGTGCCTTGTCGTTCCCATAATGACAATAGGATGTGCATTCAATCGACATCATCACTGTGTAAGCTTGCTGGCATGGCAAGATTATTTATTTTGATGGAGTTAGTGATGATGAGAAGAAAGAATTTAGATTTTTTTTCAGCATCATCAATGCAGAAAACATCCACTAGCACTTGGTGGTAATTGACATGAAGAAAAAAATATTTATTCATTTAAACTCCATCAAGCGCTAAGCAAATATAAGGCTAATGCCAGGAAGTGGTAGCAGATAGTAGCAGCCATGTTCTATATATATTGTGATAATACAGAATTGAGTAAATGAAACACAGAAGAAGATGATGACTGTCCTTCCCAATCTGAGGGTTTTTTGGATTGTGGACTCTACTATCTGAAGTATATGGACTTTCTTGCTCGCAAGGATAGATCAGAAAAATGAGACTTCATGCAAGATGACATCTTTCAATACCGAGGGGACCTTGGGGCCAAAATCATAAGAGAGGGACTCAAACAAAAAGTGAATGCTGTCATTAAAAAATTATGAACCCTCTGATAGAAATAATTTATTGTAAAAGATTGAATACAACATATCAAAGTGTTTACAATTGAACAAATCATTCCTTTTCAAATATATTTTTCTTAGATTTTTTGTGAGGTCATTGTATAACAGTGAATAAAAGATGTCAAAGTGTATATCAATGAAATTATCATTATTTGATGAATAAGTTTTTATAAAATTTTTTATTCGATATTTGAATAAAGGATGTCAAAGTGTTGATTATTAAAATTTTGCACTATTTTTTATCCAGAATATCATACTCTTGTATCTAGATCTATATTTGATCATGTGTAGACTACAGAATGTCATAATTTTAATATCTGAAGCTTAGATTATGACATCTTTTATTAAAATTATGATATTATAGGTTAAAATTATGGCATTTTGGCAATCCGATCCAAATGCAGAATTATGAGATCTTAGATCGAAATTATGATATCGTAGATTAAAATTATGACATCTTGGCACATAAAATATCTGTGAATGCAGAATTATGATATCTAGGATAAAAAGTATGACATCATATATTAAAATTATAATATTCTAGCATGGACAAGTCTTCGAATGTAAAATTATGAGATCTTGAATCGAAATTATGATATCATAAGTTAAAGTTATGATATTCTGGCATGAAAAATCTCTGAACATGGAATTATAAGATCTTAGATTGAAATTATAATATCATAGGTTAAAATTATGATATCTTGGTACAAAATATTTGTGAATGCAAAATTATGACATCTAAGATAAAAATTATGACATTGTATTTTAAAATTATGATATTCTAGTATGAAAAAGTCTTCAAACATAAAATTATGAGATTTTGATTCAAAATTATAATATTGTAGGTTAAAATTATGACATCCTGGTATGGAGAAGTCTCCGAATGCAAAATTATTCGATCTTGGATTGAGATTATGTCGTCATAGATTAAAATTATGACATCTTGATATATAAAATATCAACGAATGCAGAATTATGACATCTAAAATAAAAATTATGACATCATATGTTAAAATTATCATATTCTGGCATGAAAAAGTCTCTGAATGCAGAATTATAAGATCTTGGTTTGAAATTATGATATCGTAGGTTAAATTTATAATATCCTGACTTGAAGAAGTTTTCGAATACAGAATTATGAGATCTTGGATCGAAATTATGACATCGTAATTTAAAATTATGATATTCTAGCATATAAAATACTCGCAAACATAGAATTTTGATACGTAGGATAAAAATTATGATATCGTATGTTAAAATTATCATATTCTGGAATAAAAAAGTCTCCGAACATAGAATTATGAGATCTTGATTCGAAATTATGACATCATAGGATAAAATTATGACATCCTAGCACCCGCAAAAATAGAATTGTAACAACTATGGTAAAAATTATGACATTATACTTCAAAATTATGACATCCACATGCAGAGAACATCAACTTATGACTATAGACCAATAACATATCAAAATGTATGTCATTATAGAAAGCCATTCATAACAAATAAGTCTTCAAAATGACATTACAAATATCAATACAATTAATCTTGCATATTATAATATCATTACGGATATTTGGAGGAGCATTCGATGAAGATGGCTCTAATGCAGGTCCAACTTCTTCTACTGGTGCATAAGGAGTCCAGTCTCGCTCGAAATCTACTCGTGGATAAATAGCAAAAGATGATGGATGCCTAGCTTCAGCATTACGAATGAAAATCAAAATTATGTACGTTGTATCTCCAAGGATTGTATTTACAGAGAGAGGGATGTCCTCCAGATTTTTACGATACACTGCAACTTCAAATATAGTATGATCTCTACCATCCAAGGTTCTGGGACTGACATGATCAAGTTGGACAAAACTAACAACTATCTTTCTGATAGATTCAATGTCCCAAGCATGAAGTAGCACACCATACAGATGCAGCAGTGCATGAATTTGCAAATGATGAGGATTGACCCCATTTCTGTAGGACTAAGGTCGAACAAAGAAAGTAAAAAAATTATGATGGATGCAGTGACGTTGAACGGCCAGTATTAGAGAGATTCACGATAGAAAATTGACCAAGTAGGCATTATCGCTTAGCTTAATCAGATCCTAGTCAAACCCTAATGGCTCAAGGTGCATCAAAGCTTATGCAACTTTGGATGTATTAGGAAGGTAGCCTCCTTCTCTTATTGGGTGGATGTGGACCACTCCACCACTGTGGAGTTCCCAATAGCTGCCCAAATGAACATCTTCAGTTGCTAGGAAAATTTTGAAGTTTTCTGACCTACCTTCAACAACAACTTCTCCCAAATCATCCATATTCTCTCCACCCCACAATGCAAATGAATCCCTTATTGTGCCAAGGAATTTATAATGCATAGAGACCTTTTTGTAGCAGAATCGCATCCCTATAGAAACATAGAAAAAAAGCATAATGCTTCATCATGTCCCTACACTTTCATCACCAATAACACTTTTCTTCCATTTATAGAGAGTCAGAAATGAGGGGAACCCACTACAAGAAAATACTTTTTTACCGATGGCTATTAGCAACAATAATTTTACCATCATTAATAACAATTTTTACCAATGGCAAATGGCAACCAACAAATTTGCCATCGCAAAAACAAATTAACGATGGTAATTTTGACTTTTAGCTATGGCAAGTTATGTCTCTAATAAGAAGTAATTTTATTTTTTTTTAAAATTTAGTTCTAAGATTATTAACAATGGAGTTATCTTATTAGAGATAATATTTTGCCATCGCTAACAACCAAGTAATTTTATTTTTTTTAAATATGGTTCTAAGATTATTAGCGACAAGGTTATCTAATTAGCGATGACATTTTGCCATCTCTAATAATCAAGTAATTTTATTTTTTTAATTTATTTATAGAATTATTAGCGATGGTTGCCATCGTGAATAACTCTAATTTTTTCTGCCCCAAATTTTCTATCCCACCCTACAGACTTATTAGCAATGGTGTTTTGTGCTATTAGTGATGGAAAGTCGTTGCTATAAAATTAAATCATCATTAGTGATAGCTTTAGCGATGTAACTTATTCGTCGCTAATAAAGCTATCCTAAATTTTTCTAGGTCCGTGATGGGCTCGATTCCATCGATTGCCACCTCCCCTCTCCTCCCCCACCTTCAATTTCCATTTTGCCTCACCCCATCATCGGAGCCCCCGAACTCCTCCCCCCAGCCCCCATACCATCGAAGCTGCCTCAGATCTGGCATCCCCTCATTTTCTCAAGCTCACTCCTTATTCCTGTCTACCTCCCTAAGCCGCCTCCCCCTTCTCCCGTTGCTGCCGCCTCCCCCTTCTCCTCCTTCATCCCATGCACCTCCTGAAGCCGCCTCCCCTTCTCCCCCTGCCACTTCTCTTGTCGGATCAGACCACCCATCGCCTCCCCATTCTCCCCCCATCGCTCCCCTTGTCGGATTGGACCACCCACCACCTCCCCGTTCTCCCCCCACCCCTCCCCTCACCAGATCGGACCTCCTACCACCTCCCCCTTCTCCTCCCGCCCTTTTTCTTACTAGACCGAACCCACGACAGCCTCCCCGTTCTCCCCCCGCCCCTCCACTTGTCGGGTCAGAGCCCCTATCGTCTCCCCCTTCTTCCCCCACCCCTCTCCTTGTCGGATCAGACCTACAGCCCCACCTCCCTCCTTCAGAGTGCCCAACCATCAGAGCATTGAGTCGTCAGACCCGTGCCATCGTCACACTGTGAGTATTAGCGATGGTGACAGTCGCCATTGCCACACCTCGTTCTTATCTTTTTAAATTTTAAATATTTAAATTTAAAATTAATTTAATAATATTATCAATTTTAATAATATTGATAATAATATTATTAATTTTAATAATATTATTTAAATTAATATTATTTTAGAGAGGTGAAAGTACTTCGGGAAGCTCTCCGATGAGAGTAGCCCTACTGTCTTTGATGGCAGGGGTTTGAGGTCGGACCACCATCGGACCAGCTCTGGCCTGCTTATTTACTTCAATGGTGGTCGGAGCAACTCGATGTTTGGATTCTAGGCCCTAGGTCCAGCCCGAAGTCCAAAAAAATTTTCGGATCGGACTCAAGGAGGGGTGTGGCTTGGCCCAGTCCTATCCATTTTCAATCCTATTTATAATCTCATCCGATACTTTGGAATCTCTAGGATGGGATTTGCTTGGATGCTATGCTGGTGTGCTCGTGTGGCCTTGTCATTTGGCATGCTCCAAGTCGCATGCATGGGATGCGCATCTCGATCGTCCCTATTTGCAATGATGTCCTTTACTTAGAAATCCAATATTTTAAAAATTTTAAAAATATTGCATTGCATATAATGATAGACCTATTTTTTGATTAATGTACATATTGTACGACCCTGCACATTTATATATTTTTATATGAGTGGGAGAATTATGTACATTGGTCAATTGACTGTCCAGTTTGGATAGTTTGAGAATTACAAAAAATTTTATAAATAATTATAATAATCAAATGATATGTTGAGGGTTTTAAAAAAATTTTAGATAGTATTTTTCTTTAGTTCTCCTCATACTTCTTCAGTCGTACGAAGAGAACTAAGAAAAAATACTATCAAAATTTTTTTCAACCTTTATTATGCATTATTTGATTGCTGTAATTGACCTATAGAATTAATGAAATTCCTGAATGAGATGGAATCTTCTATACCTATTAGTTGATGAGAGGATGCATTTATTATATAATCCATGTTAAATGATAAAATATTTGGTAAGTATTTTATCTTATATTTATATATGCAAAATTCTTAGATAGTATGCCATGGACCATAGTTGGATGGACTGTTGAGTAGTCGATGGGGTGATTTTTACTGAATATAAGAAGGGTGTCAAGTACTTCTGTGATTATACTTTTGAAAATACTGCACTTTTAGTTCAAGGACGGGCTCATTATCCTTGTAAAAGATGTGTCAATAGAGAAATACTTGATAGGGATACAATAATTGTCCATTTATATAGGAGTCAATTTATGCCAAACTACAAGCATCGGTATCTGCATAAGGAGACATGAGAGATAATTGCGAGAATTAGAAGTTATCAGCAGGACAGAGACATAGATAGAATGGTAGACAAGGTTATGGATGCGGCTGATTCTGAATTTGATATCGATATGGAGGACAATCCAAAAGCTGGCAGCGATGATTTCTATCGTATACTGAAGATGCTGATGAACTACTGTGGTTAGGATGTGAAACACACAATGTATTATCAGCTGTGTCAGAGTTGTTGAACTTGAAGGCCGAGTTTAATATGATGGTCAATTTTTATGGTAGGATGGTAGCAATAATAAAGAAGATGCTACCAAAGGATGAGAAGCTTATTGGGAGCTTCTATGCTTCAGAAAAAATGGTGAAAAGATTAGGCATGGAATACGAGAAGATAGATGCATACTGTAATGATTGCATGCTTTTCTACAAAGAGGATCAACTGAAGAGTACATGTGATGTATGTGGTGAAACCTAATTTAAACCGAGACAAAGAGGGTAGAAATCAAAAGGACATACCATATAAGATTCTTCGATATCTTCTTTTCACTCCTAGGCTTCGAAGGCTCTACTTATCTAAGAGTACTGTCGGACCGATGAGATGGCACAAAAAAAAGATTCACAAGTACATCGATATGATGGGTCATCTGTCGGACAGTGAGGCATGAAAGAAATTTGATGCTTGTCATCCTTTATTTGCTCAGAAATTACGTAATGGTTGACTGGATCTGTCTACAGATGGGTTTACACCATTCAGTCATGTAGCGACCCCTTATTCATGTTTGCTAGTTTTTATTACTCCATAAGATCTACCACCTTGGATGTGCATGAAAGAATGTAACATCTTTTTTATATTAGTTATTTCTGAACCACGGTACCTTGGTAGAAGCATTGATATATATATATATATCTAAGGCCTCTTGTTGATGAGCTGAAATTCTTATGGTCCGATGGCATACATATATTTGATGTATCGAAAAAGTAAAATTTTATAATAAAGACTACATTAATATGGACCATTAGTAATTTTTCTACTTATGAGATGTTGTCAGGATGGAGCACTCATGGGAAGCTAGCCTATCTTCCCGAGGTCAGAGCCATTGCAATCGAGGAGAGAGCTCTCATGCTGTCAGCTCGTATGCTTCTATGCCACACGTACCTCACGATAAACTCTAATACTTTAGATATTCTTCTTTATGTTATTTTATTCTTTATTATATAATATAATATTTTTTATGATATCTTGATACTCTTAGGTTCGGATGATGTGGGGTCACCAGTGACCCCACAGTCACATGGAGCTACGTCTGGCTCTTAGAGTCAGCAGTGTGGTAGAGGGTCCATCCGGCTCGTGGCATCTCCGACTCGATCGAAGGATAGAAAGCTCGTCTACATTCAGAGCCGCTTGTAACTACTATATCTTTACTAAATATGTTTAAAATTTAGTCATTGTAAAATCTAACATTTATTGTTCAAAATTAATTTTGCAGTATATTTACAGAGACCTCTGTACCTCATGTGATTATCGACATCATCCAACGATTGATGTCGCGGTCGGTGAACGAGCTCTTCAGTTGGCCGTCAAGGGCTTGTGATATAGCCTGGGAGATGTTCCTGGTAAGTCAAAGATGTTTAATTTTTAAATTCACAGTAGATTTGTATTTTATTTATTAATACATGCTTTCTTCTACTTGCAAGAGTACTATCAATTCGAGACTCCTCATGATGAGGAGACTGACTGTTGGTTCTTCGAGGAGGTGGCCACCCATAGATTCTGAGATGGACTATACAGTATTAGGCAGTCCATCAGACAGCACTCCAATTTTGAGTCGCCATCAGATTGGAAGTCTTACACAGATCACTGGATGCGAACGAACATATGGAAGACCCTCTGTGACCAGTAGAGTACTGAGGAGTACTCTGATAGGCGGTAGAGGGTATGGCAGAATCGATCAGCCCAGTAGCATCTGATCAAGCACACTAGCAGCTCTGTTGGTACACATGTTATGACCGACAGATTGGTAAAAATTCTATTCTTAAATTAATTTCATATTGAGTTGATCATATATATGTTTTAATTAATTTAATTTAATTATTTATTTATCGTAGATACGGTAGTTGGGTCATGCACCAGGGCAGCTGCAGATATGGGAGGCCACACACCAGTCTAGGAGGATTAATGATTACTTAGATTTTCATTCTCGACAGATCGCAGTAACAATTTAAAAAATTATTTATTAAATTTTTATATATACTGATATGTATGGACTAATAAATTTTTAAACTGTATAGGCAGATTATACGGAGTATCTTGTATCGCGGTACGGTGAGGACCCATCCTCTCAGCCCCTTCTTGACTTTAAGGGATGGCTCAAGGCCATCGAAGGGGTGAGTAGGAGCCAGATCATAGGATTCGGCCATAGCTTCGACCCTCTACTACTTCAAAGATCTTCATCGACATCCTCCTCTCAGGGCTTGATGACCTAGACGTGGGCTGATGCACATGTGGAGAAGATCGTGCAGAGGCTTTTGAATCAACGATCTCAGAGCTTCTGAGATACCGTCAGTGATACAGTCGTTGAGATTCTCTGAAATCCATATCTGCATGTTCAGTTGGGCTTGTTGTCACAACCATCACAGTATGTAAGTCTATTAATAATTTTTTTTACTTGTTTTAAATTTTTATATTTAGAAACTTCACATGTTTAGGCTTAAGTTCAGAAAGAAGATTTAGGAGGTAAAAATTCAATCTAACCATTCAAATATTAGACCGAAGGTGTTTATAGCTCTGTATCATCGAATGAAATGTATAGAAATAATTTATTTGAGAATTGGAGTAGTATATCGAAATATACATTTTCATATCGATATATATACTTTTGTATCAAAACTTATTAATAATATTTTATTTTTTTTATTATAAGATGCTGGGACATCCAGCTCTCATCCATCAGTCACTGGAGAGGACATACGAAGCAGGAGGAGGATGCGATGGACGATAAGGAGGATCATATATGATTTTATGCAATTATGATACTTGTAAAGCTATATTTATATGTAAAATTATATAATTTATATTTTTAATATAATATAATTAATTTTATATTTATGATTATGTTACATAATTGATATCTTATTTATAATAGATTTTAAAAAATATTATTGGTTATTACTATAATTAAAGTATATTTTAAAATATTTAATTATAAATTTTTTTAAGAAAAATTAAAAACTATTAACAATGACATTAGCGACGCAAACTACTATTGCTAATAATTTTTAAATTTTAATTAAAAAATTAAAAAACTATTAGTGACAACAGTAGCGATGGAACTATTGTCGCTAATAGTTTTTTAACAATTTAATTAAGAAAAAATTAAAATGATTAGTGATGGAACTTTATCACTAATACTATTGCTAATTATCTTTATTAGCAATGGCGGATTTGCCATCGCTAATAATGATAATTAGTGACAAGATTATTTCTATCAGATTTTTAGCGATGGAAGTCTGTCGCTAATAGAATTAGAGATGACAAACTGATAATTGCCATTGCTAATAGTTTTTTTTCTTGTAGTGACTGCTCCATTTTCTTCTTATCAAGTTGGAACACTATGCCTCATCTGAAAAAATATTTTTCAGGTTCCACTTTCCCATGAATTATCATTTTGAAACTAGTGAAAGTATAAATGCCCCTCGGGAATGACATCACATATTCATGGAGATGACATAAGAAGAGGACCATAGTTTGACCATGATGTCATCATTTCGAAGATATTTTCAGCATTTGGAGATGTTTAAGCTGCCGAATGTCATAATTTTGAAATATAATATCATAATTTTGATCCAAGATATCATAATTCTATTTTTTTAATAATTTTTATAGAATTATGACATCCTGATTCCAAGTTATGATATTTTACTTCAATATTATGACATCCAGGAATAGAAAATGTGAGCAAACATAGAATCATGACATCTTATGTCAAAATTATAACATTGTAGGTCCAAATTATGACATCCTTAGTAAAAAAAATACTCTGTATGTAAAATCATGACATATTGGGTGAAATTTATGACATTATAGGTTAAAATTATGACATTCTATCATAAAAAAAATTTAAACTGAAAATTATAACATCTTGGATAAAAATTATGATATTATATATTAAAATTATGACATCCTAGCATAATAAATATCTTCAAACATAGAATCATGATATTTTTGATCAAAATTATGATATTATAAATTAAAATTATGGCATCTTCGAAAGAAAAATATCCCTATATGCAAATTTATGACATTCTATCCAAATTATGGCATTATACGTTTAAATTGTAATATCTGACAATATTCGAATGGTGAATTATGACATCCTGCATGAAAATTATGACATTATAGATTAAAATTATGATATTCTATCAACTTCTTCAGTTAATCTAACATTTGATGCAGCCATCTCAAGTACCTCGATCTGAAATTTTTTGAATATGCATCTTGTGTACATGACTGCTGTTTGCCTCTCAAAAGATGAGGATATGTTAAGAAAAGTATTAATTTATAGGGACTTATTGTCTTATTTATTTTTTGCTTCATATCTTTTTTTCTTTAGGATAGTCTTCAAATTCACAAACCCATTGAAGAAGTGGTTAATGCTCTCACTCCTCTAAGAGGAGGACATGACTAGAAAGGATGTCAAAAGCAAAGAAGATTATTGATATAGTGTTATAGGATATCATTGAAAGATTAGAAAAGAATTATGTTATGAGTCCAATATACTTGCAAAGAATGTATCCTTAAGATAAACTGAAACCCATTTATCCCAACATTCATAGAGATCATGCAACTAATCTATACTCTTGCATTCTTCATGCTTGTCCATGAGTTATCCTCATTTTTCCTCAAAAGATTGTGTTGTAATAGTGTCATATACAGCATCATCAAATTCAACCATAAATTTGAAAAGTGCTGTGCATATATGGCCTATCTTTTTAGGAATCTTCTTCAAGATGTGTCAAAAATAAAATCGATGTCATGCATTAGGGAAAATCTCTCTGACAATAGCCTTGATCGCCTTATCTTGATCAGTGATGATGGCTGGCTTTGGACACTTTACCATCATTTTCAGGTAGCCATGATTGAAATATTCATTTAAAGTCTCCATCCTCTCATCTAACAACAACGTACAATTAAGCAGGATAGACTGTTCATGGTGATTAGCTCCAATAAATAGATAGAATTGCATTTGGTATGTATTTATGAGGTAAGTAGAGCCAAAGGTCAATACATCATCAAAGTAAGTGCATGCCATTCTTGACCTTGGATGGATCCAGAACACATTCTGTAGCTACACATTGCTATCCAAGTCCAATGTATAGAAGAAATTTATATTTTTAGCTTGCATTTGTGTGAAGTGGACAACCATTGATTGTTTATCTCCTTCTTTCAGCTAACTTTAATGTTTTCGGCAAATGTAATTATGAGAGTCCTTTGTGAATTTTAATTGCCATCTTCCTCCTTTCTTTCTTGCCATGGCAGAGTATATTTGAGTTGTAGGTATATTCACGGCATGCATGTTTGTAATCTCTACTTTTTCTGATGTGCTGATACTCCTGTGGGACTGTAGATAAGTGACCGTTGATATGGATAGCTCATGATTGTGCTCCAGAATAGCATCCTCTAATCTCTACTTATCAATTTTATTATTAAGTCTGACTTTATTGAGGCCTTACAATCAATTTTGTCGGTGTCCTTGGGATTCATGAAATTATCTATTTTCTTAGATTTTCCTTCCTTCCATCATGCTAGATGTTTGAAGTATAATTTTTTTTTATTGGACCTACTGCACCACATGGTTGTGATTCCAAAACCGACTCTCTTGTATAAGCATTGTACAAATTGTACACATTGGTTACTAAATTGAATTCTATTCCAACATGAGGATCAACATTATCATTATCCAAATGTGATGCACTAGAAGAAAATGGATTCTCAAGAGAAATATCACGTGATGTCATAAGATTGTCAAAATAATCTTTATGATGCATCTTACCTATAGGATGTCATAATTCTAACATAAAATATTAATTATTGATCCAGAATGTCATAAAAATATAAAAAAGATATACTTCAGAGATGTTATAGGTACAAATAATCATAATATTAATATATAGTTTCATAATTTTAATATAAGATATAATAATATTGTCAAAACTATTTACAGAAGATCTTTTACTAAAAGGATGTCATATTTTTTAACATAAAATATCATAATTTTGATCTATTATGTCATAATATTATCAAAACTATCTTCAGAAGGTATTTTACCTATAAGATATCATAATTTTAACATAAAATATCATAATTTTGATCCAAAATATCATAAAAATATCAAAAAAATATATCTGAAAGGTATTTTACCTATAGAATATCATAATTTTAATATAGAATATCATAATTTTGATCTAAAATATCATAAAAATATTAAAAATATATACTTGAGAGATGTTTTTCTTGTAGGATGTCATAATATTAATCTAGCATATCATAAATTTTACCTATTATGTCATGCTATTGTCAAAACTATCTTCGAAAGATATTTAACCTATAGAATATCATAATTTTAATATAAAATATGATAATTTTAATCAAGGATGTCATAAAAATATAAAAAAATATACTTCGAAGGTATTGTACATCAAGGATATCATAAAATAGGTGTTTAATATCATAATTTTGATATATAATGTAATAATATTGTGAAAACTATATTCGATAGATGTTTTACCAATAGCATATCAAAAAATATTATAATTTTGAAGCAACATGTCATAAAAATATCAAAAAGCATACGTAAAAGGTATTTTACCTATAGGATGTCATAATTTTAATATAGCATATCATAATTTTAATTTAAAATATTATAAAAATATCAAAAAAATATATCTAAAAGATATTTTATTTACAAAATATCATAATTTTAATATAAAATATTATAATTTTTATTTAAGATATTATAAAAATATCAAAAGGATATACCTAGGAGGTATTTTACCTACAAGATGTTATAATATTAACCTAGTATATTATAAATTTTATCTATTATGTCATAATATTGTCAAAACTATCTAAAAGATATTTAACCTATATAATATAATAATTTTAATATAAAATATCATAATTTTGATCTAAAATATCATAAAAATATAAAAAAATATACTTTGAAGGTGTTGTACATATAGGATATCATAATATTAACATGTAATATCATAATTTTGATATAGAATATAATAATATTATCAAAACTATATTTGATAGATATTTTACCAACATGATATTAAAATTTTAATATAAAATATCATAATCTTGTAGCAGCATATCAAAAAAATATTAAAAATTATACTTGAGAGGTGTTTTATATGTAGGATGTCATAATATTAATCTAGAATGTCATAATTTTGATCTAGAATATCATAAAAATATCAAAATGATATACCTAGGAGGTATTTTACCTGTAAGATGTTATAATATTAATCTAGAATATCATAATTTTACTTCAAGATATCTTAAAAATATTAAAAAGATATATCTGAGATATATTTTACCTACAGAATATCATAATTTTAACATAGAATGTCATCATTTTAACTCAGGATGCCATCAAAATGTCAAAAAGATATATCTGAGAGATGTTTTACCTACAAGATGTCATAATATTAATCTAGCATATCATAAATTTTATTTATTATATCATAATATTATCAAAACTATCTTCAAAAGATGCTTAACCTATAGAATATCATAATTTAAATATAAAATATCATAATTTTGACCTTGGATGTTATAAAAATATCAAAAAATATACTTCGAAGGTGTTGTACATATAGGATATTATAATATTAATCTAGCATATCATAATTTTAATCTAAGATATTATAATATTATCAAAACTACATTCTGAAGATATTTTGACTATAGGAGATTATAATTTTAACATCGAATATCATAATTTTATTCCAGAATATCATAAAAATATGAAAAAAAATATTTTAATTTTATATACCTACAAGATGTCATAATATTAATTTAGAGTATCATAATTTGGATCTAAAATATCATAATAGTGTCAGAACTACCTTCGATAGTTATTTTATGCATAGGATGTCATAATTTTAATATCAAATATCATCATTTTGATTGAGGATGTCATAAAAATGTTCGAAAGTATACTTTTGAGCTGTTATACCTACATAATGTCATAATATCAATCTAGAATATCATGACATCCTGACTTATTATATTTTTTTAAAAATTTTTTATGACATGCTGTATTCAAAACTGAAAAAAAAACTCCATTTGGATCTACCTAATGCATTAACTTCATTTAACTACCAAAGCAGCTACTATAATAAAAGAACTATCACAAAATCATAATAAATGATCTATAGGCAGCATTTTAATTTTGGATGAGTGAGACATGTTATTTAGATGGATAATATTATCTAGATAATAATCAATAATCTTGGACGCACAATTCTAACTGAAAAATTTTTTCTTGGATCCCTAGATGCTCAGGTAGAAGCTCAATAAAATGAGAAAGAAGAGAGAGAAGAGCAGCATTCAAAATATCCAACTAGACTACAAAATAGTAAAATCATCATCATGGAGGGAAAGGGCATTTTCATCATGTTAAACTTGAAAAATAGATTATGACGTGTATTAAACATATTCAATGATGGAACAGCACACCACCTCCATCTTCTTTCCACCTCCGAACATCCGATCTCATCGAATCATAAGAGAAGAGCAGCATTCAAAATGTCCAACCAGGCTGCAAAATAGTAAAATCATCATCATGGAGGGAAAGGGTATTTTCATCATGTTAAATTTGAAAAATAGATTATGACGTGTATTAAACATATTCAGTGATGGAATAGCGCACCACCTCCGTTTTCTTTCCGCCTCCGAACATTCGATCACATCGAGCCATGAGGGTGCCACATGGACCAATCGGGCAAGGAGGTGTGCTCCATGTCATATTTTCTACACCACAGATGGTGTACAATGAATTTCGCATATTTTGTGACATACTGAACCACCTTAGGCCCATAACCTGGCCCAAACTAGCCTAGAACCTATGTGACCTCCCCCGTGCCTCTTCCTTTCCACCCACATCTGATCTCATGACCCTAGCACAATGCCACTTATGTGCCACCATGACATTGTCATCTGGCGGCCCCCGCATCAGGCTCCTCCCTCCTTGTCTCTCTTACTCTAATCTCTTCTCTTGCTTGCTCGGCACCCATAACCATCTCTTCCACCTCTCTCTCTCTCTCTCTCTCTCTCTCTCAATTTCTCTCTCTTTCTCTCATTTCTTCTCATATTCCTTCTATTCATGACCTGTTAGATAAGTTAAAATCCTCTCCTATCTCTCTCTCTATCTACTGTGGATTTCTACATTCTAATCTAATCCTAATGGAGAAGAGACCACCACTTTGACTAAATGGAAGTCAAACAAGCCTTACCTCTAGCTAGAGGCCTTATTCAGATAAACCTCTACCCTATTTTTTTTAAATTGCAAAATATTGTTATTGTTAATAGATATAGGCAAAAATCTAAGTCTAGATTTATGTTGTTGGTGTCCCTCGACAAGCTTCTAAAAACATAGCTTTCCGATTTTTTTAGCAAACACCACTTTACCATCCAAAAATACTTTTGGAGGTACTCTTCGACCACCCAAATGCTTTGCAAAATAAGGCCCGATTTGGGATTGTTATTTATAGCAGAACTTCTAAAAGTAGAGCTTTCGACAAGTAGAGCTTTTGAAAATAGAATTTTTAAAGAAAGCTATTTACTATTTAATAACTACATTTCTAAAGTACTATAGAATTTTAACATATGTTTGCTAATTAAAATAAAAAAATTCTTTTGGTATAATAAAATGACAAGATATTGTTTAATATTACATAGTGGAGTATAATATAATATAATATAATATATTATTATATATATTAAAATATGACTATATTGTATAATATGATTATATTATAATAATATTATAATAAATGCAATATAATATATTATAGTTATATGTTTATAATAGAATAAAATGCAACATAATATAATCTAATATACAATATTATAATATTATTAATATGATAATATAATATAATATCATTTTAGTATTATATTCATTCTATTATTAATATTATTATAATTAATATAATATAATATAATATTATATTTATAGTATAATGATATATATGATATAATATGATATAATGTGCAATTATGAAAATTGTTAGTAGGCATTTTGGTTATCAAAAAAATTTTATTTAAATCCAAATAGCTTTCTAACATTGGTCAAAAAATAGTTTTGAAAAGAAGCTTTAAAATGGAGCTTTCCCAAGTAGACCTTTTTAGCATTTGATAAAACCAAAACAACTTTCTAATTTTTTACTAAATACCACTGTACCATCTAAAAATACTTTTGGAGGATCAGAAAGTACTTTTTAGCCCTCCAAAAGTTTTATAAAATGGAGCTCATGGAATCACCATGCTCTAAGTATTCCAATAATAATATTATAGTTCTTATTAGTAAATAATTTTAATTAGAATTAGTTTTATTGTGGAGAGAGCCTAGGTCTAAAAATTGATAGGTCTATCAAGATAACTCTATTCAATCAAAAGTAATCTTAAGATTGGCTCATCTATTTATTTAAAATATTTTCTGCTAAGTTAATTTCATAGTTTTTGAGCTTTATTTCATCAATTATGAATATTTGTCACTTGCATGAAATTTTGGACTTGGATTAAGAAAACAATATGGGTCTTAATAGGGTACCTAGACCTATTAAAAGGCTCTAGAGGTTATCTTTTGATGTAAAGATTGATTGTATTTTCTAGGTGTTAGATAATAGTGTATTTGGAAAAATCTCTATATTGGAATTGCATTCAGAATCTAACCAGAGTGTTTTTAACTATTTATCTCTAAATATATATTTAAGTTAATTATTACAAAGTACCCTGAAAATTGTATAATCTACTTTACAAGACCCTTTTTGAAATAAATGATATGTTTTTCTATTAAGTAGTAGGGTATCGGATCATGCTAGTCTATATTGTGCCAAGTTGATATAGTATCGACATGGAGCATTAGTTGACACAAGATTGTGCAAACACTGTAGCATACATCCACACCAACACTCTATTATTGGTACATATCATGCTTGATACAATATGACACATTTTTTTATTGGCATGAAACATTTGTTCTTACCGGACATTCTTTATGTACATATATATTGGATCAACATTATCATATCATTAGAACTCTTAGATGTCTTTGAGATACATGTTCATAATCATGGACTATTATCATGTTTGTAGAAAATATTTGAATCATTGGAAACTCATGCATGAAACTCTATGCCTACTTGGTTCATGCACATTTGTTTCTTATTTTCTATTTTTAAAAACAAAATTATGGAAAGCGACATAGAAACAATGTTTAGTATTAGTTTTTTTTTTTTTTTTTTAGAAGTCACTATCATTATTTCTAGAAAATAAAAGTAAGAAATCCTTACTTTGAATATTTTTAGAAGAAACTCATATTTTTTTACTAGCATCACCAACACTACCTCTACCAACATTATTGCCTCTCATACCAATATTACTGTTGATCCTAGATTTGATTTTGATGAATAACAAAATATTTGAGTATATGATTGGTACTAATAAAATATTTAAGTATTTCAAAAAAATTTTTAGAAAGCTAGAACCTTATTTCAAAGATGCTCAAGACTCCCATTTTGAAGATTAAAAAAAGTAAGATTTAAGAGGCCAAGCCATGTAATTTTCATGTGAAGAAGGCTTGAAGTCAACTCTTGGAGGAATAGAGTCAGCTCTGGCATAGTTTCAGTATTTAGCACAGATCTTGAGTCGACTCAAACAGATCTTGAGTCGACTTGAGTCGACTTTTGCACACCTTGAGTCGACTCCCACCCCTTGAGTTGGCTCTCTCAGAAAAGTCAGAGAGGTTATTTTTGTATACAATGCTCAAGCTGACTTTCGAAGACATTGATTGACTCTTAAAGACCTTAAGTCGACTCTCGATCTACTTGAGTTGACTCCTCTGTAGTTGACAGCTCCAAAAGCTAGTATTTTAAAAAGCTATAGAATTGAAAGAATAATGTCCTACAAGCCAATCGTATATAGGATGTGATGGGATTTTTTTTGTAATATATCTTCCAAACTCATGTAATTGATATTATTATTTAATAAAATAGACTTTTTGATTTATTATATTGTGCATCTTATTATTGTTTTTAAGATAATAATGAACCCCATAGGTCTGGGCAATATTTTTAGGGTCATGATGAGATTACGTTAGTGAGACCTAAATCCTTGATAGTCATGATCTAAAATATTCTCAGTTATTAATTCATTGAGTCAGAGATCAATGATACCAGTAAGATTGGCATGTCCTATGTATACTCAGTGATGAGGGTGGTTGATCTCATAACCTTTTGTGTGGTGATACTAATACAAGGATGTGGGTGGTTATTAGAGAATGAGTTCACTGAATAGACCTATGAGAGAACATCTGATGGAGTCTTATTTATATATCAGTTGATCGTTCTCTAGTAAGAGTTATACAAGTGATCCTTTGACCTGAGATCACCATGGTACTTTGTGTATGTGAATCCATATTTTGGTTCACTTTCTAACTTGATTCTTTGATCTTTATGTGGGATGTTCTGGATATGGTGAAGTATGCATGAAGGTTGTGAGTGATCAATAAGGGATCAATCACTCCTAATAAGGGGAGAGAACATCCTATGTGATCTCATAGGTTGATGATTCTAGAAATCTTTGGCCAAAGCAAGATGATAATTAAATTTTTTTTTTTAATGTATCATTAACTGAATCATCACCTTCTAACCAAGATATATTTAGATAAATAATTAGATTTGATATGATTCTATGCCCACAACTCATCTGGGATGTTGTTTGACTGAAGGATTGAATTACACGCTAATTTGCCACTGAAAGATATTTTGATAATTTTTATCAAATTTTATTTCTTTCGGATAGTCATGACATATTACTAGACATCAATCTTGACTTGTGAATTCATCAAAATTAAAATAATTTAATTTAAAAAATTAATTAAAAAGAGTCTTAGTTAATTGGGACTCTTGAGCTGACCTAATCTGATTGGATTAGGATTAGGCTAAGAGTCTGTATCCACTACTGGCTAGATTTGGAATCCAATGAGTCACAAACTTTGAGATTTGATCTTAATCTGATTTAATTAAGATTTAATATAAATCTTAGAGGTTAATTTGATATGCTAGCATATTATGTTAACCCAAGTTCCTAATTAGGTTAAGTTTAAAGTGTTTGAGCTAAACTGAACCTATTGCCTTTGATCTGATTGGATTGGGTCTATTTTAATTGGACTCCTATGCAACTTGGAAGAGTTATAAGTGTGGAAGGAGACCTCCACACCACTCCAATTTCATGCTAAAAAATAAATGCCACCACCTATCTTTTGCGTTAAGAAAAGGAAGAATCCTTCTTCCTTAAGACTCTTAACAAACCTCTTTATTTTTCATATTTTTCCATTAATGTCACATGCCAAATTAAATAAGAGAATTATAGGGCACATAAGAGGAAGAGTCCTATGTGAAGCCTCTTTTGCACCACTTAATTCATTGGAGAATTTATTTCTTCATGTGAATGAAGTGGAGAGTCAAGAGTTGGCGCCCCTTAGGTCTCTTGACACCTCTTCATTCATTATTTATATGGGGTGCCTCTTATGGGATAAGAGCTGAATTTTGGTAAAAAATCAAAGCTCTTGGTATATGATAAGAGAAAAAAAAATCTAAAAAAAAATTAAGAAAAAGATAAGAAAAAATTAAAGTGAAAAATAGAAAAAAAGGAGGTGAGAAAAATAACAAGTGTTGTGTGCTTATCCTAGGATTTGATTTTTTCATATATTAGAGTATAAAATCAAATCCTAGGTTGTGAGACTTCTAGAGAAAATTCTCTTGACATGATCGTAGTGGTGAAATTGAAGGCAATTGAGAGTTAGTGCGATTGTTCTTTGAGTTCGAAGCTGACAGTGTTCTTGTGAAGAAAAGGCTGTGACGGTGCACCGGTTGGGAAGGACCTTGACCAATTTTTGTATAGATCACCATTGGAGGACTTATATTTTAGAGTCTTATAGAGATCACCTACTTATCATACTACTCATCTGAGGAAGTATAAGTTTTTATCTCTTTGCATACTTGAATTTTGTTTTGTTCGATATCTACAAGGTGATTCTAGAGTTTGGATTTTGGTTTGACAGTTTTAAATATTAAAGCTTTCGATATACATGTTTAAAAATTTTTAAAATTTATATTTCATTGCGTGACTGAAATTCAACAGTGGTATCAGAGCCACCCTTGTTAGATTCAATCAAACAAGTGCAAAAGTTGTAATATAGAATGGTTCTAATTCATATTTTGCCAAAATATTGCATCAATTTCTATCATCGATTTTCAAAAATTATTTTTGACTTTGTTTGAACCATGAATTTAAATTTTAGTTATTCAATTTTTAATTTATGATAATATAAAATTTATTGATTCATGGTTGTTTTATGCTTAAATCATTTTTGATTAAGGGTGTATTGCATGCCTAATTTGATTATGGTTTGTTTTAATATTGGCTAAACTTATTATATGTTAAGTCATTTACACACCCTTATATGATTATTGTAATCATTTTTGGCATAATAATATGAATAATATTATAACTTGAAAAAGCATGTTCAATTGCATAATTTGTATGTTACATTTTATGTAGTAGTTAGGATGTGCCGAGACCAGTTCAAGACCCTCTATAAAAATTATATTAAGTTGTAATATCGAAATTCACTTACAAATTAAATATTGAACTCATTTGATCAATTGATGTCTAGGTAACTGTTAAAGGTAGTTTTCTAATTAGATCTGTATGCTGGTCTGGCCAACTTTGTTGGTGTCTAAGAAAAGCTATAGGGAGCCTCCCACCTACTGATCTGGTCAATTTAGTCTTATTGAGTTTCGGACTTAGATTGATTAGTGATGTAGACACTACAAAGATCTTCTTTCATGCTTGATCAACAGAGTATGTCAAGTGAGTTTGTTGTGCTATCCACAAGACTTACTATAAAAATTGATATAATATTAACTAAGTGCATATTGATGCTTATGGCATATTTGAATAGTATTGTCTTGTTGTGCTATCCACAAGGGCGACATTGTTTAAGTATGACCATATGAGATTGAAGGGTTAACTTAACTAGAACACTGTAGTTTGTTGTGCTATCCATAAGACTATGAGTAATCTAGAGGCAAGAGAGAAAAATATTGAGAATTGTATGAAGTACAATTGGTAAAGAGTTACTCTTGAACTCATGAATGCTTATTGTGCTATCCACAAGGTGTTTGTGAGAAATAGGGATCTCAACTCTACTTAAAAATATAATGATATTTCTCATTTTTCATACTTGAGGGCTATGAAATTCATCAAAATAGTGGCAGACACAATTAGACAAAAGTCCTAATCTAGTTGTGCATGCCATCATGAGTTATCTGCTTATATTATGTTCTTATTATTGTAGATTAACTGCATAAATAGTATCTTCACTGTCACTTTAAGGCACACTAGATACTAATAAATTGATCAGACCAAACTATGTGGACTGGTTGAGAAATTTGAGAATAGTTTTCACATTGGAGAAAATCTCTTATATACTGGATTCACTTGCACCCGATATGATCGGAGAAGATGCATCTGAGAAGAAAAGAGCCATAGATAAGATGTAGAAGGATGACAGTGTGATTGTCAAGTGTATCATGCTTACCTCAATGAACAATGAGCTTCAAAGGCAGTATGAGGATATGGATGTTCCTTTTATACTCCTTAATCTAAAAAAGTTATATAGAGAACAAAGCCGAACTGCTAGATATGAGATATCTAAGCAGTTATTCCGAGTCCGGATGACTGAAAGCACGTCTGTGCAAACTCATATCCTTAAGATGATTGATTTGATTACTCATCTGGAATAATTGGATTTTGCTATGGATGGTGAACTTAGTCAGGATTTGATCCTGCAGTCACTTCCTAATTCCTTCTCTCAGTTTGTCATTAACTACCACATGAACAAACTAAACATTAATCTTCCTGAACTGCTGAATATGCTCAAAATAGTAGAGAGCCATTTTAAAGGAGAAAAGTCTACAGTTCTTCTTGTAGATAAGATCAACAAGAAGAAAGGTAAGAAGGGTTCCAAGAAAAATTGAACCCTAAGGCTAGCACCTCCAAGAAGAAGATGAAAAAGGTCTTACCAAAGGTACTTTCTATCATTGCGGCTAGGATGGGTACTGGAAGAGGAATTGCAAGGAATACTTTGCAACTGTGAAACATAAGAAAGCAAATGTTGCTAAAGGTTTGTATATGATACAAACAAACTTATCATTAAGTACTTCAATTTTAGATTCTTGGGTATTGGATATCGTCTATGGCTCATAACTTTGCAAATCGTTGTAGGATTTGCAGAAAATAAGGAGTCTGAGTAAAGGTAACTTTGAGCTGTTTGGCGCTAGTGGAGAGTCCATTTAGATCGAAGCCATGGGAGCCAAGATTTTGAAATTGCCTTCAGACAATATTTTGAAACTGAAGATCTATTAATATATTCCAAAAATTATTAGCAATATTATTTCTGTACCCTTGTTATTAGAATAAGATTTTAAAATAAAAGCAAAGAATAATAGTTTTCTATGTATTTTTTTATTGAATTTTATGGAAACGCTTTTGTTGATAATAATATTCTATTCCTATCACTTAGTGATAATGTACTTCATGTTGATAATATGAAGAAAAAGAAGAGAGAGGATGTGAATGTCACATACCTTTAGCATTGCCGACTTGATCATATAAATGAGTCAAGAATTAACAAGTTATAGAAAGATAAATTCTTTGATCCTTATGATTTTGAATCATATGAAACTTGTGAATCTTGTCTCATGGGTAAAATAACCAAGACTCCATTTATTGGACATGAAGAAAGGGTGAGTTATATTTTGGATCCTGTACATACTGATATTTGTGGTCTAATATCGACTCAAGCCAGAGATGGATACTCCTACTTCATCATATTTATCGATGATATGTCTAAGTTTGGATATGTGTATTTAATGAAATATAAATTTGAAGTCTTTGACAAGTTTAAAGAGTATCAAAGAATGGTTGAGAAACAAACTGGTAATAGTATTAAAGCTCTTCGATTTGATCGAGGAGGAGAATACTTGACTAGTGAGTTCTTCGATCATTTAAAACAAAATGATATTCTCTCTCAATGGATACCTCCTTACACTTCATAATTAAATGGTATTGAGGAAAGAAGGAATCGCACCTTATTAGATATGGTGCAGTCCATGATGTGTTTCATGGATCTTTCGATCTTCTTTTGAAGATATGCTCTCGATGCCATAGCATATGTTTTGAATAAAGTGCCATCAAAGTCTATCTCTAGCACTCCATATGAGATATAAAAAGGAAAGAGATCCAATCTTAAATATCTTAAGATTTGGGGTTGTCCTGCTTATATGAAAAATATTGATGGACATAAGTTTAGTGCTAGATCAGAAAAATATAAGTTTGTGGGTTATTCCAAAGAGAGTATAGGATACTACTTCTATCATCCTATTCAATAAAAGGTGTTTGTTGGTAGGTGTGCTATTTTTTTGAAGAAAGAGTTCATTCAAGAAGGAGGCAGTGGGAAGTCTGTTGAACTTGAGGAAGTTCAAAACCTACAACTTATCCAGAATTCACAAGCTGACTCTCAACCAGATATGTCCATTGTTGAGGCGTAGCCACTACACACACCACCTCTCCGAAGATCATGTAGAGTGCGTAATATACCACTTAGGTATGGGTTTGTCATTGAGAATGACAACACATCCCACATCATTGAAAATGATGATCCTATGACCTATTCAGAAGCTGTCATAAGTAGTGACTCTGATAAATGGCTTAATACCATGAAATTCGAAATGGATTCCATATATACCAATCAAGTTTGGACTTTGGTTGATGTGTCTGAGGGTGTGACACCAATAGGTTGCAAATGGATCTTCAAGAAGAAGATTGAAGCAGATGACCAGATAGAGACCTGTAAGGTCAGGCTGGTGGCAAAAGATTTCAGACAAAAATAAGGTGTTGATTATGAAGAAACATTTTCACCCGTAGCCATGCTCAAGTCTATTCAGATTATGCTTGCTATTGCTGCATACCTGACTATGAGATGTAGCAGATGGATGTCAAGACTGCCTTCCTCAGTGAAAATCTTGAGGAGGAAGTCTATATGACTCAGTCAGAGGGATTTGTCTCTAGTGGAGAGCAAATCAAGTATGCAAGCTGAATAGATTAATTGATGGATTAAGCAAGCATTGAGGAGCTAGAACATCTATGTTGATAAGACAATCAAATCGTTTGACTTTATCAAAAATATGGATGAACTTTGTATGTATAAAAAAATTAATGGGAGTGCAGTTATCCTCTTGGTCTTGTATGTGGATGACATACTGCTCGTTGGAAATGATATCCCTATATTGCAATCGATCAAGACATGGCTATCACAAAAGTTTTCCATAAAAGATTTGGGTGAAGCATCCTATATACTTGGTATAAAGATCTATAGGGATAGATCAAAGAGGATGCTTGGCTTGTCCCAATCTAGGTACATAGATCTTGTGTTGAAGAGGTTCAATATGGAGAGAAATAAAAGAGGTTACTTACCCATGGGTCATGACATACAATTCTTTAAGAAGATGTCTCCTAAGACACCTGAAGAGAGAAATAGAATGAGTTTTATTCCTTATGCTTTGACTGTAGGATCAATTATATATGCTATGCCGTGTACTATGCCTGATGTAGCTTATGCCTTGGGCATTGTAAGTAGATTTCAGACTGATCCCAGGGAGGATCATTGGAAAGCTGTGAAAAACATACTCAAGTTCTTGAGAAGGACTAGAGATATTTTTCTCATATATGGTGGATCTAATTTAAAACTGAAAGGTTATACTGACTCTAATTTTCAATTTGATCCGGATGATAGCAAATCTATACTGGGTATGTGTTCATCCTGTATGGTGGAGCAGTAAGTTGGAAGAGTTCCAAACAGCCAAATGTTGCTAACTCAGTCACTGAGGCTAAGTACATTACTGCTAGTGAGGTTGCTAAGGAGGCCGTCTAGATGAAAAAGTTTATCTTAGAATTAGATGTAGTTTCGGAGATTGAACAATTAGTACCCCTTTATTGTGATAATACTGGGACAATTGCTCAAGCCAAAGAACCAAAGTCTCATCATAAATCCAAGCACATCCTAAGATGGTTCCACCTCATTCGAAAGATAGTCGAAAGATGCGATGTGATCGCAGAGCGAGTTTATATCAAGAATAATATAGCAGATCTGTTCACTAAGATCTTGTCATTGCAACAATTTGACCGCCACCTTGATTGCATGGGCATAAAGTATAGAGGCGATTGGCTTTAGTGCAAGTGAGATATTGAAAGAATAATACCCTACAAGTCAATCACATATGGAATGCGATGGGATGTTTTTTTGTAATTTATCTTTCAAACTCATGTAATTGACATTATTATTTAATAAAATAGGCTTTTCAATTCATTATATGCTGCATCTTATTATTGCTTTTAAGATTATAATGAATCCCGTAGATCTAGGCAATGTTTTTAGGGTCATGATGAGATCATGCCAGTGAGACCTAAATCTTTGATAGCCATGATCTAAAATATTCTCAGTCATTGGTTCATTGAGTCGGAGATCAATGATACTAGTAAGACTGTTTAGTCAGAGATCATTGAGTCGACAATTTTAAACATTAAAGCTTTTGATATGCATGTTTAAAAATTTTTAAAATTTACATTCCACTGCGTGACCAGAACCCAACAAGAATTGCCCAAAAGCTCTAAAATGGCTATTTCCCACATTCTAATGGTTATAAACTCATTTTTATTGATGTCAATAAGGTTTTATAGGTGTCTAAGCCATTATTAAAGAAAGAAAACTTAAGAAAATTAAGAGAATAGAAGAGAAAATATTAATACACTTTCAAAATTCAGTTGAGCATTAAGTGAGCCTCCAAAAAAAATTGTCAACTCCAACCACCAGTCTTCTTGAACAGCCAAGTATTCCTCAAGAGAAAGAATAAAGCATTCATTACAAAAGCTTCCAAACTCCTTAGATTGTACTCCAATGATACATCATCTGCTAATTAAGGAGTTTGAGTTTGCGTTAAATTTTTTGTACTTAATTTTCTATATGTAATAAGTTTCAATTAGGATTGAAACTTGGGGATAAGTTTTGATTACTGAGCCCACAAAATCAACTAGATTAAAATTATGAATCCAAAAAATAATTTTGCTATACTCAAGTGATTATAGTAAAATTTTTAAGAGAATTGCTTGAGAAGTAGATGTAGGTATTGAGTTTGATACTGAACCACTATAAAATCAATTGTTTGTGTATGTGTGTAGATTTGCCTCTCACTTTTTTATATTATCGCTTTAATTCTTTGCTTATCAATTCATAGCTTCCAATGCATATATACTTAATTCATTTAAGTAGTGCACATAATTGCTTTAAGTTAGAAAAAAATTTTAAAACCCAATCCACCCCCTTTTGGGTTGTATCTCTAGACAATAAGTGGTATCAGAGTCGGTACTTTCTTTCACTTATTTGTCATGTGGTCTAGAGAAAAGATCAAGATAACAACTCAATTGAGTGTCTCTCCTTTTGAAGGATAGTCTGCTAACAGATCTTCTTTATTTAATAGTTCTAATGATACATATTGGAAAGCACGTATACACATATTTATTCAAGCTCTTGATTATGACCTATGGGGTATTATAATTAATGGACCACACAAATCCACTATTATTATAGATGGCAATGTTGTTTCTAAATTATAAAAAGATTAGGATGATATTAACAAGAAAATGGCTCAATTAAATGCTAAAGTAATGAATGTGCTTTATTATTCAGTTGATGCAAATGAATTTAACCGAATTTTCATATATATTTCTATCAAATAAATATGGGATAGATTTATGATTATCCATAAAGGTACTAACCAAGTAAAGATATCTAAAATTAGTATGCTAGCACATAAGTATGAGCTATTTAAAACAGAACCAATTGAAACTATAACTAAAATATTCACTTATTTTACTGACATTATAAATGGCCTTAAAAGCTTAGATAAGTTCTATACTAACAATGATTTAGTAAGAAAAATTTTTAGATCTCTTTTTTGGGCATGGAAGATAAAGATGATGGCGATACAAAAGGCAAAGGATCTCAACATCTTGCTGAAGCGAAAATTTAGTGCAGGGGCAAAATGGTAATTTTAAAACTTTTTCAAAATTACTATTTTACAGTGGAATTATTAATTAATCTCATTAATTAATACTAATTAACCCTACACTAGGATCTAAATATGATACAACAGCATGCATTTTAAATTTGAAATTAAAATTTGAATCAGTAAACGTTTTACAGTACTGTGTTCAGAACACATCACCTTTTGCGGGTAGTCGATCACCACAATCTGATCACCGTCAGAGGGCTCTGATCATCACGTCGTAGCCACCCAACTGTCTGGCCTCTGTGGATCATCCACACGAAGCTCCCGTCTGATCAGCTCCTCACGAATGCTAGTTCGTGATTTCACCCTTTTGATGGCAGATGTTGATCGAACTCCTTCGATCGATGTGTGCCGACTTCTCGGATACTCTGAATCATCTGCACAGTTACTTGAGAGGCTGATGGATCTCTCTCTAAAATTTGGTAGACTCACGACACTCGTGGCACACCAATCTCACTTCCCGAACCCTAGGTAGAAACCCTAGGGTACACACCAAAAACCCTGTGCCCAATTTTCTCTCTTTTCTTTCTTTTTCTCTCGGAAGGTTTTGGACCTTCACCTTACGCAGAAGCCTTCCTCACGCCCCAAAGTTTCTTTCCTAATTTTTCTATGCACGTCCCACCTTTCTCCTCTTTTTAAAACAACATCGAACGTGTCTTATCCGCGTGAGAGGATAAAGACAAGAGGTTACACATTTGAATTCAAATCAAATTTGAATTCAAACAAAAACCAACTTATCCCTATCCTTTTGGGCGTGAGAAGAGAAGGGGCATGGCTCTTTGTGCATGGAAAAGTTTCACGAGAAACCTTTTCTCGTGTAAGTAATGTGGCGCACAAAATGGATAAGGATGAAAGGGCAAGTGATAAGTTATCCATTCAAATTCAAACATGCTTTGAATTTGAATGGCTAACTAATTAATTTATCCATCCATATGGTGCACAAATGAGGATGTGGGGAAGGGTTTTACGTGAGAAAAATTTCATGAGAAGTTTCTTCTCGTGAATTCAAATGGGTGCAAGGAAGTTGGGTGACGCAGGGAATTTAAAACAAGGTGGTTTGATTCAAATTGAGCCAACCTAGTTTAAAATAGGTTGAGCACAATTAGACCAAATTAAACCCAACATAATTAGGCTTAATTAGGCTTAATAAAATCCTAATCAAATCAGGAATTAACTAAACCTAACTCCTGATCAAATCAGGGACTAAACCACCTTAGCAATTAGGTCAACATTAAACCTAATCGGATCAATCCAAACTGAATCCAATTCAATTGGACTTGATCTAAAAATAATTACTTAATCAAATTGAGTTAATTAGTGATTAAATCACTAATTAAATCTCTCATAAATATTGAGTCCAAATCTGATGGGCAATCAGGCATCAGAGACCATCGATATGAAACCCTGATCAAAGAGTTCAAATTTCAAATTCAAAATTTGAAATTCAAAATTTTGACCCTGGTACCCAAAATGTGTGGAACTCATGATTAGAGAATCTTAATTCTCAATCATAGAGTCTCAGATAGATAAAACTCATAATCAGCCATCAGATCAGAAAGGAACCTCTAATGTGTGTGACCCCGCAGGTTCGAACCTAAGCCGGTAGCACAGGAACCAATTTCTGTACTAATCGAAGTGACCATCTAGCAATGGTATCCGACGACTGGATAGGTCGAATAATCGCAATCGCAACATTCAGAACTTACGTGAATATGGTTACCGTATAATTCATCCCTTTTGACCCCTGTGTTTAGGATGACTCAGGGTTAAACTGTCAACCCTGATGATATCATCCGAATCGTGCTCAACTCAATTAGTCCTGTGACTCCTCACTAGGACTACCCTGGCCAAGGTTTTGCTAAATTGAAACACGACTGTACACAGCTCCTAAACTGGAGTGGTCAATCCCATCTTGACACACGCACCGACAAGTCAAGTACTTGACTACACCCAGCAACCTTCCATCATTGAATTAGAAATTCAGGTAGTCCAGTGCCTAAGTGCAGTGAGTTGCTTGCAAGTCACCGTGGCGGTCTCAGGTCGGAGGGACATTTATACCCATATCCCATCGGAGCAAATCTTGACAGCAGAAATAGCTCCAGAGTTGGTCACGTTCAGTGCAGATGTACCATTACATCTCACCTGTATGCCATACCAGTGTCTCCACACTCTTTGGTTATGAGGACAACCAACCCATATGGCACACAACGACCTATGCTCGATAAATATTGTCATCCTTGGTAACAACGTATCATTTGGTCGCGAACATGTTTAAGGACTAAACGACAAATCCTCCTTTGTCGAGTCTAAATAGTCCTAAGGACTTCACCACAACACAGGAGTTCATTAGAAGATGAAACATTTGTGATGAAAAAATACCAAAATAACTTTTATTTATTTATAATTCATGTACTAATACAAAAGGAGCACAACCGTCAACAGGCTGACGATTGGCTTTGGGACACTATTCCCAACACTTGCCCCTTGAAAATCTTCTTAGTTTTCTCATGACACATGAGTTAACCATGAAGCAAAATATGGAAGAAGAGGCTAAGAAGAGAAAGATAATAGCTCTCAAATCAATAGCCAACAAAGAAAAGGAGAGTGAGGACTCTGAGGAAAGTGAAGAAGATGAGGAGTTGGCCCTCACAATAAGAAAGTTTAGTTGCTTTATGAAGATGAAGAGGCCAAACTTCAAGAGAAGATCATTTTCTAAGGGTGAGCTAAGCAAAGAAAGAGAGAAAGACAAAGGCAAGAAGCCATCCATCTATTTTGAATGCAAGAAGCTGGGGCACTTGGAGTGATAGTGAAGAGTCGACCTTAAATGAGGAGGGACAAGAAGTGGTGAATTTCTACCATATGCTTAAGAAGATGAGATAAAACTTGAAACTCAAACTGATTTTACTTTTGATGAGTTATAAGAAGTCTTTTATGATTTATTAAAATAAAAATTTGAAGTCTTCAAATTAAATTTTGATCAAAGAAAAAAAAGAGCTTTTGAAAGGGAAAGAATCTGTTCATAAAGAAAATTAGAACTTAAAGAAAGAAGTTGAAAAATACAAATCTATAGTTGAAAAATTTACCTATAGTTCTGAAAAATTATAAATGATGCCAAGTAACCAAAGAGCTATTTTTAATAAGACTAGGCTTGGATTTAAATCTTGAAAGAAATAGAAGTTTTTGAATAACTTTTTTTGTAAAAGAATCATCTTCCATTTTATGAAACTTTATTTATTTCAGCTATGGTAAAATTGGACACAAAGCCTATAATTGTGAATTCAAAAAAAATAAAAATAGTCAAAGATTTAAGAAGGTGTGGGTTCCTAGAAGAACCATTTTTGCTAATCTTAAAAGATCCAAGATGACTTAGGTACCTAAAACTTCTACTTGATTTTTGCTTATAGGTGTATCTTATAGCCAAAGAAAAGAAAGAAAAGTGATACTTTGATAGTGTCTGCTCAAGGCACATGACGGATGATAGGAAGTAATTTGTCACCTTTAAATCTAAGGAAGGAAGAGTGGTGACTTTTGGTGATAACGATGGAGGACATCTCATTGAAATTTATAATATTTGTATCACTCCTTTTAATTACATAAAAAATATTCTTTTGATAGATAGTTTAAAGCATAATTTATTAAGCATAAGTCAACTTTATGATAAAGGATTTAAAGTAAGTTTTGAATCATTATTGTGTATAGTGTCTAGCCCTATTGAGAATGGCATCATCCTCATTGGATATAGACATGAAAATATCTATATGGTTGATCTAGATGATCGTTTATAAAGAATGGCCAATATCTGATTGCAATGAATGCTAAGATCAATGAAACCAATTAGTTATGGCATTATAGATTAGGGCATCTAGTATAGATTTGATTTCTAAATTAATCAAAAGAGATCTTATAAAAGGCTTACCAAAATTTGACTTTGAGAAAAATAGAATTTATGATGCATGTTAATTTGAAAAATAAACTAGAAGTTCTTTAAATCTAAAAGTCTAGTTTAAACTTTTAGATTGCTTGACCTACTTCACATGGACTTACTTGGACCAACTAGGACCACAAGTCTAAGAGATAAAAGATATGGACTTATATTTGTAGATGACTTTTTCAGATTTACTTGGATTCTATTTTTAGCTAAAAAAGATGAAGCTTTTTTAGTATTTACTAAGTTTTGTTGAAAGATCTCAAATGAAAAAAATTTAATAATTATTTGTATTAGGAGTAATCATAGAACTAAATTTAAAAACTAGTATTTTAAAAACTATTATAATGATAAGGGTATCAAATATAATTTTTCTACTCCTAGAAAATCTCAATAAAATGAGATTGTTGAAAGAAAGAGTAGAACTTTAGAAGAGATGGCCCAAACCATGTTGTATGAAAGCAATCTTCCAAGATATTTTTGGGCTGAGGCTATGAACACGGTATGTTATATTTTAAATAGAGCATTAATCTGACCTATTTTGAAGGGAACCCCTATGAACTTTGGAAAGATAAAAGATCAAATATTAATTATTTTCATATTTTTGGTTGTAAATATTTCATTCTAAATAATGGTAAAGATAAGCTAGAAAAATTTGATGTCAACTCGGATGAGGATATCTTTATAGGATACTCATCATCTAGCAAAGCTTATAGAGTTTTTAACAAGAGGACACTTATTGTTACAGAATCTATACATATAGTATTTGATGAGACTAATGATCTATATTCTAGAAAAAAAGATATCATTGATGATGAGTAGGTATAATTAACAAAGAAATGAAAAAACTTACTTTCAAAGAATCCTTGACTCAAGACAACAAACAAGAACACAATAAAGCTGAAGGAGAAGAAAAAAATCATGAGAATACTCAAGATGAAAACTTACCCAAGGAGTGGAGGTATGTATATGGTCATCTTAAGGACCTAATTATTAGTGATCCAACACCAGAGATAAAAACTCATTCATCCTTAAAAAATACTAATAATTATTTAGCTTTTATATCTTAAATTGAACCTAAAATTATTGAAGAGACTAAAAATGACCTAAATTGGATGAGTACTATGCAAGATGAATTAAACCAATTTGAAAGGAATAAAGTTTGGACATTAGCTTATAGATTATTTAACCACCCAATAATTGGAGCTAAATGGGTATTCAGAAATAAGTTAGATGAAAATGAGATTGTTGTGAGAAACAAAGCTAGATTGATAGCTAAAGAATATAATCAAGAAGAAGATATTGATTTTGATAAAACTTATGCTCCTATTGCTAGATTAGAAGTGATTAAACTACTGCTTATATTTACATGCTTTATGAACTTTAAATTATATCAAATAGATTTAAAAGTGTATTTTTAAATAGATTCATATCGAAGGAAGTTTATGTTGAATAACCTCACGATTTCAAAAGTTATGCATTGCCTAATCATATTTTCAAATTGTATAAAATTTTGTATGGTTTGAAGCAAGCACCCAATGCTTGGTATGAAAGATTGAATAAATTTTTGCTTGAAAATAATTTTACTAAAGGTAATGTAGACACAACCTTGTTCTTAAAGAAAAGAAATGATGATTTGCTGGTTGTACAAATTTTTGTATATGATATTATATTTGGTGCTACTAATAAATTTTTTTATTAAAAATTCTCTAAATTAATATAGGGAGGATTCAAGATGAGCATGATGAGGGAGCTGAACTTCTTCCTCAGATTCCAAATTAAACAAACCAAGAAAAAAATTTTCATTAATCAAAGCAAGTATGTCAAAAAACTAATCAAAAAATATGAGATGAAAACTATTAGACCCCTTGGTACACCCATCAACCCTTTATGTAAACCTGACAAAAATGAGAATGACAAGAGTATCGATCATAAACTTTTATAGAGGTCTCATTAGATCTTTACTTTATTTTATTGCTAATAGACCAGATATAATATTTAATATATGTATGTACACTAAATATCAAACAAATCCTAGAGAATCATATCTTTTAGCTATTAAAAGAATTCTTAGATACTTAATGGAAACTTATAATTTAGGTTTATAGTACTCTAAAGATTTTTCAATTGATTTAATTGCATATTCTGATACTAATTTTGCCGACTATAAACTAGATAGAAAAAGAACTAGTGGAACATCCCAATTTCTAGGTATAAACTTAATCTTTTTGTTTAATAAGAAATAAAATTCGATAGTATTATCTACGATGGAAGCCGAGTATATTGTAGTTAGAAGTTGTTGTGCTTAAATCTTATAGATTAAGCAACAACTAAAAATTATGATATTAAATTAAATAAAATATCAATAAGATGTGATAATATAAGTATAATCAATCTAACTAAAAATCTAATTCAACATTCAAGAACTAAACATATTGAGATAAAATATTACTTCATAAGACATCATGTTAAAAATGGTGATGTAGTGCTAGACTTTGTTTGTATTGATAAGCAATTGGCTGACATATTTGTTAGAAAGCGGGGCAACTATATGCATGAATTTTAAAACCATTTAGAAAATATCACTATGAAAGACCTAGATTAAACCCTTTAATCTAGCATGCAATCAGATCTAATTTGTTAACTACCCTTGTCCAGTTCTATGACATACATAAATCTGAATTCAAGCATGCACAAATTGAAATTAAAAACCACATAGATCATACCTACTAGCAGATCATATCTATTATTTTATTGAGATCAGATCTCACCTTGCATGGGTCGTAATTCACCGCAGTCAATGATCCATGGATTGACGAGATTCCTTGAGCCGCGCAAGCTCCCGACCTCAACAGATATCCATATAAGGTACTTTGTCCGATCAGAGGTTGTCGAAGTCATTGGGGTGCTAGCTCTCTTATAGATTTTTCTCTTGATGGCTGATCTGTCGCCTACTTTGGATCTCTCAGACTCCTCCAGAGATGAAGAAATACACTCCTAGGAGGAAGAAGAAGTGGTAGAAGAAGGGAAGGGAAGAAAACTCTTTTTCTCTCTTCTAAAAAACCCCATGCCTATGGATATACCAATGCACAAAAGGACCTCACGCCCACACCCTAGCACTCGTCCCAACCTTTCTCACCGTGATCTAAAAAATTTCCCATGATGAAAAAGTTGGAATTTGTGCAAAAAACAACCATCTTATGGTTGGCATCCCAAGTTGGTTGAAGGGATGAGAACAAATTCTCATCTGGATAGAGATCTATTTTAAACTTGAATTCAAAACTCATTTGAATTCAAACCTAAAACAAATTTGATCCTTATCTAAAGAAGAGAAGGGAGAGGGTGATAACCAGCATATTAGGCATGTAAATTCTCATGCAAAAAATCAAATTTGCATTGAGAATAAGTGTGACATGAAGAAGGGTAGCTCAAGGGAAGGAGTCCAATCTGATTTGGACTCTTTGTTTGGTTCAAATGGTTCTTATCCAAATCCAAATTGGTTGAACCCAAAGAAATAGTGAACCTAATCAAATTAGGGACCTAATCCACTTAATAAGATCCTAATCTAATTAGAAATTAATTGAACCCAAGTTCTAATCAAATCAAGAATTAAACTTTTCTTGCAATTGGGCTAAACCCAATCTAAGTCAAATTGAATCCTATTCAATGAGACTTGATCCAAACCTCATCGCTCCATCAAGTTGAGCCAATTAACAATCCAAATACTAATAAATCCTCCTATAATTTACTAACCCTTAGTAAATTATTTTATTGTAACTTTTGTATAAGGTTAATCATCAATCAAATTGATGATTTTACCATCAACGATTCATAATCGTTAATCAGCCATCTAATTAGACAAGAATCTCTTTTGTGTGTGATCCCGTAGGTTCTATTTTATCTGGTAGTGAGATATATTATAATCTCTATCACAATATCATCAAAATTCTTTCGATGGATAGAAATAATTTCAATTCTATCCTTCAAAGATAATCGATCATCAAGATGATGCTCTACGAGTCTCACAATCCACTAGTGACACCTAGCAATATGTAGTGACAATTCGACAGAATAAAAATATTGAACCTCTAGATGCAGTTATCATATGATTCAATTTTTCTATCATGAGTCTCGATTAAATAGAGGTCATGGAGAACTCGTCAAATCCCATCATCTGTCATATGCAAGCTTGGCTAGGCTCGAGTTTACTTGTGAATCTCATAGAAACTCTTTTCTATCATTCATACTTGCTTTGGCCAAAGACTTTCTGAACTCAATCTCATGAATCATATAGGACTACTCCTTTTCTATCAAGATCGATAGATTCTATTTAGGTACATCCTACTTCTAACAGCAAACCTGAACCTACTATAGCCAATATACATAGCAAGGATCTGAATGGCTAGAGACTAAGAAAATATGCAGTCAAACTCAGTAGCTTCGCTGTGACTAACCAATGCACCACAGGTCAAAGAACTACTCACATCACTGAAGCATCGAGAAGACCACTGATGAATGAGTAGACATTTAAGTGATTTCTCATATTCATTATGCTCAGTACAAGTTGTTCTCTAACAACCACCTGCACTCTCACACCAGTGTTCCTACACTACAGACTTGAGACTCATCTGTCCAGAAAGGAGGTGATCCATGTATTGATCTTAAAGGATTGATCACTGTCCTCTGTGATGATCTTTCAATCAGGAGCATTTAGAAACCAACCACTGATCATGTATATCTCAAATTCTCAACTCTTTGAGAATATACAAAATTATTTTTGTTAATTTCAAAGATAAATCATTGATACATAAATAAGATTGAAAAAAAAAAAAAACCCTTTATTAATAATAAAAATTTTTGCAAGTACAAATATAAGTCTTGAAAATACAAATATGTTAGCCAACAATTGACTTTCTAGGATACATATCCAACAAATTATCACTTGACCTAAAGCCAATTGGCCATATACCTAAGACCCATCTTCTCAAGGTCAGCTTCGATCTTCTACTGGCTAAGAGGCTTCATCAGTGAGTCCATTAAGTTTTACGTGGAGTTGACTCTCTGCACTTAGATGAACTTCTTCTCGAGATAGTCACGTATGATGTGAAATCTCCGCTCTATGTGCTTAGACTTCTGGTGAGACTTAGGCTCCTTAGCAAAGGCTATGGCATCGTTGTTGTCGTAGTGTAGTGCAATGGCATCCGATGGTATCACACCCAGCTCCACAACGAACTTCTTGAACCAGTATGCTTTCTTAGCAACTTCAGAGGTGGTGATGTACTCAGTTTTCATGATCGAATCTACAATGGTCGGTTGTTTGAAACTCTTCCAACTAACTGATTTACTATTACATAGAAAAATATATCCCGATGTAGACTTTCTATCATCGACATCAGACATAAAATCTGAATTAGTGTATCCTTTTACTTTCAGCTCCAAACCTTCATCAAAGACTAAGAACAAATTCTTAGTCCGTCTCAAGTACTTAAGAATGTTCTTAACTGCAATCCAGTGCTCCTCATCTGGATTTGATTGATATCTGCTTGTGACACTCACTGCAAGTACTATATCAGATAGAGTACATAGCATGGCATACATGAGGCTTCCTATAACCAAAGCATAAGGGATCTTGCTCATGCGTTGGATCTCCTTAGGTGTGTCAGGACATATTTTCTTGGAGAGATAAACACCATGCCTAAGGAGCAAAAGATCCTTTTTGGAGTTTTTCATGCTGAACCTCTTCAACACCTCCTCCATGTATATTTTTTTAGAAAATTCAATCATTCTCTTAGATCTATCCCTATAGACCTTTATACCAAGAATGTAGGAAGCTTCTTCTAGATCTTTCAGAAAGAATTCTTTTGACAACCAAACTTTAACCGATGTCAATATGAAAATATCATTCCCAATCAGGAGGATGTGGTCCATGTATAATATAAGGAATGTGACAGTGCTCCACTAACTTTTTTGTACACACATAGGTCCTCCTCATTTTTGATGAAATTAAATAATTTGATCATATCATTAAAGTGAGTGTTCTAACTCTGAGATGCTTGCTTAAGTCAATAAATGGACTTTTGCAGCTTGCAAACTTTGTGATCATTATCACTAGATGTGAAATCCATAAGTTGCTCCATATAAATATTTTTTTTAAGATATCCATTTAAGAAGATGGCTTTCACATCCATCTATCAGACTTCATAATCGTAGTAAGCTGCAACAACAAGTAGAGTCTGGATGGATTTTGGCATGGCTACTGGCAAGAAGGTTTCCTGATAGTCCATGCTTTCACATTGACTATAACTTTTTGCTAGCAGTCTTGTCTTATAGGTCTCTACCTTACCATCTGATCTAATTTTTCTTTTATAGATCTATTTATATCCAATAAGTTCAATACCTTTAGGTGGACTACCAAGGTCTAAACTTTGTTGGAATGCATAGAGTCAATTTCTGACTTCATTGCTTCCTTCATTTCTTGGAGTCTACATCTAAAATCGCTTCATCATAGGTCTTGGGATCATTCCTAATGTCTCTATCTCCCACAAGGAACACTTTCTCTAGATCCTTTGTAAGAATATCTTAGTATCTCTCAAGAGGATGGGAGACTCTACTTGATCTATGAGGTGGAGGAGGTACCACATCAACTGGATCATGACTGGGTTCAGGTTCTTAGACCTGATGCTCTTTAAAAACCTTTTCTTCGAGCTCAATCTTTCTTCGACTACCTCCATCTTGGACAAACTCCTTTTCCAGAAAGACAGCATGATGGCTCACAATCACATTGTGATCCTGTTGCTCCTAGATTGATTTTGATGATTACAAAGCAGATTGAAGGGATACAAATAATTTTAAAATGAAAAAGTCCTTATGCTCTTCAAGGGCAAAATCATAATTTCACTAAAATCCTGATTTGATAGTACTATTTGGTAGAACAAATGATTTGAAATCTATTGGTGAAAATTTCATTGTGTTTGGACTTATATTCTTGAAGTTATGAAGGTTTGAAGTGCATGAGTCGACTCATGAGTCAACTCATGGCACTGTGAGCTGATTGGCACGCAAAAATTCTCCTTGGCACGCTAGTTTTCTGGCTTGGCACGACCTGTGAGTCGACTCATGAGTCGACCCACAAGGCATGAGTCGACTCATGAGTCGACCCCTGCTAATTTGAGCCAAGAAATTCCAAAAAAGCATTCTCTGGTTTTTGCAACAGAAGTCGACTCATGAGTCGACCCCTGAAGCATGAGTCGACTCATGAGTCGACCCCTGCGATGGGAAATGTCAGCAACGGCTATTTTTTTTGCCCATTTTAATTGCCATTTATGCTTCCTAAAAATCCTCTAACGGCTCTTTATCTACCTAAATTGTTTTCTCTTGCTTCTAATGCTACAAAATGCTTTAAATGGTGAAAGAAATTACAAATTAAATAGCGGATCAAACGTGAAATCAAAAGAGATGAGGAGCAGAGAAAGAGAGAGAAGAATAGAAGAAAGGATCCGAAATTTGCAAGAAAAAGCCTGAGATCAACGAAAAATCCAAAAAGAAAAAGAGAGAGGATCCACAATATACCAGAGAGATTGTGAAAGAGAAAAGCAAGATCTTTCAAGGAGAGAATTCTTCACGCCTATTATTTCAACCTTGATCTAGAGATCGTTCAAAGCTTTCAAGAGATCTTCAATCAACAATCAACCTCTTCTCAAGCATTCAAGCGTTCATCCACTTTGAGAAATTTCGAAAAAGGGGTTCTTCATTTGAGTAAAGCTTTTATTGTTATATTCGCTCATTTAAAGGAGCTATTATTGTATTAATTTATGCTCTAAATTTTCTAACTCTTTGTGAGTTTTTGTTCTTCTTTTTGGAGGATTTCCAAAACAAGAAAAGGTTGATCCGAACCTGAAATCAGAGTGTTTTGGGTTTACTTGTACCCGAGAAATAAGTGATCTAGCTTGGGATAGCTAGTGTCGGAGTTTCTGACGTTTTGTATTCGGGTTGAATACAAAGGATAGTGGATTGAAATTTCCAAGTAGGATCTTGGGGAGTGGATGTAGGTGCAAGGTTAGCACCGAACTACTATAAATCCTTGTGTTTGTGGTGTGCTTTATCTCTTCACTTTATTTCTTTATTATATTCTTGCATTCCTGCTTTAGGTAATTAATATTGAATTAAAGTCTTTGTTTTGATCTTCATAAGTAATCTGTTGGGCTTAAAATTTTTAGAAACTCAATTCACCCCCCCTCTTGGGTTGCATAGCTGGGCAACAAGTGGTATCAGAGCCGGTGCTCTAGCCCTTCTTTGATCTAATAATCAAAGAGCCAAAGATCTATGGCAACCCATGTTGGTACTTCTCTAGCCGAGGGGCAATCAACAAACCGACCTCCACTTTTCAATGGGTCTAATTACACCTATTGGAAAGCTCGGATGAAGATTTTCATACAAGCACTCGACTATGATATGTGGAGTATCATAGTGAATGGTCCTCACACACCCACCAAGATTATAGATGGTGAGGAGTCAACCAAACCCGAGAAAGAATGGGATGAGGTTGACAAGAAATTGGCACAATTAAATGCCAAAGCCATGAATGTTCTTTATTGTGCACTAGATGCAAGTGAATTTAATCGCATTTCTACTTGTGCATCTGCTAAAGAAATATGGAATAGGTTAGAAGTCACCCATGAGGGAACAAATCAAGTAAAAGAGTCTAAAATAAACATGCTTATACATAAATATGAATTGTTCAAAATAGAGCATGATGAGTCCATAACTGCTATGTTTACTCATTTTACTGATATAATCAATGGTTTAAAGAGTCTTGGCAAATCTTATACTAACAGTGAACTTGTAAGAAAGATTCTCAGGTCACTGCCAAGAACTTGGGAAGCCAAGGTGACTGCCATCCAAGAAGCAAAGGACTTGAACACTCTACCTCTAGAAGAGCTTCTTGGATCCTTGATGACTCATGAACTTAGCATGAAGCAACATCAAGAGGATGAAGTCAAAAAGAAAAGAACCATTGCCCTCAAATCCACAACTTCGCCTGATTATGAAACGGATGACTCTGAAGATGAAGATCAGGATGAAGAGATGGCTCTCATCACCCGAAAATTTAAGAAGTTTCTAAGAAAAAGGAAACAGGGGATGAGAAAGAAATTCATAAAAGGTGAACAAAGCAAAGAAAAAGAGAAAGATCAACCCTCTATATGCTACGAGTGCAAGAAGCCAGGACATTTCAGATCCGAATATCCACAATTGAAGAAAGGTCCAAAGAAGTTCAAAAAGAAGGCAATGATGGCGACCTGGAGTGCGAGTGATGACTCAAGCTCCGACGAGGAAACCTCAACAGAACAAGCCAATCTGTGCCTGATGGCACATGAAAATGAGGTAACTTCTGAATCCACTAGTGAATTTACTTTTGAAGAATTGCATGAAGCATTCTATGATTTAATTGATGAATTAAAGAAACTAGGGAAGAAAAACAAAGAGCTGAAATTGGAAAATCAGTCCTTAGTGAAACAAGCTGAAAATCTTTCAATTGAAAAATTCACCTTGATTCAAGAAAATCAAAACTTAAAGGATGAAATGAACAAGCTGAAATCTATAGTAGATAAGTTCACCTTAAGTTCAAACAAACTAAATAT
>NC_026008.2:19810756-20092130 GCF_000442705.2 Elaeis guineensis | reverse complement strand
CTGGAAGAGGTTCGGAGAACGGTTGACCCTTGTAGGAGGTCGACCGATAGTAGAATCCAGAGAGCACTTGGAGCAGCCTGATGGACGACCGAAGAAGATTATCGCTGGAGAAGCCCGGGAGATGCGGCAGGAGTTCATCCGTCGGGGGAATTTGGTCGACACTTGTGGAAGGAGCTGTGGGAGTTTATTCGTCGGCAAAACTTGGGAACATTGTGGAAGCTCGGCTGCTGGAGAGGTCCGAAAAGATGTCGCCCAAGGTCGAAAGTCGGTAGAGTCCCGGGAGGGTCACTCCTGATATGAACTTCGATTGGGGGGTATTTTATACCCAACACCAGTACCCCTACTTTCGAGTTCGAGTTTCGAATGAAGTATAGAGAAATTTTCACAGCTGAAGTTGCTCCCTTGAATTTTGCACGCGATCGCCCTCAGATATTCTGGCATTTAATGCGTGCGTGTCGGAGTCTTTTCAAATTGGGACGATCCGAAGAGACTTTTCAGAATTCTCGCTGGAGCATTGCTCTAGGTACGATGCAATAATGGCCCTGCCAGCTGTCAGCCGCTTTTAGCCGCCTGCCATGGCGAGTGGGACACGTGGCGAACATGGGTCGGCCTGGGGAGATTCGCAATCATTATAACGTCGGATCCCAGGGTCTATTTAAACCCGCCCTTCTTCCTCTGGGAGTTTCATTCTGCCTGAAAGTCTTGTTGGTGTCCATCTTCTTTCTGAGAGCTCTGACCTTCCTCGGCGTCCGTTTTGGCCCTAGGTATTCTTCGAGTCATCCCTGTCCCTACATCTCTGCATCCTTCGGAGCAGCTTAGGTTAGTTCCAGAACTTTCGTTCCTTCTCTCGTCATTTAGGTGTTCCTTCTTCTTCATTTTTCTTTTATCGCATTCCACCTGTCTGGTTCCCCACGAACCTTTCGTCTCTTATTTCTCCCAATTTTTCTGGGATCTTTAGGGTTTTTGCTTGAAATATCTTCTGGCACCTCCGCCTCTAGTGGTTCCAAGAGTTCGTCTGCCTCAGTCCCTCAGAACCCTCATACTGTAGATGAACCCATATCTAGGGCTGGACCTCGTCCGATTTTTACGCTGGACGCCATTCCCTGTTCTCTGACTCCGGACGAACTTCTACTGATAAGGATTCAGTATAGAGTTCCTCCGGAGTATGATCTGGAGCTTCCTGGTCCAGCCGACCGGGCTAGCACCCCCCCACCTGGTCATTTCTGTCTGTACCAGGAGGCCTTCCGTGCTGGACTCCGGCTCCCACTTCCGTCCTTCGTTGTCGCTCTTTTCATTTTCTAGACATTTCTTTAGCTTCAGTCGCGTCGAACTCCTTTAGATTTTTGATAGGGTTTCTCTCCCTTTGCCACATAGTCGAAGTTCAGCCATCCCTTCCTTTGTTTAGGTATTTTTACACCTTCAAGCGCCACCCCTCGGCAAAGGACTGGTGGTACTTCTCTCCCCAGTTCGGCAAGAAGGGGTTACTGAAAGGTGCTCCCTCTTCTATCCATAACTGGAAGGGGAAGTACTTCTACGTCCAATGTCCGACCTTGAGGCTGGGATTGCCCCCTTGGGGCTCCCTGAGGGACTCCGTCCGTCAGGCTCCTAGCCTGGGGGAGGACGACCTTCAAGCCGCACGAAAACTCCTTAGTTATCCAACTCTTTCCCTTCCCAACCTTTTGAAGGAGCAATTTTTGTTCAACATCGGTCTGAGTCCTCTGGATCCTGTGAGTATTCCATCTTTTCTTTTCTTCTTCTCTTCTTCTTCTCTCCCCTTTTTTTTTTTAACCATGCGTCACCTCTTTCTTTTTTCACTCCATTGCTGATCTCTTTTCTCTCTCTTTTTTTTAGAAATGGACGTCGAAGCAGCACGGATGCTTGCCAGGGGCCTCAAGGTTCACAAAAGAAAAGGTGCTGCGGCCTTCGGGTCGGCAAAGAAGGTCAGAACGGAGGAGACAAGCTCGGCCACGCCTGCCGAGGTGGCCCTCACTGTCGATGTTCCTTTAGACGTCGAGCCCCCAATTCTCCGAGCCTTTTTGAGGAGTTCTCCCACCGAGGTTCCCACTTCGGGGGCCCACTCCGAGGAGGTGCCAGGGGTTGAGAGGGGGAGGAGAAAGAAGACGGTGGCCCGTAGGGTCAGCGGCCGCCGAGCTGCCATCGAAGAATCCCACGGCTCCGAGGAAGAGCCGGTGGAGAATCTCTTTAATGATAGAGACCTGATAAAGTGACTGGTCGATGGGTACGTCTTGCCTGAAGTTGTCCAGAGGATCGTCCGCGTAGATCCCGAACAATGGGTTTGGGACTCTCTGGGGTTCTTTCTCGAGGTAAGTAGATTCACTTTCCTCCTTCCCCTCGCTCCTTCATTCAATTAACTTCTCAGCTTTCATTTTGACCTTCTGGCCGCCCTTGCAGATTGGGCACCAACTCCTCGCCAACATCGAGGTGATGAACAAGGCAAGGAGGGATGCTATCCAGATGGAGGAAGATCGTCGGGCTGAGGTCGCCCGCATCAAGGAAAAGGCTGCCGAGGTAGCCAACCTCCAAGAGGCACTTGAGAAAGAAAAGCAAGCCTCGGAGGAGATGGTGAGGAAGGCAGAGGCCGAGGTCACAAATTTGATGGAGCAAATTTTGGCTCTGATCTCGAAGGCCAGGGGCCAAGCGGTGGAGTTCAAGGCCTCCACTGAAATGAGGGACCTGAACGTCAAGTTTGGCCAAGATGCATTCATCAAAGGATTCGAGCTCTGCCAAGAGAAGATGGTCAAGAAATTTCCTGAGCTCGACTTCAGCTTCTTGGATGAGGCATCTGAAGATGAAGTCAGGCCCTCTCCTACTGCCGCTGCCACCGCAGCCCCCCTTCCAAGAACACCGAGCTCCCCAACTCCTGCTTTGGAGGTCTGAGACCTCTGACTTTGTATTTTTCTTTCACTGTGATTTTTTTTTTCTTTTTATCTTTAAGAGACATTCAATCAATAAAATTGGGCTCCTTCTTATGGGGAACTTCTCTTCTCTTTTCTTTTTTCTTTCTGCAATGAGCCGTGCCTTGACACTTTTGTCTCCCGATGGTAGTGTCCTGCCGAAGTGCTTCCCATGCCACAGGGAGTTTCACTGAAGTCCACGATCCGACATCTGAGGAAGAAAATCCATCATTTAATAAAAAAGTCGAAGGAGATGGAGGACGAACTTCGCAGGTTGAGGAAGAGCCACTCAGAGGCCACTGCGGAGGCCACCCACTTCCAGAACCTCCACGTGAAAGGGATCATGGATTACAGCTGGAGGAAGGTGAACTTCGAGAAGGAGCTTGAGGAACATAAGAAGCACGCCAGCGACCGATCCTGGGCTCAGGCTTCCAAGATCAGCTCTCTTAGAGCAGAGCTGTCGGCTGCACGGGAGAAGATCGGCCAGCTGGAAGGAAGCTCGTCCTGGCTTTCGACTCGGGCCAACCATGATCGAGAATGGTCAAAAAAGTTCTTTGACTTTCAGCAACAGCTCCAGGATGCCGAGGCAAACTACAATGCATACCGGGCTGGCTGGTGCAAGCAGGTGGATGACTACAGGAGGAAGCTCAGGATGGCGACCGACGAGGTTGTCCGCCTTCAAAGGCAGTTATCTGAAGGAGCCCAGTTCGTCCCTGTTCGGGACCCCGACGAACTCCAATCCCTGAGAGGAACCATAGAAGAGCTATCCATCGCCCTTGGGGAGGGGAGGACCGAGCTACAGCAGTTGAAGATCCAGCTGGTATACGAGCAACAGGCGGTCAAGGACGTGGAGGCGAAGTCCGAGGTCCTGAGAAAAAGGCTCCGAGAGACGGAGAACGAAAGCCAACGGTTTCATCGGATGTATCTGGAGATACTGATAAGGAAGAAAGAATTGGAAGAAGAAGTCAAAAGCTTAAGGCACTCCCTGATGAGGGTCGAAGCCGAAAGTTCGAAGTCGGAAGAAGTCGGGCTCCCTTAGGGCTCTTTTTGCCTTCCGTCCTTCCATGTGTCCTCTTTTTCTGTTCTTGTCGTTTTTCTTTTTTTTGGCCTTCTGGGCTCTATAACGTATATCTTGTTAATGAAATGAAAAGGAGATTTTTTTTTACCTTGTCCGCGCATTGTGTTGAATTGTCGTTCGCTGAACTTCTTTTATTTTTTATCTCGTTCGATGTCGATGTTGTCTGAAGGTTCCTGGTCGTCACCACATTGGTTTGCTTTTCTTGTCATCTTTCTTTTTCGACCTTCAGAGCTTTGTAATGCATACTTAGCTAATGAAATGAAAAGAAAATTTTTTGTTACCTTGTTCATTCTTGTATTAGGTCATCGTTACCGAATTTCTTTTATCTTTTGACTTGTTCGACGTCGACATCGTTTGAAGGTTCCTAGCTGTTGTCGTGTTGATTTGCATTTTCGTTCATGACCGTAGATCTCTCTTTCTCTTTCTCCTTCTTCTTCTTTTTTTTTTTTGGGCCGTTTGAGTTTCCTTGAGGAAGTCGATTTGTCCTCGGCCTGTGTTGCACTCCCTCTTAGAGACTGAGGGTTTTTAATGGGGGGTCTTCTTCTTCATTGAGATGAGGTCCTTTGTGTCTTTGGTATAGTTTAGCTTTCATTTTTCACTAGTGTAGCCCGGTTCTCCCTAACTTTTTACGGGGTCGCGGGAGCGTAGAGGGGCCATCGAGAAGGTTCTCTTTTTTCTTATCAGATCTTGAACGATCGGATCTTAGTTGGCATCAGGACGAGGTTCTCCTCCTATCCCTGATGTAGTCGATTTCAGCTCAGGTTAGGATGAGGTTCTCCTCCTGTTCCTAACAGGGCTGTAGGGGCACATATGGGCGTTGCAGGGCCTCTCCCCCCATCCGGTCTAAAAGTAATCGGGTCTTTGACTTTGCTCATGTTAGGGCGAGGTTCTCCTCCTGTCCCTAATAGGGCTGTGGGGGCACATATGGGCGTTGCAGGGCCTCTCCCCCCATCCGGTCTAAAAGTAACTGGGCCTTCGACTTTGCTCATATTAGGACGATGTTCTCCTCCTGTCCCTAACAGGGCTGTGAGGTCACATATGGGCGTTGCAGGGCCTCTCCCCCCATCCGATCTAAAAGTAACCGGGCCTTCGACTTTGCTCATGTTAGGACGAGGTTCTCCTCCTGTCCCTAACAGGACTGTGGGGGCACATATGGGCGTTGCAGGACCTCTCCCCCCATCCGGTCTAAAAGTAACTGGGCCTTCGACTTTGCTCATATTAAGGCGAGGTTCTCCTCCTGTCCTTAACAGGGCTGTGGGGGCACATAAGGGCATTGTAGGGCCTCTCCCCCCATTCGGTCTAAGGAGAACCGGGCCTTCGACTTTGCTCATGTTAGGACGAGGTTCTCTTCCTGTCCCTAACATGGCTGTGGGGGCACATAAGGGCGTTGGAGGGCCTCTCCCCTTATTCGATCTAAAAGTAACCGAGCCTTCAACTTTGCTCATGTCAGGGCGAGATTTTCCTCCCATCCCTAACATGGCTGTGGGGGCACATAAGGGCCATTATATGGGCCTCTCCCCCGTCCGGTCTTAAAATAATCGGACTTTCAACTTTGCTCATGTTAGGACGAGATTCTCCTCCTGTTCCTAACATGACCGTGGGGGCACATAAATGCCATTATATGGGCCTCTCCCCCCGTCTGGTCTTAAAATAACCGAATTTTCAACTTTGCTCATGTTAGGATGAGGTTCTCCTCCTATTCCTAACATGGCCGTGGGGGCACATAAAGGCCGTTATATGGGCCTCTCTCTCCGTCTGGTCTTAAAATAATCGGACTTTCAACTTTGCTCATGTTAGGATGAGGTTCTCCTCCTGCTCCTAACATGGCTTTGTTTTTGTTGTCTGAAGGGGTTATCCCCTGTCGTTACGAGTCCATGCCAAAAGGAAAAGATATGCAAATCTGAAAGGAATCTTGATTTAAAGCAAAGTCGTTAGTAATACATTTACAGGTTTTTCAAATCCCATGGTCGTAGAAGGTCTACTCCCCATCAAGGTCCTCCAGTGATGGAGTTGATGATCCCAATTGGAGGCCAATCTCCGGACTGCTCTTCCCTCCTCGGTGGCTCAGGTTGCGGCAGGGTCCTTGGCCGATCCTCTCTACCCTCAGACCGACGTCGAATGAACCTGTCGAGCCGACCTCGTCCGATGAGCTCCTCAATCTCGTCTCAGAGTTGAATACATTCCTCTATGTCGTGGCCGTGGTCACGATGGTAGAGGCAGAACTTGTTAGGATTGTACTTTTTGGGGTGTGTGTGCATCCTTTCCGACCTTAGGAGCTGCTTCCTGACCTCCATTAGCACTTGGATTTTCGATGCGTTGAGGGGGGCATAGCTGCGGAATCTTCCTGGGGGAGAGTCCTGCCGAACCCTGCGGTCCGAGCTTCTTTGCCTGCATGCTCGGGGAGGAGTCTGGGCGTGCTTGTGCCCGGGAGGAGTCTAAGAATGTGGCCGAGCTTCACTCGGCCCTCTTTCAACTGCGGGCTTACTGGAGTCGCCCGCTTGCCACTCCTTCGCGGCTTCCTCATCCTTCAGCTTGAAGGCTTCCTCCGCTCGGGCATATCCTTCGGCCCGAGCCAACAGATCGGCAAAGTCTCTGGGATAGTTCTTTTTTAAGGAGAAGAGGAGGTCATTCTTTTGAAGGTCGCTCTTTAAGGCGGCCATTGCAACCGATTGGTCCAGGTTCCGGACCTCCAGGGCGGCGGCATTGAAGCGGTTGATGTAAGCTCGGATGGATTCTCCCTCCTTTTGCTTGATGTTAATGAGGGACTCCGAACCTCGTCGGGGATGCTGGCTGCTGACGAAATGAGCCATGAATTGGTGACTCATCTAGTCAAAGGAGAAGATTGTACCCGACTTCAGTACCGAGTACCAGTTCCTTGCTGCTCCCTTCAAGGTAGATGGGAAAGCTTGACACAAGATGGCGTCTGGCGTGCCATGGAGCAGCATCATGGTCCGAAAGGCCTCCAGATGGTCGATCAGGTCTGAGGTCCCGTCGTAGCTCTCAAATTGGGGGAGCTTGAAGTTCGGCGGGATTGGTTCCTGCATGATCATTTGAGAGAAAGGAGGGTCAGTGCAGATGTCCTCACCGTAAGTAGTGGGAGCGCGGTGGAGCTCTTCGATCCATCGGTTCATCTCCTGGAATCTCTGATCCAGGAGGTCCTCTCGATTGTGGGCCTCGAGGGTCTTCTGGTGGAGTGGAGGCAGGGACTCTCCGGGGGTTGAATCATGATCGGACAGAGGACTCTCCACCTTTTGTTTTTCTTTTTTAGGAAAGACAGGGTGGCTGGCCCATGTGGCCCGCCCGATCGTCGGATTTTGAAACTCCGACGATGCTCTTTCCAGCCGCACCGATGCCTGCGGCTGCTGCTGCATGGCCTGCACTGCTTCGGTGAGGCCTCTGACCTGTTGAACCAGCAGATCAAACTGCTCCATGCCGACTGCCGTCGCCGGAGGAAGAGGAGCCTGGGAAACCGGAGATGAGGCCAGGGCTTGCGGAGCTCGCTGAGATCTGGCGGCGGAGGCCGTTGACCGCCTGGTGGATGCCCTTTGGGGAGGCATCAGGTGGAGATCAGGTAGGCAACCAGAGGAGGAGATGTCAGAGAAGATGGCCGGAGGTGGTCCCGTTGAGCGCTCCTTTAAGAACAAGGGTACTGCGAAGACACAGCCCCTTCCTCTAGTGCCAATCCTGTTGGTGCAAAAATTTGCCGGCGTCGGAGAAGCTGGAGTCGAGGGAGTCACGGTCGCCGTCGGGACCTACAAAGAAAGTCTAAACCAGAGTTGGGGGTACTCCGGCAAGATCCTCCGATGCTCAAGTCAGTTCTCTGCCTCAACAAGAATGGAGTGCTTGAATGAAAATTTTAGCAGAGTTTTGAGATAGAGATTAGAGCTTAGAGAATAACATCTCTGGGGGTCCCCTTTTTATAGGCGGAGGGCGTAACAAATTGACAGCGATGTCTGTAACCGCCTGGTAGTGGGCCGTTCGGGGCCATGAGGAGTTTGTTACGGAGAGTAGTGGAGTGGAGTTGTGGCCATCACCGTGGCCTGCCACATGGAGCCTGTTGTGGAGAGTGGAGTGATGCCCGTTGTCGTGACTTACCAGAGCATGATGGAGCCACGTGGGATCCATTACAGGAAGTGAAGTAGAGTCGTGGCCATTACTATGGCCTGCCAGGGAGTCCAGGCCCGTCGGCCGAAGCTCGATTGGGGTGTCTGGTGGAGAGGGGTAGCTCTCCATCTAAGAGGAGCTCGGATGTTGCTGGCGAGCCTTCCACCGTTGGGTGCCTTGGGCGCTAGTACTGCAGGCGAAGGTCATCTACCGTAGAAGCTCGGTCAGGGGCTTTCTGTGGATGAAGTTCGGTTTCATACAGAATCCGATAGAAGGTCGACCGACAATGGATGTCGGATGGCGCTGGAGAGGTTCACCCGCTAGAGGGGTCTGGCTGTTGGAGCCCGTGTGTCGTAGGAGTTCATCCAGAATCTATCCGCTACAGAAGTTTAGTCGGAGTCTGGTTCTCGTAGAAGTCCGGATGGGGATCATTTGTTGAGGGAGCTCGGCCGAAGCCTGCCTGCAATAAAAGTTCGGAAGGAGTTCATTCATAATAGAAGCTTAGGTGGAGGCTTACAGTAGAAATCCGATGTGGATCGCTCGTAGTAGAAATTCGAAGTAGACCGCTTGTAGTAGAAATTCGAAGTAGACCGCTTGTAGTGGTAGCTCGGAATAGATCGATTGTAGTAGAAGCTCGGAGTAGATCGCTTGCGGTGGGGGCTCGGAGCTCGACCCTTGTAAGAATTCGGATGAGATCTACCTGCAATAGGAGCTCAGGGTAGAAGTCTGACTCCCGTAGGAGCTCGGACGAAGTCTACCTGCAATAGGAGTTTGGGGAAGAAGTCTGGCTCCCGTAGGAGCTCGGATGAAATCTAGAAGGCGGTCGACCACCATAGAAACTCAGATGGAGTTCGCCCGTCGTGGAGATCTGCTGTTGGGAAAGTTTGGCCACTGACGAACTGACGAAGTTCTGGAAGAAATTCAGATTGGAGTCGATCGAATCCTGTTGGAAAAGGTCTGGAAGAGGTCCGGAGAATGGTTGACCCTTGTAGGAGGTCGGTCGATAGTAGAATCCAGAGAGCACTTGGAGTAGCCTGATGGACGACCGAAGAAGCTTATCGCTGGAGAAGCCCGGGAGATGCGGCAGGAGTTCGTCCGTCGGAGGAATCCGGTCGACACTTGTGGAAGGAGCTGTGGGAGTTTATCCATCGGCAGAACTTGGGAACATTGCGGAAGCTCGACCGCTGGAGAGGTCCGAAAAGATGTCGCCCAAGGTCGGAAGTCGGTAGAGTCCCAGGAGGGTCACTCCTGATACGAACTTCGACTGGGGGGTATTTTATACCCAACAGCACACAATCTCATGCCAAAGGAGAGGGCACGCCTAGAGAGAGATAGAGAGGGAGGTGCTGATTTTTTTTGAAGAAATTCAGCAAACTAAGTTGGGGAGTGTTGCCCAGCTATGCAACCCAAGAGGGAGGGGGTGAATTGGGTTTCTAAAAATTTTAGACTTAATTAATTACTTATGATGAACAAGACAAAGATTTTAATTCAATATTAATTACCTAAAGCAGGAATGCAAGGATATAATAAAGAAATAAAGTGAAGCGATAAAGCACACCACAAACACAAGGATTTATAGTGGTTCGGTGCCAACCTTGCACCTACATCCACTCCCCAAGCTCCTACTTGGAAATTTCAATCCACTATACTTGTATTCAACCCGAATATAAAACGTCGGAAACTCCGACACTAGCTATCCCAAACTAGTCTACTTGTTTTCCGGGTACAAGTAAACCCAAAACACTCCGATTTCAGGTTCGGATCAACCTTTCGTTGTTTTGGAAATTCTCCAAAAACAAGAATAATTACTTACAAGAGTAAGAAAATTTAGAGCATAAATTAATACAATAACAGCTCCTTAAATGAGCGAATATAACAATAAAAATACTTTACTCAAATGAAGAAACCCTTTTTGAATTTTCTCAAGGTGGATGAACGCTTGAATGAATGCTTGAGAAGAGGATGATCGTTGATTGAAGATCTCTTGAAGGCTTTGAACGATCTCTAGATCAAGGTTGAAACAATAGGCGTGACAAATCCTCTCTTTGAATGCTCTTGAATCTCTTTCACAATCTCTTATGTGGATTTTGGATCCTCTTTTCTTTTTCTCTCAAATATCTCTTTGATCACTTAGCGTATATTTTTGGATCCTCTCAATGAATTTGATCTCTCGTTTTGATCTGCCGTTTGATCTACTTTCCTCTGCAATTTCTTTCACCATTTGAAATATTTTATAGCATTAGAAGTAAGAGAAAACAATTTAGACAGATAAAGAGCCGTTAGAGAAATTTTAGGAAGCATAAAAGGCAATTAAAATGGGCAAAAAAATAGCCGTTGCTGACATTTTCCGTCGCAGGGGTCGACTCATGAGTCGACTCATGCTTCAGGAGTCGACTCATGAGTCGACTTCTGTTGCAAAGATCAGAGAATGTGTTTCTGGAAATTCTTGGCTCAAATCAGCAGGGGTCGACTCATGAGTCGACTCATGCCTTGTGGGTCGACTCATGAGTCGACTCACAGGTCGTGTCAAGCCAGAAAACTAGCGTGCCAAGAGGAATTTTTGCGTGCCAATCAGCTCATAGTGCCATGAGTTGACTCATGAGTCGACTCATGCACTTCAAACCTTCATAACTTTAAAAATATAAGTCCAAACATAATGAAATTTTTACCAATAGATTACTAATCATTTGTTCTACCAAATGATACTATCAAATTAGGATTTTAGTGAAATTACGATTTTGCCCTTGAAGAGCATAAGGACTTTTTCAATTTAAAATTATTTGTATCCCTTCAATCTGCTTTGTAATCATCAAAATCAATCTAGGAGTAACAATCTCCTCCTTTTTGATGATGACAAAACATTTGAACAAAAATATTTATGTGAATCACTAATTTCAAAAGAATGCATTATAGGTGTATATGCTTGAAAAGAGTATGATTCTTTTGGCATGTAATATTTATGCAAAAATAGTTTGTCCATTTTTTTAAAGATTTGAAAAGGGTATTAGATCATTTTGAGTTTAAGATGTATCAGAGCAAGAGAAAAAAAATAAATTTTGCAATGTATCAGAGCAAGAAAAATAATTTTTACAATGTTATCAGAAAAGATTTTATAATGTATCAAAGAAAATTTCACACTGTATCAGAGCAAATTTTATAATGTATCAGAGCAAGTTAAAAGAAATTTTTGAGAGTATCAGAGTAAGTTAAAAAAAATTTTAAGATGTATCAGAGTAAGTTGGAATTTTGAAGTATATCAGAGCATATTTAAATTTTTAAAGTAAATCAGAGCATATGTAAAGAAGTAATTTAAAAGTTACATAATTGAATTGCTTTTTGCTTAATTTCTATTTGATGCCAAATTTCTCATAATTTAGGGTTTTGCTTTTAGGTTTTGCTTTTGATGAGTTGCTTTTTGTTTAATTTCTCTCCCTTTTTCTCATAATTTAGGGTTTTACTTTTAATGAGTTGCTTGCTTTTTGTTTAATTACTGTTTGATACCAAATTTCGATACCAAATTTCTCAAATTTTTGTTTAATTTCTCAAATTTTTGTTTAATTTCTCCAATATTTGTTTAATTTTCCAATTTTTGTTTAATTTCTCCAATATTTGTTTAATTTTCTAATTTTTGTTTAATTTTTCCCCCTTTTTGACATCATCAAACATGGTTAACTCTTCCTTTTTCTGAAATATTCTTTAATTTCTTTCCCTTTAGAGTTTTTCACAGATGTTTGCTCCCCCTTAATATAGCAATGATCAACAGCAAACAACAACAAAGAGAAGACAATATTTCAACAAGGAGAATCAAAATATGATCAACATCATTACAAAAGGTAGAAATATAAGTAAAAGATGATTCCATTAATATCATAATTGTTTCAATACATAGTTCATATTATAAAAATCAACCAGCTAATTGTCAATACATGGCCCCAAAATACAGATCCTAGAACAAGACACTAACTCCTAGGACCTAGTAATGATCAAGACAAATCATGGATCGGAGTCATCAGATATGGTATGAGAAGCTGATGGATCAGAAGTGCGTCCTCTACCCCGTCTGCCTCTGGCACGAGCAGGAGAGCGAGATGAACTGGGTGGCTGAGAATGCTGAGAGGCTAAGGATTGAACAGAAAGGGTGAGTCTGATAGAATCAAGTACGTTCAGTGCTCTGAAAACAGATTGAAGTAGAGCAGTGAACTGAGTGGTAGCATGCTCACTCGATCCTCGGATCTCTTTCCTCAGCAATTCATATCCACCTTCTAGTGCTCCTCTGAGCCTGCCAGCCTCTGCAGTGAGGTCTGTGACCTCAATAGTTGACTCCTGTGGCTTGGGATGGGCCAAGGCAAGGACTTGCCCCTGTAAGTCAAGAACTCTGCCAGTCAGTCTCCAGACTGTGTCCTCAAGCTGCTGTATCCTGATGGACTGATCTGATATCATTTGAAACACAGTGGAGATGTGGGGAGTAATGGTCTGATCAGAAGAGGTGGCTCCTGATGCAAAAGAAGTACTACCCCACTGGCTAGACAGCAAAGAAGCCACACGCTGTGATATATGCTCGATCTGATCGTCAGCCAGTTTGAACTCTGAATGAGGTGCTCTGCTCTCTGGTTGATACACTGGTGTGGGCATCCTAGTAAACTCTGAAGGGCCAGCCTCTGTATCAGGAAAGAACTGGGTATCTGGTGATGCTGCCCTGAAGTCATGTACAAGAGAAGATGGACCTTCTTCTTCTACTCTGCCTTCAGTTCTGTCTTCAGCTCTTGTTTCAGCTCTATCCTCAGCTCTTTCTTCAGAGCCCTTGATCCAACCACCATCAGTCTTTGTAAGTCCCATTCGGTGCAGGTTGTGTTGGTTGAAAGTGTCCACATGAGATAGCTTGGTAGGTGCCTCCCCCTCACAGCTAACTCCAAACCTTCTAAATACTCTAGTAAGGGCCATACCATAAGGCAAGTGTGCCTTGGATCTGTTCAAAGTTTCTCTCATGGCCTCTATCATAAGTGCAGGGAGGTTCAGGGGGGTCTGAGTGATGACATGAAACATGACACATACATCTCTGTTGGAAAGTAAGTCATGTCTACCACTCCTAGGAAAGAAGAGCTTTGTTACCATTTGATGCAGGACCCTCATCTCAATGGACAAAATCTTTGCTTCCAATTTGTTTAAACTTCCTGAATAGGTTTCTCCTAGAATAATTCTGATCCCCTCTTCTTTTACTGGGAGTTCCATATATGAGTATCCTTCACTAGGCAACTGAAGAATTTCTCCCAAAATTCTAGAATCCAAGCAGATATCAATTCCCTTGACTGTTGAAGTCACTGACCCATTTCCATAATGTAGGTTCTGGTAGAATTCTCTAATTAGGTCAACATAGGTGACTTCCTTAAGGGAGCAGTAGAGTTCCCATCCTTGGTTTTTAATTTTACTTGCAAAAGTAAAGCCTTCTTTCTCAAAGAACCAAAAATCTATATTTTTTCCGGTTTCTACTTTTCTATCAGAAAGAGGATTCACACTGGGGCTTATGGAGGATTGAGAGGGACCTTGAGCAGATATTGAAACTGGAGTGGGAGCAGTTGAAGACTGAGCATGCCTTTTCTTTCGGACAATTTCTTCAGGCTCACGGACTGATTTTCTTCTTTGGGAAAGTTTCATCTTTGGAGCCATATTCAATATATTAGCAGTCAATGAGACTAGGAAGAACACTTGATTGAGTGGAGGAGGGATCACAAGAGAGTAAAAAAAAGATTTTGATGGAGAAAAGAAGTGGATTTTGGAAGTTCGGTACGGTGTTAGGGCACGTTCCAACCGCGCCAAGCAATGCGAGAAAGCACAGAAAATCCTTTTCAAGGAGGCGATTTTTGGTGGAGAGGAGGAGGGAGAATTGCCTCGAAATTAATCCTTGGATTTGGAGCAAAAAGAGTTAGAGAAGACAGCTTTTGGAAGAAGAACGATGGGAAGATGAGTCATCTCACGAACAGGGTTTCAGTATAAAAACAATGAACCCGTTGAAAGTTGGTGGGATTTACAAGTTTGCCATTGAGTCGACTTATGGGGGTCGACTCATGAAGTTCAGAAAATCAGAAAAAATGTGAATAAATTCCAGAAAAATTTGAAATTTTGGGAGAAGGAGTTTTGCTCAAAGATAAGTTTTTAGAATGATAAACATGAGCTTTTGGGACCAGGATAGATGTTGGAAATTGAGCTCTAAGAATATTTGACATCAATTCTTGGAAATTGAGAGAAGTTTAGGCATATGGATCTAGAATTCCTAGATTTCTCCTAATTTCACAGAATCTATCCTCACTAAGGGCCTTTGTAAAGATATCAGCTAATTGATTTTCAGTGCAAACATATTCAAGAATTATATTTTTGTTTTGAACATGTTCTCTTATGAAATGATGTCTTATTTCAATATGTTTGGATCTTGAGTGTTGAATTGGATTTTTAGATAGATTTATGGCACTTGTATTATCACATCTTATTGGTGTTTCATTAAGTTTGATTTCAAAGTCTTCGAGTTGTTGCTTAATCCACAGGATTTGAGCACAACAACTTTCGACTGCAATGTATTCGGCCTCAGCCGTAGACAGTGCCACCGAATTTTGTTTCTTGCTAAACCATGAGATTAGGTTAACTCCAAGAAATTGGCAAGTTCCACTTGTGCTTTTTCTATCTAATTTGCATCCAGCAAAATCAGCATCTGAATATCCTAATAAATTAATTTGTGAGTCCTTAAAGTACCATAACCCTAGAGTTTGTGTGCCATTTAAGTATCTAAGGATTCTTTTAACAGCATTCAAATGAGATTCTTTAGGATTAGATTGATATCTAGCACATAAGCAAACACTAAACATGATATCAGGCCTACTTGCAGTTAAATATAATAATGAGCCAATCATACCTCTATAGTATTTTAAGTCTACGCTTTTACCTTCATCATCCTTGTCAAGCTTACATGAGGGACTCATTGGTGTGCCAATTGGTTTGCAGTTCTCCATTCCAAATCTTTTGAGTAGTTCCTTGGTGTACTTGCTTTGGGTGATGGAGATTCCCTCTTTTGATTATTTGATTTGGAGTTCGAGGAAGAAGGTGAGTTCTCCCATCATGCTCATCTCGAACTCCCCCTGCATAAGCTTAGCAAAGTCTTGACAAAGGGACTCATTAGTAGACCCAAAAATTATGTCATCAACATAAATTTGTATAACTAGCATGTCTTTTTGATTTCTTTTAATAAATAGAGTTGTATCTACATTATCTCTTGAAAAACCATTATTTAGTAGAAATTTACTTAGCCTTTCATACCATGCTCTAGGTGCTTGTTTTAATCCATATAAAGCTTTATTTAATCTAAAGACATGATTAGGAAAAGCATGATTTTCAAATCCAGGGGGTTGTTCTACATATACTTCTTCAGAGATATAACCATTTAAAAATGTACTTTTAACATCCATTTGAAATAACTTGAATTTCATAAAGCAAGCATATGCAAGTAGAAGTCTAATAGCTTCTAATCTAGCAACAGGTGCAAAGGTTTCATCAAAATCAATTCCTTCTTCTTGATTATATCCCTTAGCAACCAGTCTTGCTTTATTTCTAATTACATTTCCATGCTCATCTAATTTGTTTCTAAAGACCCATTTTGTGCCAATTATTGAATAATCTTTAGGTCTTGATACTAAGGTCCAAACATTATTTCTTTCAAATTGATTAAGTTCCTCTTGCATAGCATTAATCCAGTTATGATCATTTTCAGCTTCTTCATAAGTTTTAGGTTCAAGATGAGATACAAAAGCACAATGATTAACTACATCTCTAAGTGAAGAACGGGTTTTTACCCTATGCATAGGATCACCAATAATTAACTCCTTAGGATGGTTGTGAACATACCTCCATTCTTTGGGTAGGTCATTTGTACCTTGAGGTTGTTCTTGAGTTTCTTCACCTTTCTCATTTTGTTCGTCTTCTTGATCCTTGTCTTCTGGAGTTGCTAAATCTTTCAGAGTGATCTCCTTCATACCTTCTATTAGTGGATCTGCATCATCAACACCCTCATTCTTCCTTGAAGGAAGATCGTTAGATTCATCAAAAACAACATGTATGGACTCCTCAACTACTAAAGTTCTTTTGTTGAAAACTCTAAATGCTTTACTAGTGGAGGAGTAACCTAGAAAGATTGCTTCATCTGATTTTGCATCAAATTTACCAAGTTTTTCTTTGCCATTATTTAATACAAAATATCGGCAACCAAAAATATGAAAATATACAATATTTGGTTTTCTTCCTTTCCAAAGTTCATAGGGGATTTTCTTTAAAAATTGTCTAATCAAAGCACGATTTAAAATGTAACATGCTGTGTTAATTGCTTCCACCCAAAAATATCTTGGAAGGTTGCTTTCACACAATATGGTACGGGCCATTTCTTCTAAGGTTCTGCTTTTTCTTTCAACTACCCCATTTTGTTGGGGTGTCCTAGGAGCAGAGAAGTTATGGCCTATTCCATTTTCATCACAAAAATTTTCAAAATCTTGATTTTTAAATTCAGTTCCATGATCACTTCTAATATTTTGAATTGAAAACCCTTTTTCATTTGAGACTTTTCGATGAAATTTAGTGAAAATATGAAAAGTTTCATTTTTGTGAGCCAAAAAGAAAATCCAAGTAAAACGAGAGTAATCATCTATAATTACAAAGCCATATCATTTTCCTCCTAGACTAGTGGTTCTTGTTGGTCCAAATAAGTCCATATGTAAGAGCTCTAAAGGTCTAGAAGTTGAAACAGTGTTTTTGGATTTAAATGATACTCTAGTTTGTTTACCTAATTGGCATGCATCACAAATTCTATCCTTTTCAAAATTCAATTTTGGCAAACCAAGAACTAAATCTTTCTTAATTAATTGTGAAAGAGAATGCATGCTAATATGTGCAAGTCTACGATGCCACAGCCAACTAGTTTCATTAACTTTAGCATTCAAGGATACTAGGCATTGCATGTCTAATTTGGCTAAATCATTCAAATCTATCATATAAACATTGCCATGCCTATGTCCTATAAATTTAATGCCATCGTTGATAGGACTAATCACAATGCAAACAGATGATTCAAAAACTACTTTATACCCTTTATCACAGAATTGACTAATGCTAAGTAAGTTATGCTTTAAACCTTTAACTAATAAAACATTCTCAATGAATTTGGAGGGAGTGATACCAATGTTACCTATCCCGATGATCTTTCCTTTGCCATTATCTCCAAAGGTGACCATCCCTCCATCCTTAGCATCAAGCGTGATAAATTGTGATTCATCACCAGTCATGTGTCTCGAGCATCCACTGTCAAGATACCATTTCCTGTTTCCTTCTTGGGATGCTAGACACACCTGCAAGCAAAGGTCAAGTTTCTGTCTTAGGTACCCAAGCTTTCTTGGGTCCTTTTAGGTTAGTCAGAATGGTTCCTTTTGGAACCCATATTTTCTTTATAGTTGTATTTGTAGATTTGAGGCATGTGTATGATTTATGTCCTATTCTTCCACATTTGAAACAAGTAATATTTATAGACTTGTTACTTGAATAATTTACATAAATATCCTTCAGAAACTTTTATTTCTTCAGAGGTTTATAGCCAAGTCCAGCCTTATCATATATAGCTTTCTGATTATCAAGGATCATATTTAGTTTGTTTGAACTTAAGGTGAACTTATCTACTATAGATTTCAGCTTGTTAATTTCATCCTTAAAGTTTTGATTTTCTTGAATCAATGTGAATTTTTCAATTGAGAGGTTTTCAGCTTGTTTTACTAAGGACTGATTTTTCAATTTCAGTTCTTTGTTTTTCTTCCCTAGTTTCTTTAATTCATCAATTGAATCATAGAATGCTTCATGCAATTCTTCAAAAGTAAATTCACTAATGGATTCAGAAGTTACCTCATTTTCGTGTGCCATCAGGCACAGACTGGCTTGTTCTGTTGAGGTTTCCTCATCGGAGCTTGAGTCATCACTCGCACTCCAAGTCGCCATCATTGCCTTCTTTTTGAACTTTTTGGGACCTTTCTTCAGTTGTGGACATTCGGATCTGAAATGTCCCGGCTTCTTGCACTCGTAGCATATAAGGGGTTGATCTTTTTCTTTTTCTTTGCTTTGTTCCCCTTTTGTGAATTTTTTTCTCATCCCCTGTTTCCTTTTTCTTAGAAACTTCTTAAATTTTCGGGTGATGAGTGCCATCTCTTCATCCTGTTCTTCATCTTCAGTGTCATCCGTTTCATAATCATGCGAAGTTATGGATTTGAGGGCAATGGTTCTTTTCTTTTTGACTTCATCATCTTAATGTTGCTTCATGCTAAGTTCATGAGTCATCAAGGATCCAAGAAGCTCTTCTAGAGGTAGAGTGTTCAAGTCCTTTGCTTCTTGGATGGCAGTCACCTTGGCTTCCCAAGTTCTTGGCAGTGACCTGAGAATCTTCCTTACAAGTTCACTGTTAGTATAAGATTTGCCAAGACTCTTCAAACCATTAATTATATCAGTAAAACGAGTAAACATAGCAGTTATGGACTCATCATGTTCTATTTTGAACAATTCATATTTATGTACAAGCATGTTTATTTTAGACTCTTTTACTTGATTTGTTCCCTCATGGGTTACTTCTAACCTATCCCATATTTCTTTAGCAGATGCACAAGTAGAAATGCGATTAAATTCACTTGCATCTAGTGCACAATAAAGAACATTCATGGCTTTGGCATTTAATTGTGCCAATTTCTTGTCAACCTCATCCCATTCTTTTTCGGGTTTGGTTGACACCTCACCATCTATAATCTTGGTGGGTGTGTGAGGACCGTTCACTATGATACTCCACATATCATAGTCAAGTGCTTGTATGAATATCTTCATCCGAGCTTTCCAATAGGTGTAATTAGACCCATTGAAAAGTGGAGGTCGGTTTGTAGATTCCCCTCGGCTAGAGAAATACCGACATGGGTTGCCATAGATCTTTGGCTCTTTGATTGTTAGATCAAAGAAGGGCTTGAGCACCGGGCTCTGATACCACTTGTTGCCCAGCTATGCAACCCAAGAGGGGGGGTGAATTGGGTTTCTAAAAATTTTAGACTTAATTAATTACTTATGATGAACAAGACAAAGATTTTAATTCAATATTAATTACCTAAAGCAGGAATGCAAGGATATAATAAAGAAATAAAGTGAAGCGATAAAGCATACCACAAACACAAGAATTTATAGTGGTTCGGTGCCAACCTTGCACCTACATCCACTCCCCAAGCTCCTACTTGGGAATTTCAATCCACTATACTTGTATTCAACCCAAATACAAAACATCGAAAACTCCGACACTAGCTATCCCAAGCTAGTCTACTTGTTTTTCGGGTACAAGTAAACCCAAAACACTCTGATTTCAGGTTTGGATCAACCTTTCCTTGTTTTGGAAATCCTCCAAAAACAAGAATAATTACTTACAAGAGTAAGAAAATTTAGAGCATAAATTAATACAATAACAGCTCCTTAAATGAGCGAATATAACAATAAAAATATTTTACTCAAATGAAGAAACCCTTTTTGAATTTTTTCAAGGTGGATGAACGCTTGAATGAATGCTTGAGAAGAGGATGATCGTTGATTGAAGATCTCTTGAAGGCTTTGAACGATCTCTAGATCAAGGTTGAAACAATAGGCGTGACAAATCCTCTCTTTGAATGCTCTTGAATCTCTTTCACAATCTCTCATGTGGATTTTGGATCCTCTTTTCTTTTTCTCTCAAATATCTCTTTGATCACTTAGCGTATATTTTTGGATCCTCTCAATGAATTTGATCTCTCATTTTGATCTGCCATTTGATCTGCTTTCTTCTGCAATTTCTTTCACCATTTGAAATATTTTATAGCATTAGAAGTAAGAGAAAACAATTTAGGCAGATAAAGAGCCGTTAGAGCAATTTTAGGAAGCATAAAAGGCAATTAAAATGGGCAAAAAAATAGTCGTTGCTGATATTTTCCGTCGTAGGGGTCGACTCATGAGTCGACTCATGCTTCAGGAGTCGACTCATGAGTCGACTTCTGTTGCAAAGACCAGAGAATGCGTTTTTGAAAATTCTTGGCTCAAATCAGCAGGGGTCGACTCATGAGTCGACTCATGCCTTGTGGGTCGACTCATGAGTCGACTCACAGGTCGTGCCAAGCCAGAAAACTAGCGTGCCAAGAGGAATTTTTGCGTGCCAATCAGCTCATAGTGCCATGAGTTGACTCATGAGTCGACTCATGCACTTCAAACCTTCATAACTTTAAAAATATAAGTCCAAACATAATAAAATTTTCACCAATAGATTACTAATCATTTGTTCTACCAAATGATACTATCAAATTAGGATTTTAGTGAAATTATGATTTTGCCCTTGAAGAGCATAAGGACTTTTTCAATTTAAAATTATTTGTATCCCTTCAATCTGCTTTGTAATCATCAAAATCAATCTAGGAGCAACAGGGAGCTCCTTGATCGAGTCCTATATAGATCACTATTGGAGGGCACATACTTGGATGCTTTAAGAAAACCAATCAGCAAGCAAGCCAGATCTTCCTGGAAGGTATACTTATTCATCTATCTTGTTTAATTGCTGTTTGGTTTTTATTTTGTTGCAATCGTTAAAGTGATTTTGGGATTGGGATTCAGATCTTATGTAATCAATTATTGATGCATGGTTAAAAATTTTGAAATCTATTTTCTGCTGCATATCTGAATCTCAATATCTCATGGCTTCAAAAGAGAAGAAGGTAGTCATCGAGGAGGCTGCCCAGACTACAGGAGAGAGGGTCATTGCTGCTGATGCCACTGCTAAACATGCTGTTGCTCGAGCGATCTCCATCTATAAGGGGTAAAAGGATTTTGAGAATGAGATCACTGACAGCTCAATCGTGGTGTACTAGTTGGGCTTCAATGATTGTAAGGCCCAAATGGCCCTAGCATTTCTCAGCCTCGACTTAAACAAACTCGAGGGCGAACCCAAGGAGGGCTCCAACGTCGCCCCAAAGCAGTTAGGGGCTGAACCCATTGTGGCATCCAAACCCAGGCCTGAAGCTATCGTCATGGGTGTACCTACCATTGGGGTTTAGCCGACCATCACAGTCGCACCTTCGATAGAGACTGGGCCTTCTAAAGTCGATGGGTCCTTGACTGCATCCCCAGCCAAAGTTGCCGGTGCTTCACTGGAGGTTTAGCCTTTTTGTATCTTTCTTTATTTTTTTTTGAGCTTTTGTAGTTAAAGGGACTTGTAAGGGCACCTTTGAATTTAATTAAAGAATCATCTTTGATACAAGATACCTCTTTTGTTCTATTTTCATTGCCTACCTCTTGTTTCACATAGTCGACTCCTTGCCTTTTCTGTGAGTGCCCAATCAATTATGATCACTTCAAGGATCCCATGGAGGAGAAGGTCTGAGAAGCTAATTCTTGGGTGAGGGTTGTTGAGGAGGCAATCGAGGAGATGAAGAAAGCCATCAAGGAAGTGAAGGAGGTTGCTGAGAAGGTGACTCATCTTGAAGCCGAGATCACTGCTATTGCTGAGGGTCGAGCCCTTCTCATGTGGCCAGGATGCAGGAGTCGGTGACCTGGGGGCTGCAGGAGCACTTCGACAACATGGTCACAATGTACAAAGCGACGATGGATGAGCTCTTCGAGACTTATGAAGAGATGCTTAGAGCAAAGAGGTCGATAGCAGAGGAGCTTCAGGAGAAGGTGAAGCTGATCGATAGATGCAGTACCACTGATAGGGCTAAAACCTTAATGGAGGCCATGGAAGCTTTTTGACTTGCCTATGACCTTTGCTTTGATGAGTGCAAGACTCTGGTTCTGTAGCTCAGTTCAGCTAGTGTTGGCTCCTTTGTTCCTCGAATGTCTGTCGAGGCAGGCAATTCCAAATGAACTTTCTCACCGACGCGGCCTAGAGTCTGGGGTTAGGTTTTTATATTTTTGCTTCCTTTTTTCTTTGTCAAGGTCTTCGTAAGTTCGTGAAAAAGGATAATTCATTTAAATAATGAAAACCTTACCTTCTTGCCATTTGTTGATGGCTTGAGATTTTTTTATTCAAGTTGAATGGTTTCCAAGTCGAGCAATAGGCGCTTTGCTGAGTGGCTCATATGGCTACTAGAACCAGCATTCAAGTGTCAACCCTCATTTGTTGTTATGATCACGAATCAGCTGATCGTTGTTCAGGTCATCGTGGTCAGGTATCAGCCAACCATCATTGCTATCGTTATGGTCAGGTATCAGCCAACCATCATGCATCGGGTTTGGGAGTCACTTGGCCTACACGTCTCACAGTATGGTTGGGTATAAGCCAGCCGATTTAATTGGATTTTTACCAATTAGGTGCCTTGCCAGCTCGAGTCGCTATTATAAATAGCCTTCCCATAGTAGCCTTATGGAACATCATATGTGAATAAAGCACTTTGATATTGCATAGTTGTTGAAAACATGACTCACTAGTAGTACATTCAAATATTTTCGATGTTCCATATGTAGGAGATTTGGGAACCGTCGAGGTTCTCGAGTTTGTATGCTCCAGGTTTGAGCACTTCCTTGACCCGATAAGGGTTCTTCTAGTTTGGGGAAAGTTTCCCCAGCTCTATCGACTTGGAGACATTGGCTCACCTTAACACAAGGTCCCTCAGTCAAAAGACTTTAGGCCTAACCTGGGTATTGTAGTAATGCATTTTTTGGTGTTGGTATATCGCCATTCTCAATCGAGCTCGCTCTTGGGTCTCTCCAACTAAATCTAGGTCCATGTGTTGCTAGTCCAAGTTGCTCTGTTCATCATAGTGCTCCACTCTCGTGGATGGGAGACCAATCTCTAGGAGAATCACCACCCCAGTCCCGAATGCTAGGTTAAATAAGGTCTCCCAGGTGGGACCCAGGGTGTAGTTCGATGAGTCGACAGGATGCTATACAACTTCTCCATCTATAGTTCTTTAGCTTGGCCTAACCTTGCCTTTCCTGTTTGATTGCAGATGTCCCACCGAAGTCAGTTGATGCTCGATATGGAGCTTTTGGTGGAATCCTCTGAATTTTTGGTTATCAAATTGTCATTTGTTGTCCATGACGATTGCCCATGATAGGTTGAAGCGATAGATAACCAATTTTCATAAGAAGCCTTTGACCTTCATCTTGATAATCTAGGCCAGCGGCTCTATTTCTATCTATTTGGTGAAATAGTCAATCACCATGATTAGAAATTTTCATTGACCAATCATCTATAGGAATGGATCAAGGATATTAACCCCCCCACTGGGTGAAGCGCTAGGATATTGCAATCGGAGTTAGTTGGCTCATGAGCTATCTCTAGATGTTGGCATACCTTTGGCACTGGTCGCACCTTCGAACTAGGTCTATCACATCCCATTACATCGTTGGCCAATAGTATCCCTACCAAAAAATTTTGTAAGCTAGCGATCTACCCTCAAAGTGATTTTCATAAATACCTTCACAAACCTCTCGAAGGATGTAGTTGGCTTCGGAGGGGTGGAGGCACCTCAGTAGAGGTAGGGAGAATGATTTCCTATACAACTTTTCTTCCAGTAGGACGTATTGAGGTGCTACTTATCTCAACTGACATGCTTCTAAAGGGTCATCGGGGACCCCATTTGCCAAGTAGTTGGCGATGGAATCTATCCAACTTGGCTCCCACTCCACTTGGAAGGCTTTCTCTATATCGTTGATGCTTGGTTTCCCAAGATATTCTATGTACACCCTCCCAAGTTTGTCACATCCCAAGGTGGTGAGTTAGGACAAGGTGTCCGCCCGAGCATTATCCACTCTTGGCATATGTGTGACCTTAAAATAATCAAAAGAAGGCTGAAAGGTTTATAGCTTTTGGAGATATGTCGCCTAGTCGGATCTCAGGCTACATATTTGCCTCGAACCAATCTAGCTACCATTTGTGAGTTGGTGAGGACCACTATGGTGCCAAGAATGTTTTGAAGGTGAGCCATCATCAGACGACCTAGATAAGGACTGACGTCACCTCCCACATCTTGAACCCCGATGCTGAGAGGGGCCCACCGGCTGGAGGATCAGGGTGATGGGATTGCTGGGAGAGTTAGGACTGCCAATTATGTTGTGAGGGCATAAACAAGGTTCTTGACCTTCGGCTTGCGGTCCCACCACCACTTGCTAGAGGTTCCAAACGATGGTGGTCAGGGTCTACACTTGCTTAAATAGTGCGATGAATTGCTATTGGTTCGCTACTATTGTCAGATGGGAGCGCTCCTGCTTAACCAATGGGGCTGGTGCCCCTTCTATCACGAGGAGCACTAACCAAAGCTGGCTGAGGCATTCCATGCTCTCATTCTTGTCATCATCTCCTTCGAGATCGATGATCTCCTCCTCCTACTTGGTGCGCCAATCTATTGCCGCTCGGCTTTGATAGCACCTCTATCGAGAGCTCGATTGGGCATCCTAGTGGATGGTAGTTGCCATCCAAGGTGGTCAAACCTACAAGAAAAGCCCACGTACTAGAAGATGTCCTATAGGGGGCCCTCTGATGCCTAAGTCAATTGGAGCCTAAAGAACAGATGAAGAAGGAAGAATGGCAAGGAGTGAAGGGAGAGCTCTGGGTCAGGGTCTGGACTTGCCTCCCTCTATCCACTTAGCTCAGAGCCCCCTTTTTCACCTCTTTAAATAGAGGTGGAGTCATAGGTTACCATGCCATAGTTGTATAGGTAGCCTGGGACCTGCTAAGCCATGATCTGATAAGTTGTTGGTGGCTGCCTGAGCCTACAGCGCCATTATCTAAAAGTCATTATGTTAGCCGCTACCCTATGTCTAGGGATGTTAGTCATGAGCTCTGGTGGCCAGCTGTGCTTGCAGATAGAGTTGGTTAGTCATAGGTATCAGTTGTAGGGCATACTAGCATCTAATAGACAACTGGAGAACTTTGGAGATCGTGCGTATGGTCAGACAGACTAGTGGTTAGGACTCAAAATGGGATCAAGACCTCACCCTAGGGGCACCCGCATTTGCATGGCATACAAGTCGTCGCTCCCCCATTGTCAGTTGGGTCCCAATCTTAAGATCGATGGTGGGTCGAGATAGAGGCCGGGTGCAGGCTGGCACCACAATGCTACGTGGCCCTAAGTGAGTGAATACTCCCCAAGCCTCCTTGGTGGTTCGACCCACTCATGGTATTGTCAGGCAGCTGACTGCGATCAGGGGAAAGGAGGAGTCCGATAATCGAGCAACCCCCATAACACCTGCCATGAAGTCCCAACTAATGAACTTGATACTTTCCCAAATCAAGAGACCTCCTTTCTTGAAAAACTCAAAATCAACATTTCTCCTAGTTGTTGCAGTCTCTCGTTAAGCATGGAAATTTTTCTGGTCTCCTTCTCTTTCTCCACAGCTGGACATTGTGTCTCCCCTTCTTTGGAAACTATGGTTTTCTTCTTATTCTTCTTTTGAATCATTGAGTCAATTCTCTTTCTCTTCATTGGGGAGTTAGCACTCTTTGGATCCATCAAAAATCAAAGTGATGAGAGCATGAGGATTTTTAAGGTCTTGAAGGAGGGAAAACTTTTGGTTTGGAGAGGGATGAGATGCCAGTCAGCACAAAGGGGCATCTCCTAGTGTTTTAGTCAAATGGATAGAAAGGGTTTGTCTCATCACTATTTATAAACCCTATGTTTAGAAGTTGTTTTCCATGACACAGGAGTTAGCTCTTCTCAGAAAGGCTCTATTAGGAGTCATCTCTTGGCCTTTAGGAGATAGCTCTAGCTCCTCTAGTGGCCTTCTGAAAATGCCTTCTCTATGCAAAAGGGTTACACAAACTATAATACCCTAACCCTGCCACAAGCATGATTTTTAAAGCATAAAAAAAAGAGATTTTTAAGCCAGCACATGCTCTGCACATGTTGGTAAGGGTGAATAACCAGAACTCCTAAAGGAGTTATTTTCTTCTCCATTTGAGACTCCTATTTTAGATGGGAGTTGGATTTTTTTTAGCTTCTACCTCTTGATTCAGCCCTCTATTTAAAGAGTCTGATCTTCCCTTCGAAGCCAACCACCTCAGGTCTTAGCCTCAAGTCAAAATCAATGGCGTTATCCCTAATTATTGTTCTAAACATTAGCCACCATAGTCACCAAATATTTGTCAGAGATGAGATAGAAGCCATCAATTTCCCTCTAATTCTTTTCCTTGATCTTCTTCTTTTCCTTCGAATCGTCATTGGCTAGATTACATCGAGAAATGCTCGAAATCACACTGAAAATTCCCATCCCCTATTTTCATGATTTTTTTGATATTTTTGGCCATCCTTATTATGGATCTCCAGTGGGATGCTATTGGATGTATGCCCTAGAAGTCAATCTTGGCTGATGCATATCATATTACTAAGACATGATTTTATACTTATTGGGTATTTATATTATCATTCATATTTTATATGTCCATGAATCATCTAAGGGATTAACAAGATGATGACACATATTCTCAAAGAGTTAAAAATTTGAGATTTGTGTCATTGATGGTTAATTCCTAAATTGCTCCTGATCATAGGATCATCATGGGGATGGTGATTGATCCAGATAGACCAGTACATAGATCGCTTCCTTTGAGCAGATGAGTCTCAAGTCTGCGGTGTAGTGACACTGGAGTGAAAGTGAAGGTGGTTGTTAGAGAACAACTAGCACTAAGCGTGATCAATACAAGAAGTCACATGGATGTCTTCTCACTCATTAGTGACTTTCTCGATGCTGCAGTGGTGTGACTGATCCTTTGACCTGCGGTGCTACAGCTGCTTGCAGTGTGATTGCTGGAGTTTGACTATATATAAACATTGACTCAATGAGTCCTTATAGTGAATATTGGTGATAGTTGATCCAATGTAGGAGTAGGATGTGCATCTAGATGGAATCTATCGATCCTAACAGAAGGGAGTAGTCCTATAGGATTTAAGAAGCTGAGTCCTTAAGTCTATGGCCATAGCAGTGTGATTAATGAAAAGAAGTTTTCATAAAAATCACACATAGACTCGAGCTGATTGAATCTATCATATGACCGATAATGAGATTTGACGATTCATCCATGACTTGCCATCTGATCGAAAATACGATAGAGGGACTATATCATACGTTAACTGTACCTAGAGGTTCATCACCTTTTATTCTGCTGGATCGCCACTACAAACTGCTAGGTGTCACTGATGGATTGTGAGACCCACGAGCATTATCTCGATGATCGATGATCCTTGATGGGTAGAGTTGGAATGGTTCCAACCCATTGAAAGAAGTTTGAATGATATTGTGATAGAGATCACAATACATCTCACTACCAAACATAATAGAACCTATGGGATCACACACAAAGAGATTTTTGACTGATTAGATGGTTGAATTATGATTATAAATCATGATAGGATTTAATTATCAATTTGATTGATGATTAATCCAATGCAAAAGTTGTAATTAAGTAACTTGCTAAAGAGTTAGTGAGTTATAAGAGGTTAATTAGTAATTAGATTGCTAATTGGCTCAATTTGATTGAGCAATGGGGCTTGCATCAAGTTTAATTGAATTAAATTCAATTTGACTTGACATAGGTTTGATTTGATCAAGCTTAATTGAGTTATGAGATAATCTAATTGCATGAGAGAATAATTTCTTGTTTGATTAGGATTTGGGTTTGATTTAATTTCTAATTAGACTAGGATCTAACCTAAAATGTTTGACTAAAAATTTTTATCTTCATGGGTGTATCAAATTCAAATTGGATTAAAATTAAATTGAGTTTGACTCAAGCACCAAGAGAAAGTTCAAAAGGATCAGGACTCCTCTAATTAGGTGACATCTAATCTAAATAGTTTGAGCTCCTAATCAGATTTGGATTCCAACCTATTTGAGTCTAATTAATTTTTAATAAGATTAGAATTAGTTAGAGTTTAAATTGGTTTAAATTAGCCACCTAAAGAAGAGTCCTATAATCTTAAAACTCTTTCTTTCCATGCACCATAAAAGGTCCAACGCTCACTTGAATTTTGGACGCCATATATCCTATGCCTATCAGATTTTTTGGATGCCACCTCTTCTCCTATTTAGTGTGTAAGAATCCATGTTAAATCCCTTCTCTCTGTGAGATGGGTGGGCACAAAAATCTGATAGGGTGGGCGGCATAAAAAGGCTAGAGTCCAAGGGAGTTTGGACTTTTATCTCCTAACCTAACACCTTATCTCTTCTCCTATTTAAACCATGCATCATATGGGGCATTAGATGGCTGATGTGATCAGTTTTGAGATGCCAAAAATTAGGGGGTGTGCATGAAAAAGATAGAGAAGAGAAAGAGAGGGCGCGGCATCATCATGGCATGAGTATGGTTGGCTTCTATCCCTTCTTTCTTACCAACAACCAAAGGTTGGTTTCTATCTTTTATCCTAGTTTGGATATGAGTTTTTTCTCTCTTCTTTATCTAAGAGTTGGATAAAAATTTTTACATCTCTAGCGTAGAGATTTGGTGCATGGGTTTTAGGAAGAAAAGAGAAGAAAAGGTTCTTCTCATGATCTCTAGCGTAGAGATCAACATCCTCCTATTTTTTTTTTCTTCTCTAATAGTATCTTAAAAGAAAAAAAAAATTTAACCATCAAAATGTGATCTCTGTAAGAGAGCTAGTATCCTGGTGAGATCAAAAAGCTTCTAATCAGATCAAAGTCTCGTGTGGATTTTCGTAGAGATCGAACACTTATGTGATTTCAAGAGACCTTTAGATGACATCCATGATCATCAGTTCGTGATGTAGATCGACCCGTGCTAAGGTATGAAGTTTATTTATTTTTTTTATTTAATTTTTATATCTAAATCCTATCTCACATATGTAGATCCTATTTATAATTTTAAGATTTGATCTTATGCATGCTTAAATTAAATTAAATTTAATCTGAATTTTTAAAACTTCCGCTACATACTCGTTTCAAAATTTTTGCATGCATGAAATCATGAAATCCCAATAGTGGTATCAGAGGCACGTTATATGTATGAGATTAAGATTTATATCTAAAATCTATAGAGAAAAATTTTAGATCTAAAAGTTTTTGATGTCGTTCTGATATAAGATTGTCCTGGCATAACTTGTTATACTGAATGGTTGTCCTAGAACGATGTTAAAATTTTTAATTAAATAAAATTTTAGATCTAATTTTTTCAACATATATATGATATATATTTTATTGTTTAGATTTGAAAAGAATTTTGAGATCTATTTTGATTCATATATATGATATATGAAAGCATGTTTAAGGATGAAATTAGTTTCTATGACCTAAACTTTATTCATGTATATGATATATGTTTGTATGTATGATCTGACATTATTTCGAGATCATAATATACTTTTTATACAAAAAATTTAGATCTAAAAATTTAGATTTAAGATCTGAAATTAGTATTTGTGAATAAGAAATTGCTTATGGGTAGATCAAATTAGGTCATGTAATTGGATTACATCTAGAGTTTTTGATTTGATCATAATGGGTCAAAATTGATTTAATAATTGATCAAACCAAGTCAAGTGTTAATTAGGGTGGGGTCAATAGAGCTTAAGATCATATAATTATGGTTGATCGAATAGATTGACACCCATAGAATCAATTAATCTAAGGACCCAATTCAGCTCTATGGTTCGAATCTGATTTACCTAAGCTAACCTATTCGGACCGATTAACCAATTGGTGTCTAAGACAAGTAATTGAAAGATGATTATTTAATTAATTTTGTTTGCTAATCTGACTAATTTATTGGTGTTTAAGGAAAGCAATGGGGGAACCCCCACCAATTTTACTTACTTGACTGATTTGAAAGATTGAGTCTCAAATATGGTTGCTTGACAATTTGATTTAGCCGATGATAATTAGATCAGTCATGTGATGATTGATTAAATGAGACCTAAATCCAAATCTCTCTATTAATATTAAGTCCAATGGTCTTCTATCATTGTAGATATGTGGACATGCTACCGGTGTTGATTGTTCTCGGCTAGTTATAGTGGTTTAGTTGCATCGAAAATATGCAACCACTCTATTAGCAAAGAGTTGCTCCAGGGTAAAGATGGGGTTGGGCCCAATAACTATTAGGTGAGGGACCCAATGATGGCTTTGCACCTACTTGTGAACGATGGATCTGACTTAACTAAGGAGTGTGAGCAATAACTATTAGATGAGCCCACATGACTTAGAGACTAATTAGCTGCAATATGCTTGAGAAGCATCTGGGTAAAGAGTTGTCCATCGGTGTTCATGCTCCCAATAACTGTTGGGTGAGGTGCACGGCATCGGTGGGATTGCAGCTCCCACTAGAAATCTAGTTGTCGCATTAGGATTTTTATTTCTTCACTCGAAGAATGTGGGAGATATGATAAAATAGTGGAAGTTTTTTTACATCTAAAAATCTTTAAAGTAAATTATAAAATAAGTACAAACATTCAATTAAAATTTTTGCTCTCTGATGTTTATTGTGTCAGCTTCCAACCCTCTAGCTCAAATCCTAGATATTAATCGTTTATCCAAAATCAATTACATAGACTGGCTCATAAATCTAAGAATTATTCTTAATTTTAAAAAATTAAGCAATCTTTTTTACCAGATTATTCTAATGTTAACAGCCTGTCCAATCCAAAGTCAACGAGCTATACCTGATGAGTGGATGGATAATGACAATAAAGATAGATGCTATATGTTAAAGTTCATGTTAAATGAACTCCAACATATGCATGAGCACATATTTACTGCCAACGACATATTGATTCATCTACAAATATTATGAGGTGATCAGAGTCGCACATCACATGAGATACCTGATGGGCAGGAGTCTATGATCGTTATTTGATGATGATCAAGGATATTAAAGAGCTTAAAAGGTTCGACATGATCATTCATAAGAAATTGCTTATAGATTTGATCCTGTGATCCCTTTTTAGTTTATATGGATAGTTTATGGTAAACTATCATAAGAATGACCTTATTGGCATCTTATCTAAATTGATCAAATTGTTGCTAATAAAAGAATCTTGAAAGAGTTCAGAGGTAAATACCTAAAAAGCCTAAAGAAATAAGGACACACCTTGAGTAGGCATGTCGAAATTGCTCAATACTATCCTTACGATTTTTTCTTCATCCAGTTGAGTTTTAGACGCTAGTATTTTTATATAGAGTCTATGGAAAGGTAAAGGGCTAAGGAAGTAACCCTTGAAATTGATAATAGGGCAAGAGTTGTTGCTGTGGCCATGGGTATTTATCCTTTGTGATTATCCTTTGGATTTAGTTCTTAGAGAAAGTCTCTATCATTTACATGGTGATGCATCTGTGAACTTAATTGAGCAAGCAATGAATGCCATTAGATCTGAGAGATCCAAAGTTGAGATAAACCTTAAGTATATGTGGAGTCTTAGGCTAAGTCATATAGGAGAAAAAATAATTAACAAACTGAAGAAATATGGGCTTTTTGGCTCATTGACTGTTGAGTCATATCTAGTTTGTGCATTATCTTTTCGAAAAAAAATGATCAAGCTACTCTTATGGGATAAAAAGAAAAGAACCACTGAGATACTTATCTTAGTACACATTTGATGTGTGTAGCCCATTTGATATGCTAACAAAGAGAGTTGTCTCTACTTCATTACCTGTATCGATGATCAGTCATAATATGGGTAAGTATATGAGATACAAATCTGAAATTTTTGAAAGGTTCAAAAAATTCAGATATAAAGTAAAGAAGCAAATTGAAAAATTTCTAAAGATACTTCCATCGGATCGAGGATGCAATATCAAAGAAAAAAAATTTTTGGTTATCTCATAAAATGACATAAGTTTCATATTGGACCTCTCTTAGTACATCTCAGCTCAACGAGATAAATAAGAAGAGTCAAGGGACTATATAAGATATGGTCCGATCCATGATGGAATTCACTTATTCATTTTGTTTATTTCTAAAGATACTTCCATCGGATCGAGGATGCAATATCAAAGAAAAAAAAATTTTGGTTATCTCATAAAATGACATAAGTTTCATATTGGACCTCTCTTAGTACATCTCAGCTCAACGAGATAAATAAAAAGAGTCAAGGGACTATATAAGATATGGTCTGATCCATGATGGAATTCACTGATTCATTTTGTTTCTTTAAGGACATGCTTTATTTATATGAAATTGAGTTCTCTCTAAATCAGTTTCTACCACACCGTATGGGATATGGCATGGTGAGAACTGAATCTTGATTATTTCAAGATTCAAGCATGTCCAACCTGTGTCAAGGACAGTAGGTGGATATGTTAGAGGATAAGTCTATAAAGCTCATCCTAAAAGAGTTTGGGATACTACTTTTCTTCTAAAAGGATTACAATATGATTGTGACCTGTCATGCTATCTTCTTGAAAAATTGTTTAACCAAGATAAAGCAGTGGGAGAAAAGTCTAGTTCGAAGAGAGTGTCTCTGAAGAACAGCGAGCCATAGGACATAAAAAATCTATTCATAATGAGCCAGTATACATATATTCCTCTTCCACCTCGTACATATAGTAGGATCTTCCATCCTCTCGAAAGATACTTAGATATGCTTAACAGAAGATGTAGAGAAAAATTATTTCTCATGGGAGATAGAGAATATAGAGATGATTCTAAAATCTACAATGAGGCAATGTTAGACATCGACTCCAAGAAAGGGATGCGAAATAGCTTTTCTGAATGGATATCTTTTGAAGATTTCTATATAGAGTAGCTTATGGATTTCACTACTCGTGATAGGAGATCACAAAGTCTGTAATAATCTTGGAGTTGGACCATTCATTTCGATGATATGATTTGTTTGATCAAAAATAAGAAATTATGTGTTTCCAAAAGGGTCAGTGAGAGTGTCCAATACTAATATCGATTAAAATATGGTTGTATATAGAATTCTCCATAAAAGATATAAAGCAAGCATCCTATGTTCTGAGAATATAAAGATCTATAGAGATAGATGTAATTGGATGCTTGTATTTTCACAGATAAAGTACAGAGAGTAGATGCTGAAAGAGTTCAGTATAGAAATCTCAGAGAGGGATCTGCTATCCTCTTGGGCATAGACGTATGTCATGTAATGTACTTGAACTGATATAGTTAATATTGTGAATATCACGAGTAGATATCGGTTGTATCCAGACTGAGAGCATTGGATTGCTGTGAAAACATCCTTAAGTGCTTGAGAAGAACTAAGAATTTATTCTTAATTTGGAGAAGGATCAAAGCTAGGAGTGGAAGGATATATCAATTCAGATTTTATGTTTGTCGTTGATAGTAGAATATCTACATCATAGGTGTAATCATGTCAATATCTTGAAAAGATTTCAAGCAATCGATCGATGGAAGCTGAGTACACTGTAGATGTGTAGGATACATTCTGGTTTTAATATTAGTTGCAGAACTAGATATCATACCATAAGATATCATGACACTATACTGCAAAGACAATGGCACCATAGCCCTTGATAAGGAGCCTAGGTCTCACCAGATATCTAAGCACATAAAGCAACAGAATGCGTAACTACCTTATGTAGAAATACATAGAGGTACAGAGAGCAAACTCTACATAAGATGTAGTTAACCCACTAGTAAGTCACTTAGCTAGCTGAAGACTAAAGTCTGTCTTGAGAAAATGGAGCTTGATATATAGTAAATTGGTTTTAGTGCAAGTGGGAGAGTGTTGGATGTATGCCCTAGAAGCCAATCTTGACTAACGCATATTACATTATTAGGACATGATTTTGTACTTATTGGACATTTATATTACTATTCATATTTTATGTGTCCATGAATCATCCAAGGGATTAACAAGATGATGACACATATTCTTCAAGAGTTGAGAATTTGAGACATATGTCATTGATGGTTAATTCCTAAATTGCTTTTAGTCATAGGATCATTATGGGGATAGTGATTGATCCAAATAGACCAATGCACAGATCACTTTCTTTGGACAGATGAGTCTCGAGTCTGCGGTGTAGTGACACTGAAGCGAGAGTGTAGGTGATTATTAGAGAATAACTAGCACTGAGCGTGACCCACACGAGAAGTCACATAGATGTCTGCTCACTCATTAGTAACTTTCTCGATGCTGCAGTGGTGTGACTGGTCCTTTGACCTGCGATGCTACAACTGCTCGCAGTGTGGCTGTTGGAGTTTGACTATGTTGGGAATAGTATCCCAAAGCCAATCGTCAGCCTGTTGACGGTTGTGCTCCTTTTGTATTAGTACATGAATTATAAATAAATAAAAGTTATTTTGGTATTTTTTCATCACAAATGTTTCATCTTCTAATGAACTCCTGTGTTGTGGTGAAGTCCTTAGGACTATTTAGACTCGACAAAGGAGGATTTGTCGTTTAGTCCTTAAACATGTTCGCGACCAAATGATACGTTGTTACCAAGGATGACAATATTTATCGAGCATAGGTCGTTGTGTGCCATATGGGTTGGTTGTCCTCATAACCAAAGAGTGTGGAGATACTGGTATGGCATACAGGTGAGATGTAATGGTATATCTGCACTGAACGTGACCAACTCCGGAGCTATTTCTGCTGTTAAGATTTGCTCCGATGGGATATGGGTATAAATGTCCCTCCGACCTGAGACCGCCACGGTGACTTGCAAGCAACTCACTGCACTTAGGCACTGGACTACCTGAATTTCTAATTCAGTGATGGAAGGTTACTGGGTGTAGTCAAGTACTTGACTTGTCGGTGCGTGTGTCAAAATGGGATTGACCACTCCAGTTTAGGAGCTGTGTACAGTCGTGTTTCAATTTAGCAAAACCTTGACCAGGGTAGTCCTAGTGAGGAGTCACAGGACTAATTGAGTTGAGTACGATTCGGATGATATCATCAGAGTTGACAGTTTAACCCTGAGTCATCCTAAACACAGGGGTCAAAAGGGATGAATTATACGGTAACCATATTCACGTTGGTTCTGAATGTTGCGATTGTGATTATTCGACCTATCCGGTCGTCGGGTACCATTGCTAGATGGTCACTTCGATTAGTACAGAAATTGGTTCCTGTGCTACCGGCTTAGGTTCGAACCTGCGGGGTCACACACATTAGAGGTTTCTTTCTGATCTGATGGCTGATTATGAGTCTTATCTATCTGGAACTCTATGATTGAGAATTAAGATTCTCTAATCATGAGTTCCACACATTTTGGGTACCGGGGTCAAAATTTTGAATTTCAAATTTTGAATTTGAAATTTGAACTCTTTGATCAGGGTTTCATATCGATGGTCTCTGATGCCTGATTGCCCATCGTATTTGGACTCAACATTTATGAGAGGTTTAATTAGTGATTTAATCACTAATTAACTCAATTTGATTGAGTAATTATTTTTGGATCAAGTCCAATTGAATTGGATTCAGTTTGGATTGACCCGATTAGGTTAAATGTTAACCTAATCGCTAAGGTGGTTTAGTCCCTGATTTGATCAGGGGTTAGGTTTAGTTAATTCTTGATTTGATTAGGATTTTATTAAGCCTAATTAAGCCTAATTATGTTGGGTTTAATTTGGTCTAATTGTGCTCAACCTATTTTAAACTAGGTTGGCTCAATTTGAATCAAACCACCTTGTTTTAAATTCCCTGCGTCACCCAACTTCCTTGCACCCATTTGAATTCACGAGAAGAAACTTCTCGTGAAATTTTTCTCATGCAAAACCCTTCCCCACGTCCTCATTTGTGCACCATATGGATGGATAAAATAATTAGTTAGCCATTCAAATTCAAAGCATGTTTGAATTTGAATGGATAACTTATCACTTGCCCTTTCATCCTTATCCATTTTGTACGCCACATTACTTACACGAGAAAAGGTTTCTCGTGAAACTTTTTCCACGCACAAAGAGCCACGCCCCTTCTCTTCTCACGCCCAAAAGGATAGGGATAAGTTGGTTTTCGTTTGAATTCAAATTTGATTTGAATTCAAATGTGTAACCTCTTGTCTTTATCCTCTCACGCGGATAAGACACGTTTGACGTTGTTTTAAAAAGAGGAGAAAGGTGGGACGTGCGTAGAAAAATTAGGAGAGAAACTTTGGGGCGTGAGGAAGGCTTCTGCGCAAGGTGAAGGTCCAAAACCTTCCGAGAGAAAAAGAAAGAAAAGAGAGTGTTGGTGCAAAAATCCGCTTGCGCCGGAGAAGCTGGAGTCGGGGAAGCCGCGGTCGCCACCGGGACCTGCAAGGGAAGTCTAAACTGGAGGTGGGGTTGCTCCGGCAAGACCCTCCGACGCTCAAGTCAGTTCTCTACCTCAATAAGAATGGAGTGCTCGAACAGAGAATTTAGCAGAGTTTTGAGATAGGGAAAAGGAGCTTAAAGAATAACGTATCTGGATCCCCCTTTTATAGGCGGAGGAGGCAACGGATTGATGGCGACGTCTGTAACCGCCTGGTAGTGGGCCACCCATGGTCAGGGGAATTGATTGCGAAAGATAGTGGAGTGGACACGTGGCCATCACCTCAGCCCGCCACGTGGGATCTGTTATGAGGGGTGGAGCAGCGTCCGTTGTCAGCGGATAGGAGAATCGTATGGTATCCGTCACAGGAGGTGGAGCAGGTTCGTGGCCGCCACTGTGGCCTGCCAGAGGATAGTGGAGCTGTGTGGAGTCCGCCACAGGAAGTGGAGCAGGGTCGTGGCCGTTTTGAGGGCCTGTCAGGGGGCGTGGATCTGTCGATTGAAGCTCGGCAACGGCCGGAGCCCAGTTTCTGTTGGGCTCCGGGTGAGGTCCTCTTGGCGGTAGGGGTCGTGAGCGGAGCCCAGCTCCCGTAGGAGTCCGGGCGGAGCTGTGCTGATGTCGGTGCCGGAGGCGGAGCCCGGCTCCCGTAGGAGTCCGGGCGGAGCTGTGCTGCAATTGATGTCGAGGGCGGAGCCTGGCTCCCGTAGGAGTCCGGGCGGAGCTGTGTTGCAGTTGATGTCGAGGGCGGAGCCCGGCTCCCGTAGGAGTCCGGACGGAGCTGCGCTGCAACCAAAGTCAGAGGTGAAGTCCTGCTCCCATAGGAGTCCGGTCGGAGCTTACCCACTGTTCACGTCGGAGGCGGAGCCCGGCTTATCGTAGGAGTCCGGGCGGAGCTGTGCTGTAATTGATGTAGAGGGTGGAGCCCGGCTCCCGCAGGAGTCCGGGCGGAGCTGAGTTGCAGTTGATGTCGAGGGTGGAGCCCGGCTCCCGTAGGAGTCCGGGCGGAGCTACGCTGCAACCAAAGTCAGAGGTGAAGTCCGGCTCCCGTAGGAGCCCAATCGGAGCTTACCCGCAGTTCATGTCGGAGGCGGAGCCCGGCTCCCGTAGGAGTCCGGGCGGAGCTGTGCTGCAGTTGATGTCGAGGGCGGAGCCCGGCTCCCGTAGGAGTCCGGGTGGAGCTGTTCTGATGTTGGTGGCGGAGTCCGGCTCCCGTAGGAGTCCGGGCGGAGCTGCGCTGATGTCGTTGGTGGAGCCCGGCTCCCGTAGGAGTCCGGGCGGAGCTGTGTTGCAGTTGATGTCGAGGGCGGAGCCCGGCTCCCGTAGGAGTTCGGGCGGAGCTGCGCTGCAACCAAAGTCAGAGGTGAAGTCTGGCTCCTGTAGGAGTCTGGTCGGAGCTTACCCGCAGTTTATGTCAGAGGCGGAGCCCGGCTCCCGTAGGAGTCCGGGCGGAGCTGTGCTGCAGTTGATGTCGAGGGCGGAGCCCGGCTCCCGTAGGAGTCCGGGCGGAGCTGTTCTGATGTTGGTGGCGGAGTCCGGCTCCCGTAGGAGTCCGGGCGGAGCTGCGCTGATGTCGTTGGTGGAGCCCGGCTCCCGTAGGAGTCTGGGCGGAGCTGTGTTGCAGTTGATGTCGAGGGCGGAGCCCGACTCCCGTAGGAGTTCGGGCGGAGCTGCGCTGCAACCAAAGTCAGAGGTGAAGTCCGGCTCCCGTAGGAGTCCGGTCGGAGCTTACCCGCAGTTTATGTCGGAGGCGGAGCCCGGCTCCCGTAGGAGTCCGGGCGGAGCTGTGCTGCAGTTGATGTCGAGGGCGGAGCCCGGCTCCCGTAGGAGTCCGGGCGGAGCTATTCTGATGTTGGTGGCGGAGTCCGACTCCCGTAGGAGTCCGGGCGGAGCTGCGCTGATGTCGTTGGTGGAGCCCGGCTCCCGTAGGAGTCCGGGAGGAGCTGCACTTGCTGTTGGCGGTGGAGCCCGACTCCCATAGGAGCCTGGGCGGAGCTGCACTTGCTGTTGGCGGCGGAGCCCGGCTCCCGTAGGAGCCCGGGCGGAGCTGCACTTGCTGTCGATTCCGTTGAGGGTTTCGGCTATGGGTATTTTATACCCAACACCAGTCCCCCCACATCCGAGTTTGAATTTCAAACGAAGGAAGTACACAAAGGTACAGTCGGAACCGTCTCTTCGAATCCCGCACCCTGCCGCTCCCAGATATTTTGGCATTAAATGAGCGCGTGCCGGAGTCTTTTCGAATTGGGGCGGTATGAGGGGATGCTTCGAAGACCCCGCAGGTACGCTGGCCTAGGTACGGTGCAATTATGACCCTGCCAACCGCCAGCCGCCTTTAGCCGTCTGCCATGGGGAGTGGGACACGCGTCGGATGCGAACTGGCCTGGGGGGATTCGAGATCATTATGGCACCGGATCCCAGGGTCTATTTAATCCCGTCCTCCCCCTTCAGGCGTCCCACTCCGTTTCTGATTTCTTGCTGGCGTCTGTCATCTCCCGGAGAGTTTGCTCTAGCGAACGCCCTCTCGAGCCGTAGGCGCCTTCCGTTTCTCGCTCCCCAGGCCCCCAGAGCAAGATAGGTTAGTGCCAACCTTCTTCTTCTTACTGCCTAGGGGCTTCTCCTCTTTTCATTTCTTTTGTGTCTTCTTCTGAGTTGACCTTCGGCGTCTCGTTCCCTTCTCGGTTTGCCTTTCTAGGGCCCTTTAGGTTCTCCCCCAAAAAAAATATCTTCCGACTCTTCTGCCCTCGTAAGTTCTGGGAGTTCTTCTGCTTCGAACCCCCAGGCCCCCGTTTCTGCGGACGAACCCACGCTCGGGGTAGGGCCTCGCCCGATTTTCGCACCGGGCGCCATTCCATGTTCATCGACTCCGAACGAACTCCTCCTGATAAGGGCTCGGTACGGGGTTCCTTCGGAGTACGACCTGGAGCTTCCTGGCCCCTCTGACCGGGCCAGCGCTCCTCCTCCTGGTCGCTTTTGCTTGTACCAGGAGGCATTCCGTGCCGGACTCCGGCTTCCGCTTCCTGTTTTTGTTGCCGCCTTTTTTCGTTTCTTAGACATTTCTCTCACCTCTGTCGCCCCGAATTCCTTTAGGTTTTTGATAGGGTTTCTCTCTCTCTGCCATATAGCCGAGGTCCAGCCGTCCCTCTCCTTGTTCAGACATTTCTACACCTTCAAACGCCATCCTTCAGCGAAGGACTGGTGGTACTTCTCCCCCCAGTTCGGTAAGAAGGGGTTGCTGAAGGGCGCCCCTTCTTCGATTCACAACTGGAAAGGGAAATTTCTCTTTGTCTACTGCCCGACCCTGGAACTAGGTCTGCCCCCTTGGGGGTCTCTGAGGGATTCCATCCGCCGGGCTCCCAGCCTAGGAGAGGACGACCTCCAGGCTGCCCAGAAGCTTCCGAGTTATCCCGCTCCTTGCCTTCCTAACCTTCTGAGGGAGCAGCTTCTTTTCAACATCGGCCTGAGCCCTCAGGATTCAGCAAGTATTTATCTTTCCTTTTCTTGCCTTCCTCTTCTCTCTTTTTTTTTTCTTCTTTTTTTTTTTTTTTTTTTGACTCTGGACTGATCGGTGCTGCTTCTTCTTTCTTCTTTTCTTTTCCTGTTTTGTTTTTTTTTTTTTTTTTTTTTTTAGCCATGGACGCCGAAGCCATGCGGATGCTTGCCAAGGCTATGAGAGCCCAGAAGAGGAAGGGCGCGATGACCTCCGGTTCGGCGAAGAGGGCCAGGGTGGAGGAGACGAGCCTGGCCGCACCCGTCCAGGCGACCCTGGCCATCGACATTCCTTCGGATGCCGAGCCAGCGGCCCCCCGGGCTTCCCCAAGTAGCCCGCCGACTGGGGTCCCCGTTCCGGAGGTTCGCCCCACGGAGGCGCCCGTCGCGGGGAGGAGGAGGAAATCGGTGGCCCGCAGGGCGAGCAGCCACCGAGCCACCATAGACGAGTCCGTCTGCTCTGAGGGGGGATCGGAGAACCCCTTCAACGACAAGGCTCTGATCCGACGGCTGCTCGATGGCTGCATTCTGTCCGATGTCGTGGAGAGGATCGACCGCGTCGATCCCGAGCAGCGGGCCTGGGACACTTTGGGGTCCTTTCTTGAGGTAAGCGGATTTTTATTTGCACAGTTGCTCGGTCTTTGTTGTAATTCTCTATCTGTCCTTGCAGATCGGGCACCAGCTCTTCGCCTATGTCGAGGCGTCGGGCCGCATGAGAAGGGACCTTCTTCGGGCGGAGGAGCGCTGCCAAGACGAGGTTGCTCATCTTCAAGCGAAGACGGCCGAGGTGGCCGCCCTCCGGGAGGCCCTGGAGAGAGAGAGAGACAAGACCGGGAAGAGGAAAGACGAGCCCGGGAGGAGGAGAGGCGAAACTTGGAGGAGTCAGCAAGGAAGGCGGAGGCCGAGGTCGCCCATCTGGCCGAGCAAACTCCGGTTCTGGTCTCGGAGGCCAGGACCCTTGCGGTGGAGGAGTTCAAGGCCTCCGCGGAGATGAGGGAGCTGAACGTCCAGTTCGGCCTGGAGGCGTTTACCAAGGGGTTCGAGCTCTGTCGAGAGAGGGTGGCCAGTAGATACCCCGACCTTGATCTCGGCTTTTTGGAGGAGTCTGACGATGAGGCCGCCCCTTCGTCCGCCGCTACCGCAGTCGCACCCCCCGCACCGAGCTCTCCACCCCCTGCCCCCGAGGTCTGAGACCTCCGATCTTGTATCTTTCTTTTGTCGCCATATTTCCTTTCCGCTTGTCTTCAAAATTAATCAATAAAATCGAACTTCTTATTGTGGATGGCCTTTCCTTCCCCCTGCTCCTTCTTTTCTACCTTTCTTCTTGTAATGAGTTGGTCTTTGACGTTTGCTTCTTCCGATGGCAGTGTCCCGTCGAAGCACTCCCCTTGCCCCTGGGGGTCCCGCTGAAGTCAACTATTCAACGGCTAAAAAAGGAGGTCCTCCACCTGACGAAGAAGTTGAAGAAGTCGGAGGGCGAGCTCCGCCAGGCGAAGAAATGCTATTCCGAGGCCGCCGCTGAGGCCGCCCACTTCAGGAGTCTCCAAGTGAAGGCCATCATGGACTACAGCCGGAGGAAGGCGAACTTCACAAAGGAGCTCGAGGAATGCACGAAGAGCGCCAGTGACCGAACTTGGACTCAAGAAGCCAGGATCAGCGCCCTTAAGGTGGAGCTGTCAGCTGCGAAGAGGAGGATCGGTCAGCTGGAAGGGAACTCATCCCGGCTCACAGTGCAGGATGAGCAGAAATGGTCGCAGAAGGTCTCCAACCTCCAGAAGCAGCTTCAAGATGCTGAGATGAGCCATGATGTGCAGCGGGCCAGCTGGCGCCGGCAGGTAGAAGAGTATAAAGGGAGATTCCGTCAAGCGGCGGACGAGGTCGTTCGTCTCCAGAGGCAGCTGGTTACTAGGGCGCAGCTTACTAACGCCCAAGATACCGAAGAGCTCCACGCCCTGAGAGGCACCGTCGAGGGAATTTCTGTCTCCCTTGGGGAGAAGACAGCCGAGCTGCAACAAGCAAAAATCCAACTGGGGCTTGAGCGAAAGGCCGTCGCAGACGCAAAGGCGGAGTCCGAAGTTTTGCGGAAGTGGCATCGGGAAGCGGAGGCTGAGAGCCGGCGACTTCGTCAGGCGCTCCAGGATATGCTGCAAAAGAAGGAAGAACTAGAGGAAACGGTGGAGAGCCTGAGGCAGTCCTGGTTGGGGGATGGAGGTGATCACCCTAGGTTAGAGGGAGCAGGACCTCCTTAGAGTTCTTTTGTAGTCACCCCCTTTTTGTAGCTGCCCCTTTTTTTTTTTTCTTGTCGTTTTGTCCCTCTTTCTCTGGCCGTCCTGGCCCTGTAGTACATATATCGGAAATGAGGAAAAAGCACTTTGTGTTACCTTGTCCGCGCGTAGCACCAATATTATCGTTCGTTGACCCTTTCTCATCGTTTGGCCTGTTTGGCTTAGAGGTCGTCGTGGGAAGGGGCTCTTCCCTTCCATCCGATCTCGTTATGTGGCCAAGCCTCGCCACCATTTTTAACCCTTGCTGGCGAAGTAGCAGATGGAGCCCGGCTTTCTTAGGAGCCCGGGCGAAGTCTTTCTTGACAGCGGAGCCCGGCTCCCGTAGGAGCCCGGGTGAAGCTTTCCTGGCGGCGGAACCCAGCTCCCGTAGGAGTCCGGGCGAAGCTTCCCTGGCGGCGGAACCCGACTCCCTTAGGAGTCCGGGTGAAGCTTCCCTGGCGGCGGAACCCAGCTCCTGTAGGAGTCTGGGCGAAGCTTCTCTGGCGGCGAAACCCGGCTCCCGTAGGAGTCCGGGCGGAGCTTACCTTGGTGGCGAAACCCGGCTCCCGTAGGAGTCCGGGCGAAGCTTCTCTGGCAGCGGAACCCGGCTCCCGTAGGAGTCCGGGCGGAGCTTACCTTGGTGACGGAACCCAGCTCCCGTAGGAGTCCGGGCGAAGCTTCTCTGGCGGTGGAACCCGGCTCCCGTAGGAGTCCGGGCGGAGCTTACCTTGGTGGCGGAACCCGGCTCCCGTAGGAGTCCGGGCGAAGCTTCTCTGGCGGCGGAACCCGGCTCCCGTAGGAGTCCGGGCGGAGCTTACCTTGGTGGCGGAACCCGGCTCCCGTAGGAGTCCGGGCGAAGCTTCTCTGGCGGCGGAACCCGGCTCCCGTAGGAGTCCGGGCGAAGCTTCTCTGACGGTGGAACCCGGCTCCCGTAGGAGTCCGGGTGGAGCTTACCTTGGTGGCGGAACCCGGCTCCCGTAGGAGTCCGGGTCTTCCATTTTGCTTGAGCCGACGCGAGGTTCTCGTTATCAGCCTGGCCTGTGGGGGCGCGTTAGGGGGCTGTAAGGCCTCTCCCCCCTCCGGTCTAAAAGAATCGGGCCTTCAACTTTGCTCATGTCAGGATGAGGTTCTCCTCCTGTTCCTGACATGGCTGTGGGGGCACATTAGGGCGTTGCAAGGCCTCTCCCCCCATCCGGTCTAAAAGAACTGGGCCTTTGACTTTGCTCAAGTTAGGGCGAGGTTTTCCTCCTGTCCCTAACAGGGCTGTAGGGGCATATTAGGGCATTGTAAGGCCTCTCCCCCCATCCGATCTAAAAGAACCAGGCCTTTGACTTTGCTCATGTTAGGGCGAGGTTTTCCTCCTGTCCCTAACAAGGCTGTGGGGGCACATTAGGGCGTTGTAAGGCCTCTCCCCCCATTCGGTCTAAAAGAACCGGGCCTTTGACCTTGCTCATGTCAGGACGAGGTTCTCCTCCTGTTCCTGACATGGCCGTGTTTTTGTAGGAATCATATCCGGTCATAATACATCCACGCTAGGTGGGAGGAGCATGTTAGCTAAAAAGAAAGGTAGATTCAAAGCGAAATAGTAAGCGATACATTTACAGTATTCCCGCTCCTTCTTGAGGCCCTCCGGCGATGGAGTCGATGGTCCCGATAGGAGGCCGATCCCCGGGCTGCTCCTCCCTTTTCTGCAGTTCGGGCGGTGGGAGGGCTCTTGGTCGGTCTCCTCTACCCTCAGGCCTGCGGCGGATGAATCTGTCGAGTCGACCTCGCCGGATGAGCTCCTCGATCTCGTCCTGGAGCTGGATGCATTCTTCGATGTCGTGGTCGTGGTCGCGGTGGTAGAGGCAGAACTTGTTGGGGTTGCGCTTCTCGGGGTGCGTGCGCATCCTCTCCGGCCTAGGGAGCAACTCCCTGACCTCCATCAGTACCTGGGCCTTCGAGGCGTTGAGGGGGGCGTAGTTGCGGAACTTCCCTGGCGGGGAACCCCGCCGAAACCTGTTGTCCGGGCTTCTCTGCCTGCGCGCCCTGGGGGGAGTATGGGCGCGCTTATGTCCAGGAGGGGATCGGAAGCGAGGCCGGGCTTCCTTTGGCCTCTTCTCAACTGTGGGCTTACCAGAATCTCCCACCTGACGCTCCCTCGCAGTCTCTTCATCCTTCATTTTGAAGGCCTCTTCTGCTCGGGCGTATCCTTCAGCCCGAGCCAGTAGATCAGCAAAATCCCTGGGGTACTTCTTCTCCAGGGAGTACAAGAGATCATTCTTCTGAAGGCCACCTTTCAGGGCGGCCATGGCAACCGACTGGTCCAAGTTCCGGACCTCCAACACCGCGATGTTGAAGTGGTTGACGTAGGCCCGTATGGACTCCCCTTCCCTCTGCTTGATGTTGATGAGGGACTCCGAACCTTTCTGGGGATGCCGGCTGCTGACAAAATAGGCCACGAATTGGTGGCTCATCTGATCGAAGGAAAATATGGTACCCGGCTTCAGAGCCGAGTACCAGTTCCTCGCTGCTCTCTTCAAGGTAGATGGGAAAGCTCGGCACAAGATGGCGTCAGGAGCTCCGTGAAGCAGCATCATCGTTCGGAAGGCCTCCAGATGATCCACCGGGTCCGACGTCCCGTCGTAGCTTTCAAACTGGGGGAGCTTGAAATTCGGCGGGATCGATTCCTGCATAATCATTTGGGAGAAGGGAGGGTCGGTGCAGATATCCTCACCATAAGCGGGAGGCACGTGGCGGAGTTCTTCGATCCGTCGGTTCATCTCCTGGAGCCTCCGGTCCAGGAAGTCCTCTCAACTTTGCGTCTCGAGGGTCCTTTGGCAGAATGGGGGCAGGGATCTTCCAGGGGTGGAGTCGTGGTCCGACTGAGGGCTCTCTACCCTCGGATTCGCCTTCCCAGGAAGGATGGGGCGGCTGGCCCAGGTGGCCCGCCCCACCGCCGGGTTCTGGCATTCCGGAGATGCCCCCTCCGGATGCGCCGACGCCTGCGGTGGCTGCTACTGCATTGCCTGTACGGCCTCGACGAGGCCCTTGACCTGCTGCGCCAGCAAGTCAAACTGCTCCGCGCCGACCGCCGTCGCCGGAGGGGAAGGAGGAGCTGGCTGAGAAACGAGAGGGGAGGCCGGAGCCTGAGATCTGGCCGCGGAGGCCGTGGATCGCCGGGTGGATGCCCTGCGCGGAGGCATCGGGTGTCGATCTCGTGGGGGAGGATTAGGAGTGGATGATGGAGAGACGGTCGGAGGCAGCTCCGTTGAACACTCCTTCAAGAACAAGGGTACTGCGAAGACACAGGCCCTTCCTCTAGCGTCAATCCTGTTGGTGCAAAAATCCGCTTGCGTCGGAGAAGCTGGAGTCGGGGAAGCCGCGGTCACCGCCGGGACCTGCAAGGGAAGTCTAAACCGGAGGTGGGGTTGCTCTGGTAAGACCCTCCGACGCTCAAGTCAGTTCTCTGCCTCAACAAGAATGGAGTGCTCGAACGGAGAATTTAGCAGAGTTTTGAGATAGGAAAAAGGAGCTTAAAGAATAACGTATCTGGATCCCCCTTTTATAGGCGGGGGAGGCAACGGATTGATGGCGACGTTTGTAACCGCCTGGTAGTGGGCTGTCCATGGTCAGGAGAATTGATTGCGGAAGATAGTGGAGTGGACACGTGGCCATCACCTCAGCCCGCCACGTGGGATCTGTTATGAGGGGTGGAGCAGCATCCGTTGTCAGCGGATAGGAGAATCGTATGGTATCCGTCGCAGGAGGTGGAGCAGGTTCGTGGCCGCCACTATGGCCTGCCAGAGGATAGTGGAGCTATGCGGAGTCCGCCGCAGGAAGTGGAGCAGGGTCGTGGCCATTTTGAGGGCCTGTCAGGGGGCGTGGATCTGTCAATTGAAGCTCGGCAATGGCCGGAGCCCGGTTTCTGTTGGGCTCCGGGTGAGGTCCTCTTGGCGGTAGGGGTCGTGAGCGGAGCCCGGCTCCCGTAGGAGTCCGGGCGGAGCTGTGCTGATGTCGGTGCCGGAGGCGGAGCCCGGCTCCCATAGGAGTCCGGGCGAAGCTGTGCTGCAATTGATGTCGAGGGTGGAGCCTGGCTCCCGTAGGAGTCCGGGCGGAGCTGTGTTGCAGTTGATGTCGAGGGCGGAGCCCGGCTCCCATAGGAGTCCGGGCGGAGCTGCGCTGCAACCAAAGTCAGAGGTGAAGTCCGGCTCCCGTAGGAGTCCGGTCGGAGCTTACCCGTTGTTCACGTCGGAGGCGGAGCCCGGCTTCCCGTAGGAGTCCGGGTGGAGCTGTGCTGTAATTGATGTCGAGGGCGGAGCCCGGCTCCCGCAGGAGTCCGGGCGGAGCTGAGTTGCAGTTGATGTCGAGGGCGGAGCCCGGCTCCCGTAGGAGTCCGGGCGGAGCTGCGCTGCAACCAAAGTCAGAGGTGAAGTCTGGCTCCCGTAGGAGCCCGGTCGAAGCTTACCCGCAGTTCATGTCGGAGGCGGAGCCCAGCTCCCGTAGGAGTCCGGGCGGAGCTGTGCTGCAGTTGATGTCGAGGGCGGAGCCCGACTCCCGTAGGAGTCCGGGCGGAGCTGTTCTAATGTTGGTGGCGGAGTCTGGCTCCCGTAGGAGTCCGGGCGGAGCTGCGCTGATGTCGTTGGTGGAGCCCGGCTCCCGTAGGAGTCCGGGCGGAGCTGTGTTGCAGTTGATGTCGAGGGTGGAGCCCGGCTCCCGTAGGAGTTCGGGCGGAGCTGCGCTGCAACCAAAGTCAGAGGTGAAGTCCAGCTCCCGTAGGAGTCTGGTCGGAGCTTACCCGCAGTTTATGTCGGAGGCGGAGCCCAGCTCCCGTAGGAGTCCGGGCAGAGCTGTGCTGCAGTTGATGTCGAGGGCGGAGCCCGGCTCCCGTAGGAGTCCGGGCGGAGCTGTTCTGATGTTGGTGGTGGAGTCCGGCTCCCGTAGGAGTTCGGGCGGAGCTGCGCTGATGTCGTTGGTGGAGCCCGGCTCCCGTAGGAGTCCGGGCGGAGCTGTGTTGCAGTTGATGTCGAGGGCGGAGCCCGGCTCCTGTAGGAGTTCGGGCGGAGCTGCGCTGCAACCAAAGTCAGAGGTGAAGTCCGGCTCCCGTAGGAGTCCGGTCGGAGCTTACCCACAGTTTATGTCAGAGGCGGAGCCCGGCTCCCGTAGGAGTCCGGGCGGAGCTGTGCTGTAGATGATGTCGAGGGCGGAGCCCGGCTCCCGTAGGAGTCCGGGCGGAGCTGTTCTGATGTTGGTGGCAGAGTCCGGCTCCCGTAGGAGTCCGGGCGGAGCTGCGCTGATGTCGTTGGTGGAGCCCGGCTCCCGTAGGAGTCCGGGAGGAGCTGCACTTGCTGTTGGCGGTGGAGCTCGGCTCCCATAGGAGCCTGGGCGGAGCTGCACTTGCTGTTGGCAGCGGAGCCCGGCTCCCGTAGGAGCCCGGGCGGAGCTGCACTTGTTGTCGATTCCGTTGAGGGTTTCGGCTGTGGGTATTTTATACCCAACAGAGAGAAAATTGGGCGCAGGGTTTTTGGTGTGTACCCTAGGGTTTCTACCTAGGGTTCGGGAAGTGAGATTGGTGTGCCACGAGTATCGTGAGTCCACCAAATTTCAGAGAGAGATCCATCAACCTCTCAAGTAACTGTACAGATGATCCGGAGCGTCCGAGAAGTCAGCACACATCGATCGAAGGAGTTCGATCAACATCTGCCATCAAAAGGGTGAAATCACGAACTAGCATTCGTGAGGAGCTGATCAGACGGGAGCTTCGTGTGGATGATCCACAGAAGCCAGACAGTTGGGTGGCTGTAACGTGACAATCAGAGCCCTCCGACGGTGATCAGATTGCAGTGATCGACTACCCGCAAAAGGTGATGTGTTCTGAACACAGTACTGTAAAACGTTTACTGATTCAAATTTGAATTTCAAATTTAAATGCGTGCTGTTGTATCATATTTAGATCCTAGTGTAGGGTTAATTAGTATTAATTAATGAGATTAATTAATAATTCCGCTGTAAAATAGTAATTTTGAAAAAGTTTTAAAATTACCATTTTGCCCCTGCACTAAATTTTTGCTTCAATTGGTATCAGAGCCAGGTTCTAGAATATGATATACATATGCATGCATAGATTAAGGTGTAATCTATAAGTTTAAATTTGAAATTCAAAATTTAAAATTCAAAATTCAAAAAGATTTGAAATTTGAAATTTGAAATTTGTTAGAAGTTTCAAATTTGAAATTCAAAATTCAAAATTTGAAATTTGAAATTTGAAATTTGGTTGAAATCTCAAATTTGAAATTTGAAATTTAAAATTTGAAATTTGAAATTCAAAATTCAAAATTTAAAATTCAAAGATTGAAAATTCGAAATTTGAAATTTGGTTGAAATCTCAAATTTGAAATTTAAAATTTGAAATTTGAAATTTGAAATTTGAAATTCAAAATTTAAATTTTGAAATTTGTATATTTAGATATACTTGATCCAAGTAGCAAGTAATCTAATTGGGTTGGTTGCCATGGCCGTCCGGTCATAGGAGAAAAGTAGGGTTTAAAGGCCCTCTCTTCCCATTCGATGGGGTCTCCTATGGCGGTAGGGGTGCCGATGCAATTATATCCCATGCCGATGAAGCAGCGAAAGGACTTAATTAAGAAATTTATCATGAATATGTTAGATTAGATCTAAAAAAAAATTTATGATTTATTTTGAGTTATTTTCTGTTATGAAATGAGCAATAGAATTGCTGTTTATGAAATGTGCTGACCCGTTTGTGAAATGAGTTAACACATTTGGTGAATAGAAAATAAAATCTTTCAAATTTGAAAATTGTTTTCGAAATGCCAAACCCTGACCCATCAGCCCAAGTACTTAATTAAAAGAATTAAGTGTTGTCTAGTAGGTCTAGAATTGTGAATTAAGACCTAAGACAATTGCATAAACTTTTGGGTCAATGGGTTAGATGAATTAGGTCCATAATTGGGTTAGACCTAAGGTTAGTTTAAAAAAATGGACTAATTGGAGTAATTGGTCAAATCTAATCAAAAGTTGAATTAGATTAGGTCAAGGATACTCTAGACTCAACTTCAATAGTTGTAGTTGAATGGGTCCATGTCTTTAACTAGACCAAGATGGACTTAATTCATGGCTACGCGGTGGAGCTCTATTTACTAAGTTGATCAAAATTAAAACTAATGAACCGGTTGGTGTCTAAGGTAAGTTCGGCAGTTTTGACCAGTGGTTCTTAAGCGGGAGCTACTCGCATTGATTCGATCATTGACGAGTTAATGGCAAATCCCCACCACTGATCTCACTTACCTGGCCAATCTGGTAAGTTAGATTTTGATTAGATCACTTGGTGATTAGAGCTCACCCATGTCATTAGGTAAATCAGTATGACTGATTTAGGTGCTCCTAATGCCAGCTTTAATTAAATCCTTTTTAATCTGACTTGGTGAAGTCAGTGGGAGGATTGAAATTGGCTGGATGATTTCTTCTCTACTATTCTTTAATAAAATCCTCAAAAATTATTAGGTCCCTAAAATGATTAAGTTATAATGATAACTAAGTCATAGCCTCCCATTAAGTGAATGATAATGAGTCCATTAGTTCAATGATCATTGGAGGCCCAAAGGCCTGGTGCTCATTGGCTAATGGAATTATTATTCATAATATGATAATTTGATTGAGTCTTTCTGATGGTGGTTAGGTTGGCCGGCCAAAGTCGGGCCTGATCGTTTATTGGTCCGATTCACTAAATTAAGTCATGTTAATGGTTGGACCTAACCAGATCTTTTCAGTGGAGGCCAAAGCCTACTGATTAGGTTCTGGGGCAAAATAAATTACTAGAAGTTGTTTAGAGAAACAACTGGTTAAGAACCTACCCATAGATGCACATGGGTTGACCAACCAAAGTTGGGCTCGTGTATAGTCTGTGTGGATTCTAGTACCCATTAAGGAATTAAAGTAATTCCTCGAATTGGAGGATGAGGCTACTAGTTCGTAAAAATATTGGGAAAAACTTTAGACTAAAGTCCAAGTCTTTAGTATTAATTTATGTACTAATAGAGGTCTCGTTTTCCTTTAAGCAGCTATGGCCACTACCCTGTCGCTCCGGTCATTATTAGATAATGACAAGCTCATGGGACCCAATTTCGATAGCTGGTATCGAAAATGAAAAATCGTCCTTGAGCATGAGCGGATCCTTTATGTAGTAACGGATCCAGCACCTGAGGAGCCAGCTCCGAACGCTAGTAAGGCGATCCGAGATACTTGAAGTGGCTCAATGATCGCACCACCGTTCGATGTATTATGCTGGCAGCAATGAATGACGAGTTCAGCCGAAGGTTTGAGAATGCCCAACCACAGGAGATGCTTCAAATGTTGAACGACTCCTTTGGCACGCCTGACGACGTTGAAAGGCACAAAATTAGTTGTGCTATTTTCAATGCTCGGATGAGGGATGGGGCCTCAGTCACTGATCATGTACTGTATATGATCGAGATGATTGAGCGCCTAAGCAAATTGGGCTTTCCTCTGCACGAGCAGCTCGGTAAGGATGCGATCCTTAATTCCTTGCCCAAGTCTTTCCTCCCATTCCTTACTCATTTTCGAATGACAAAGCCTGCAGTAAACTACCACAGATTGTTGGGGTTGCTGCAGAACTTTGAGAAGGATCACCAACTCCATAAGGAGTCGGTGAATGTAGTGGGAGGGTCTTCTTCTCGTCGTCAACCCTTTGGGAAGGGGAAGAAGAACAAGAAGAAGAAAAATAAGAAGGTGCAATCTCATGCTGGGACAGTAGCACGGGGTCAGACCAAGAAGCGTAAGCATGACCAGAGCCAGGCGGAGTGCTTCTTTTGCAAGAAGCACGGGCATTGGAAGAGGAACTGTCCTCAATACATTGCCTCCCTGGACCCGAACAGGCCAAAGAAGAAGCAAGGTAATTATATGATAACTCCTTGCAACTTTTCGATTTGTGATACTACTGCCTGGGTATTGGATACCGGAAGCCCTTATCATATTTGTAATTCGATGCAGGGTCTGCAGGTCAGTAGGAGATTTGATGAAGGTGAGAGGTTCCTGAATGTTGGAGATGGAAGCAAAGTTCCAGTTCTAGCTTTAGGAATCATGAGTCTTGTAATCAATTCTCGTAATATAATTCTGAGTGAATGTCACTATTGTCCAAGTTTTTTATTAAATATTATTTCTGTAGGCCTTTTGGCCATGTACGGTTATGATTTTTTAATAAAAGGAAATATTTGCAATATCATTTTGAATGGTGTTACAATATTTGTTGGACAATTAAATAATAGAATTTACTTACTATCACAGCCTGTTAATGTGGTTCAAAAAATTTGGTAAACGCTCTAGAATAGATAATGTGTCAGAAGTCTACCTTTGGCACTGTAGGCTAGGTCATATCAATAAGAACAGGATAAACAGGTTGGCTCAAGAAGGAATTCTTGAAGTTAGTGATTGTGAATCACTTCCAACCTGTGAGTCCTGTCTTCTTGGAAAGATGACCAAGTCACCTTTTACTGGAAAAGGTGAGCGAGCCAGTGAACTCTTAGGTCTGGTACATTTTGATGTATGTGGACCCATGAGCTCAAGTGCAAGAGGTGGATTTTTCTACTTCATAACCTTCACAGACGACCTATCTAGGTATGGGTATGTCTATTTAATGAAGCATAAGTCGGAATCATTTGAAATGTTCAAACTATTCCGAAATGAGGTAGAAAAACAAACTGGAAAGTGTATTAAAACTCTTCGATCTGATCGAGGAGGTGAATACCTTTCCAATGAGTTTATGACGTATCTAGGGGAGAATGGAATTCTCTCTCAGTGGACTCCTCCTGGAACACCACAGCATAATGGTGTGTCTGAAAGGAGGAATCAGACCCTGTTAGACATGGTTCGATCCATGATGGGGTTTGCTGGTCTGCCGATCTCCCTCTGGGGATATGCGCTCGAATCGGCTTGTTACCTTCTAAATAGAGTTTCGAGTAAGTCTGTAGCCAAAACGCCATATGAGATATGGATAGGACGTAAGCCAGTACTCTCGCACCTTAGGGTTTGGGGGTGTCCGGCTTATGTTAAACGTTTAATTACAGACAAGCTTGGACCTAGGTCTGACAAGTGTAATTTTATAGGGTACCCAAAAGAGACCAAAAGGTATTATTTCTACCTTGCTGATGAGCAAAAGGTGTTTGTCAGCCTTAAGGCAATCTTTTTAGAAAAGGAGTTCCTTAGTGAAGGAACTGTTGCCTCTAAAGTCGAACTTGACGAAGTTCGACAGGTGGAAAAACCGACACATGTTACTGAACCTGAACCGGATTTGATTAGATCAGATCCAGAGCCCATTGATTATGCACCCTTAAGGCGGTCTGGTAGATTACCACATCAACCGGACAGATACTATGGTTTCTTGGTCCGGGATGGTGATCCTATCGAACTTGATGAAAATGATGAGGATCCGATCACCTACATGGATGCAATGCAGAGACCTGACTCTGAGAAATGGCTAGAGGCCATGAAATCCGAAATGGAGTCCATGAAGATCAACGATGTGTGGACATTGGTTGACCCACCCGAAGGAGTAAAATCCATAGGGTGTAAGTGGGTCTTCAAAAGGAAGAGGGGCGCAGACGGAAAGGTGGAGACCTATAAAGCCCGTCTGGTTGCCAAGGGATATCGTCAACGTTATGGTATAGACTATGACGAGATATTTTCTCCTGTGGCAATGCTCAAATCCATTCGGATTATGCTTGCGATAGCTGCCCATCTGGACTATGAAATCTGGCAGATGGATGTGAAGACAGCTTTCCTAAACGGAGAGCTGGACGAAGAGGTGTATATGATACAACCTGAAGGGTTCACATCCACAGATGAGTCTAAGGTGTGCAAGCTACAGAGGTCCATTTATGGACTTAAGCAGGCATCTCGGAGTTGGAACATACGTTTTGATAGGACGATCAAAACGTATGGCTTCATTAAGAACGGAGAAGAACCCTGCATTTATAAGTGGGCTAATGGTCCAGCAGTAGTATTTCTTGTATTGTATGTGGATGACATTCTCTTAATCGGGAATGATGTCCCTGCATTACAGGGAATAAAGATTTGGCTATCGTCACAGTTCTCCATGAAGGATCTAGGAGAAGCTTCCTACATCCTAGGGATGAGGATCTATAGGGATAGATCCAAAAAGTTGCTTGGCTTATCCCAGTCCACGTACATTGATACTATGCTGAAAAGGTTCAGCATGGAAAATTCCAAGAAAGGCTATCTACCGATAGGCCATGGAATTTTTCTCTCGAAGAGGGATTGTCCGACAACACCTCAAGAGAGAGAGCGTATGGGTAGGATTCCATATGCTTCGGCAGTGGGATCTATCATGTACGCCATGACATGTACACGACCAGTTGTGGCATACTCACTAGGGGTAGTGAGTAGATACCAATCTGATCCAGGAGAGAATCACTGGAAGGTTGTTAAAACCATCCTGAAGTATTTGAGAAATACTAAGGACCAGTGGCTTATATATGGTGAATCGGACTTGAGACTTATAGGATTTACAGACTCTAGTTTCCAGTCTGATCGAGATGATAGCAAGAGTGTGTCAGGATTTATTTTTACCCTTAATGGTGGGGCTGTCTGCTGGAAGAGTTCCAAGCAGCACACTGTGGCTAATTCAGTATGCGAGGCAGAGTATATTGCTGCATCAGATGCTGCCAAAGAAGCGGTGTGGCTGAGGAAATTCATCATCGAGCTCGGAGTAGCACCCTCCCTTGTTGGTCCAGTTCTGCTCTACTGCGACAGCTCTGGAGCCATTGCTCAAGCGAAGGAACCAAAGGCACACCAGCGGACGAAGCATATTCTGCGTCGCTACCATCTCATCCGGGAGATCGTGGATCGAGGTGACGTCGACCTTCAGAAGATCGACAGGAAGGAGAACCTGGCCGACCCATTCACTAAAGCCATTGCAGTGAAGGAGTTCAACGACTACAAGTCGAAGATGGGTATTAGATACTGCACCGATAGGCTTTAGGCCAAGTGGGAGATTGTTGGGAATAGTATCCCAAAGCCAATCGTCAGCCTATTGACGGTTGTGCTCCTTTTGTATTAGTACATGAATTATAAATAAATAAAAGTTATTTTGGTATTTTTTCATCACAAATGTTTCATCTTCTAATAAACTCCTGTGTTGTGGTGAAGTCCTTAGGACTATTTAGACTCGACAAAGGAGGATTTGTCGTTTAGTCCTTAAACATGTTCGCGACCAAATGATACGTTGTTACCAAGGACGACAATATTTATCGAGCATAGGTCGTTGTGTGCCATATGGGTTGGTTGTCCTCATAACCAAAGAGTGTGGAGACACTGGTATGGCATACAGGTGAGATGTAATGGTACATCTGCACTGAACGTGACCAACTCTGGAGCTATTTCTGCTGTCAAGATTTGCTCCGATGGGATATGGGTATAAATGTCCCTCCGACCTGAGACCGCCATGGTGACTTGCAAGCAACTCACTGCACTTAGGCACTGGACTACCTGAATTTCTAATTCAGTGACGGAAGGTTGCTGGGTGTAGTCAAGTACTTGACTTGTCGGTGCGTGTGTCAAAATGGGATTGACCACTCCAGTTTAGGAGCTGTGTACAGTCGTGTTTCAATTTAGCAAAATCTTGGCCAGGGTAGTCCTAGTGAGGAGTCACAGGACTAATTGAGTTGAGCACGATTCGGATGATATCATCAGGGTTGACAGTTTAACCCTGAGTCATCCTAAACACAGGGGTCAAAAGGGACGAATTATACGGTAACCATATTCACGTAGGTTCTGAATGTTGCGATTGCGATTATTCGACCTATCCGGTCGTCGGGTACCATTGCTAGATGGTCACTTCGATTAGTACAGAAATTAGTTCCTGTGCTACCGGCTTAGGTTCGAACCTGCGGGGTCACACACATTAGAGGTTCCTTTCTGATCTGATGGCTGATTATGAGTCTTATCTATCTGGAACTCTATGATTGAGAATTAGGATTCTCTAATCATGAGTTCCACACATTTTGGGTACCGGGGTCAAAATTTTGAATTTCAAATTTTGAATTTGAAATTTGAACTCTTTGATCAGGGTTTCATATCGATGGTCTCTGATGCCTGATTGCCCATCGGATTTGGACTCAATATTTATGAAAGGTTTAATTAGTGATTTAATCACTAATTAACTCAATTTGATTGAGTAATTATTTTTGGATCAAGTCCAATTGAATTGGATTCAATTTGGATTGACCCGATTAGGTTAAATGTTAACCTAATCGCTAAGGTGGTTTAGTCCCTGATTTGATCAGGGGTTAGGTTTAGTTAATTCCTGATTTGATTAAGATTTTATTAAGCCTAATTAAGCCTAATTATGTTGGGTTTAATTTGGTCTAATTATGCTCAACCTATTTTAAACTAGGTTGGCTCAATTTGAATCAAACCACCTTGTTTTAAATTCCCTGCGTCACCCAACTTCCTTGCACCCATTTGAATTCACGAGAAGAAACTTCTCGTGAAATTTTTCTCACGCAAAACCCTTCCCCACGTCCTCATTTGTGCACCATATGGATGGATAAAATAATTAGTTAACCATTCAAATTCAAAGCATGTTTGAATTTGAATGGATAACTTATCACTTGCCCTTTCATCCTTATCCATTTTGTGCGCCACATTACTTACACGAGAAAAGGTTTCTCATGAAACTTTTTCCACGCACAAAGATCCACGCCCCTTCTCTTCTCACGCCCAAAAGGATAGGGATAAGTTGGTTTTCGTTTGAATTCAAATTTGATTTGAATTCAAATGTGTAACCTCTTGTCTTTATCCTCTCACGCGGATAAGACATGTTTGACGTTATTTTAAAAAGAGGAGAAAGGTGGGACGTGCGTAGAAAAATTAAGAGAGAAACTTTGGGGCGTGAGGAAGGCTTCTGCGCAAGGTGAAGGTCCAAAACCTTCCGAGAGAAAAAGAAAGAAAAGAGAGAAAATTGGGCACAGGGTTTTTGGTGTGTACCCTAGGGTTTCTACCTAGGGTTCGGAAAGTGAGATTGGTGTGCCACGAGTGTCGTGAGTCCACTAAATTTTAGAGAGAGATCCATCAACCTCTCAAGTAACTGTGCAGACAATCTGGAGCATCCGAGAAGTCGGCACACATCGATCGAAGGAGTTCGATCAACATCTGCCATCAAAAGGGTGAAATCACGAACTAGCATTCGTGAGGAGCTGATCAGACGGGAGCTTCGTGTGGATGATCCGCAGAGGCCAGACAGTTGGGTGGCTGCGATGTGACAATCAGAGCCCTCCGACGGTGATCAGATTGCGGTGATCGACTACCCGCAAAAGGTGATGTGTTCTGAACACAGTACTGTAAAACGTTTACTGATTCAAATTTGAATTTCAAATTTAAATGCATGCTATTGTATCATATTTGGATCCTAGTATAGGGTTAATTAGTATTAATTAATTAGATTAATTAATAATTTCACTGTAAAATAGTAATTTTGAAAAAGTTTTAAAATTACCATTTTGCCCCTGTACTAAATTTTCGCTTCAGACTACACATAAATATTAACCCAATGAGTTCTTGTAGTGGATGTTGGCAACAGTTGGTCTATTGTAGGAGTAGGGTGTGCACTTAAATGCAACCTATCGATCCTAGCAGAAAGGAGTAGTCTTATGAGATTTAAGAAGCCGAGTCTTTAAGTCTATGACTATAATAGTATGATTAATGGAAAAGAATTTTCATAAGAATCATGCATAAACTCGAGCTGAGTGAATCTATCATATGATCGATGATGAGGTTTGACGATTCATCTATGATCTGCCATCTGATCGGCACTCATGATAGAGAGATTGTATCATATGTTAACTGCACCTAGAGATTCATCACATTTTATTCTATCACTACATACTGCTAGGTATCACTGGTAGATTATGAGACCCACGAGCATCATCTCGATGATTGATGATCCTTAATGGACAGAGTTAGAATGGTTCCAACCTATTGAAAAGAGTTTTAATGATATTGTGATAGAGATCACAATATATCTCACTATCAGACAGAATAGAACATATGAGATCACACACAAAGAGATTTTTGACTGATCAGATGATTGAATTATGATTATGAATCGTGATAGGATTTAATTATCAATTTGATTGATAATTAATCCAATGTAAAAGTTATAATTAAGTAACTCGCTAAAGAGTTAATGTGTTATAGGAGGATTAATTAGTAATTAGATTATTAATTAGCTCAATTTAATTGAGCAATAGGACTTGCATCAAGTTTAATTGAATTAGATTCAATTTGACTTGACATAGGTTTGATTTGATCAAACCTAATTGGGTTATGAGATAACCTAATTGCATAGAAGAATAATTTCTTATTTGATTAAGATTTGAGTTTGACTTAATTTTTAATTAGACTAAGATCTAACTAAGAATATTTGAGTTTCTATTTGGACTAAAAAATTTTATTTTCATGGGTGCACCAAATTTTAGTTGGATTAGGATTAAATTGAATTTGACTCAAGCACCAAGAGAGAGTCCAAAAGGACTAGGACTCATCCTCTAATTAGATGATATCTAATCTAAATAGTTTGGGCTCCTAATTAGATTTGGATTCAAACCTATTTGGATCTAATTAATTTTTAATATGATTAAAATTGATTAGAGTTTAAATTGATTTAAATCAGCCACCTAAAGAAGAGTCCCATGATGTTAAAACTTTTTCTTTCCATGCGCCATAAAAGGTCCCACGCTCACTTGAATTTTGGACGCCATATATCCCACGCTTACCAAATTTTTTGGATGCCACCTCTTCTCCTATTTAGCATGTAAGAATCCATGTTAAATCCCTTCTCTCCATGAGATGGGTGGGCGCAAAAATCTGATGGGTGGGCGGCATAAAAAGGCTAGAGTCCAAAAGAGTTTGGACTCTTATGTCCTAACCTAACACCTTATCTCTTCTCCTATTTAAACCATGCATCATATGGGGCATTAGATGGCTGATGTGATCAATTTTGAGATGCCAAAAATCAGGGGGCATGCGTGAAAAAAATAGAGAAGAGAAAGAGAGGGTGTGGCATCATCATGGCGTGAGTATGGTTGGCTTCTATCCCTTCTTTCTTACCAACAACCAAAGGTTAGTTGTTAGGACCTCTTCTCTCCCATCTTTTATCCTAGTTTGGATATGGGTTTTTTTTCTCTTCTTTATCCAAAAGTTGGATAAAAATTCTTACATCTCTAGCATAGAGATTTGGTGCATGGGTTTTAGGAAGAAAAGAGAAGAAAAGATTTTTTTTATGATCTCTAGCATAGAGATCAACATCCTCCTATTTTCTTCTTCTTCTCTAAGAGTGTCTTGAGAGAAAAGAAGATTTTCAACCATTAAGATGTGATCTCTGCAAGAAAACTAGCATCCTAATGAGATTAAGAAGCTTCTGATCAAATCAAAGTCTCGTATGGATACCCATAGAGGTCAGACACATGCGGTTTCAAGGGACCTTCGGATGACATCCATTATCATCAGTTCATGGTGTAGATCGACTTGTGCTAAGGTATGAAGTTTATTTATTTTTCTCTATTGGATTTTGATATCTGAATCCTATCTCACATATATAGATCCTATTTATGGTTTTAAGATTTGATCTTATGTATGCTTAGATTAAATTAGATTTAATTTAAATTTTTAAAATTTTTACTACATACTCATTTCAAAATTTTTGTATGCATGAAACTATTAAATCCCAACAGATGCCACCTATTGTGTCACCATGTCCCCAGTCACCACTAGCCATAGCCTCGATCAATGGGAGGTCCCCTATTTGGAGAAGGAACAGGGGAACATGAGTCCCTTATTTCGCTAAGAAGAAAAGAAAAAGAAAAAAAAAGAAAGAAAGAAAAGGAAAAAGAAAAAAAGAAAAGAAAAGAAGAGAGAGAGTTTCTCTCTTTCCTCTCTCCTTTCTCTGAGCTTGCATGCTTTTACTATTTTCTCTCTCCAAAAAGTTTCACTTTCTCTCTCTAATTTTTCTCTCTATAATACTTTCTCTCTCTAAAATTATGCCTCTCTCTATGAAGTTCTCTCTCTCCTATTGCATGCCTAGTCATGTGTCCTGCAGCACACACCCTTGCACAATGGGACTTGTGGCCAGATGCACTGTGGGACGCACAACTCATGCTAAGGGATGTGCAGCCATGTGCAAGGGCACTACGTCCAAGTGCTGGATAGTTTTCAACAATTTCAAACTCCTTGGAGCAATTCTAAACTCCTTGGAGCAGTTGTCCCAACTTCTTGAAATGGTTGACAGTGGTTGGCAGTGGCTTTGGGAAGTTCCCAATAGTTGGGGGATTGTCCACCGACCATTTAAACTTATGTATGCTAGCCCTTTTGGCAAGCAATGTAAGTGTCTCGAAGTGTAGCCTTGTACTTTGTTTGCTTGGGAATAAAAAATATAGAGTTGATGGAATACATTGTATTCATCCTATACTTGGCTTTATATTGTTTCGTGTCACTGTTCTTGTGGGGATTGCGAGAAGGTTGATTGGATGGGTGTCTAATGCCGCACAAGGTTGAACTCTTGCAAACAAAAAATTCTATAGCAAAAATTGGCCCAATGATGGTTAAGATTAGGCTAATGAAGGTCTTTCTTTCAATGATTTTGAGTGAGCTTAGTGAAAAGAATCCTAATCTGTGGTCATCGGGTAGATTTAACTATTATGATTTTTATTGAACTATCTATACACTAATTCAACTATAATTTGATTAAATCACCTTGATTAGATGAATTAGATTATCAGACTGTGTTGCCTGATTAGTCCTATTCCATCTTATCAATTTCTCTCTCCTCTGATATTCTCTCTCTATATGATTTATGAACCTAGTGATCAGACCTGTAGCTTTGAATCTGAGTAGATTTTAGTATGGAGTCTTGAACTACTCTATAAATAGGGCAACATACCCATACCATCCGAGTCTTTGTTGAGAATTACGAGATCTGATCTTTGTTAATATATATTAAATTATTATATTCTAAGTGACCCTAATTAGACGAAGCTATCTGATCAAATTGATCCCTAACTACCAATCGATGTACTGACCTCTACTTTGACTCTTGTGGGACACTACTAATCTGATCACTCTTGATCTCTATTGAACTATTTATTTTTTAATCTAATCATGATCCGATAACATAACCTCGATTGGACTGACTAGGACATTGGATGATACCGCTTTTGTCAGACTTGTGAGGGTGTCGGAACTTAAGATTTTTACTAGTTATGGCTTAAAACTAATAGAAAAATATATTTTAAATAATAAATTTTGAAGGATACTCTCAAGATTGATTGAATCTACCTATTTAATATTTTGCAAAAGTAAGTAATGAGCCATCTTCTTGAGATATTTCATAATTTATTTTGAAAGTAATAATAAATCTTTGAAACTATGTGTGATTTACGAAATTATATTTTGAATAAAAAATAATTTACAAATTTGAGATTTCTGGAATACTATAGTTTATTGATTTATTATGGAGTATGCAGATGTTCTATAAAATTATGATATTTATATGTTATATATAAAAATACTTTAATATAGATCATATTTGTGCTCTCAGTCTAACTATATTTCAGTAGATCCCATCAATAGGGGCTAAACATTGGTACTCAATGGACTACGTCAATGGAGGTTAAATATTAGTACTCAGTAGATCCTACCAATAGGGGTTAAACATTGGCACTCAATAGATCCTGCCAATAGAAATTAAATATTGGTATTCAATGGATCCCACCAATGGGGGTTAAATATTTATCATAATCAAAGACTGTTAAGTTATATGTATTTGTTTCGAATTGAATTTATGATACATATGTATATGAGTTTTTGAAAAAAATTTGATTTGCATTAACTAGCATGGAATATATGTTCTCATATTTATTCATGGTATTTATTTTTAAACATCATATCTTATGATAATATTTGAGATGTCTAGTTAAGAAATTCATGACTTACTGAGCTATCAAGCTTATTACCTTTCCTTTCTTTTTACATTCAGATTCTTATTACTACTTTGGGAGTGAGTTAGAAATAAGAGCTAACAGTATCAGCCCAGATTAAACATAGACTTATTATTATATTTTATAGAATTATTATTTAAGGTTTAACTTATGTAAGATCTTTTGAATATTATTGAAATTTTATGAGAGATTAAAGTCGATTTTAGTTAGTTAAATTTTGGATTTAATTTATTTTAAATTTTAATATTATTTTTGAAATATCTTGCATACTTGCGAAGAGAGTTTTTCATAAATATGTGGTGGTTGCCATGACTCTTAACTCGTGATCTCATGTCGAGGGCGTGACATAAATCCTAAGCCTAATTCCTTAAATGATTTCTCTATGCAAAAGGTTCACATAAACCTAGTTCTCCACTAATTGTGCCAAACCTAACTTTACTTTAGGATTTGGTGAACATATCTGCTAACTAATTTTCAAAAAATATAAAAATAAGTATAATATCATCTATTTAAATATGATCTTTTATGAAATGATGTCATATCTCAATATCTTTAGTTTGTGAATGTTGAATTGGATTCTTTGTTGTAGTCCTTGATCTTCAAGTTATTGTTTTATCCAAAATATTTATGTCAAGCAACTTCATATAGCAATGTACTCAACCTTAGCTATGGGCAATGCCACTAAATTTTACTTCTTACTAAATCATGAAATTAACATGTGTTGATCCAAGGTTTGATTTTAATGATAATTAAATACTTGGGTGCAAATGATAGTAGTTGTGTGTTTTAAGTATGACTATAGGATCTCTTAGATGTTCATAATGATCCATCAAATTAAATAAAAAATCCTCCCAAATAAATAGGTCTAAAGAATTTTCTAGATGATATCACAAGTTTTTGCTTATAGGAATTTAAGATTTGACTCTTGAACGATCACAAGCTTAAATAAAAGACCCATAATTTTGAAGGGTTTCATCAGTTGACGCCCAAAACTCATGAGTTGACCTCAGTACGAGCAGAGCAGGCTGACACTTTCCATAAGCTGACCCCAGATTTTCAAGAGTCAACCCTAAATAGTCTTTGGTCCAAGATAGAGAACATAAAAAAAACTAACTTCCTAAAATGCTGACCATAGAGTAGCAAGAGTTGACCCTAGGTAAGGATGAGTCAACCCTAGATTCAAACAAGTCGATCCGAGTATGGTTTCAAAGAAAGGATATAAAGCTAAAAAAAAAGCCCTCTAAGTGTCAACCTAGCACTTCATGAGTTGATCCATGATAGATGCGAGTTGATCCTAGAATGGTCATTAGCACAAGATAGAGGACGGTCAAAACTATAGTATTCCAAGAGTCAACCCATGAGCTAGATGAGTCAACCGTAGATAAATAAATCAACTCTCGAAGAAGAGTCAAATCCTTTATGACTGACAGCCTAATAGCTAGTTTTTCTAATAGATTCCAACAGATAGAAAGTGAGTCTAACAGCTATTTTGGCTTCTACAACGGTTATTTTACCCTTTTCAACCAAAACTAAAGGTATTTAAGATATGGAATCAAATTGGGAAGTACAAAGAATAGTGGAATGAATGCATAGACACTCATATGAGCCTCAAAACCATCCACTAGAAGTATATTCAATTCTTTGAGCCAAAGAGAGGATTTAGGAGGTACTTGGTTGGGGGGAGTGGGGATCTAGAATTGAAATAGGAATGGGTGACTCCCATTCCAACCATTTGGTTGGGAGGAGTCTTATTTTGATTCTGATTCTAGAATAGAATAGGAATGGTCCAACCTATATAGAACTCAATCCCTACTCTCTTCTATGGATTTAAATTTTTATTTCAATTTCAATTCTGATTCCGATCATGAACCAAGCACCTCAAAGGATTTGGCCATTCTGATTCCAAGTCATTCTGATTCCCATTTCGATTTCGATTTCAATCACAAACCAAGCACCTCCTAAGAGCATAAATTATGTGAGCTACCAAGAGAACATACATGACAAATCATAAAAAGGTTTCTTATTCATTAAAGAGAAGAAGTCCAAGCTTCAAAGAGCAACCACCATCAACTACCAACTGCACTTCAATGAGTTTTCTTTTTCTTGAGCATTGACTCATTTATTTTTGATCCTTGTTGTATATTCTACTTTCTTTGGAATTTTTTTGAGATAATAACTTGTGGGATGTGCTCATCCAACCCTGTAACTGGGAGGTGTATTGATTAAGTATAGGGGTGACTTAGTTAGGAAAAAAAAAATTTTTTATTGTGAACTCGATTAAAACCTTTAAACTATATTCTTAAGTGACTACAATTGAAATTTTCAAGCATTGAGCCTTGGAGAGGAGATGTAGATATGGAGTTTTGCTAAGGCTAGGAATATTTTATATTGTTCTTTAGATGCCAATTAATTTAATTAAATTTTTACTTATTCTTTAGCTAAAGAAGTATTGGATAGATTAGAGGTCATCCATAGGGATACAAATCAAGAAAAAGAGTCTAAACTAATATGCTTGTTTATAAATATGAGTTGTTTAAAATGAAATAAAATGAGTTCAAAGTGAAATATTCACTATATTTACTAATATAGTAAATGATCTTAAAAGTCTTGGCAAATCTTACACTAACGATGATCTACACAAAATTTTTAGATATTTGCTAAGATGTTGGAAAGCCAAATTATGTGACAGCAATTCAAGAAGTCAAAGATTTAAATAAGTTGGTTTTGAAGGAGCTAATTGGTTTATTTATGACTCATGAGTTAAACATACACCAAAATATTAAAGAGGAGTCAATAAAAAAGAAGACCATCATTTTGGAGTCAAATGTGAATGATGAAGATAGTGGTAAGTCAGAAGGAGGAGATAAAGATGAGGAGATGTGCTAATTACAAAAAAAAAAAAGAAAGTTTACGAAGAAGAAGGGACAAGGGTTCAATAAGAAGGCCTTACTCTAAGGGGAAGGCAGTAAGGAAAAGAAAGAGGTATTATGCTATAAGTGTAAGAAGCTCAAGCACTTCAAGATAGATTGCCTCCTTCTCAAAAAAAGCCCCCAAGAAGATAAAGAAAAAGGTGATGTTGGCCAAGTAGGGAGACATTGAAGATTCAAGCTCCAATGAAGAAAAGGAAGAAGTTGGAAATTTATATATTCTAAAAATCCTTCTGAGTTTATATAAAGCTAGGATAGAAAAATAAAAAGCTTAAAATATCTAATTAAATTCTAGTTGAAGAGAGAAAAATTTCAGAAAGAAATGAGAATTTTCTTAAGGAAAAGAAGCTTTTAACTCATGAAACTATCAATCTAAAGAAAGAAGAGAAAAATTGAAACCCATAGTAAATAAATTTACTTTAAGTTCTAAAAAGTAATGATCGAGGAGCTGTACACAAATATAGCCAGATTTGGATATAATCTCATACAGAAATAAAAATTTTTGAAAAATATATTTATCAAAGCTTCATCCAAAAATTCTTTAACTATAAACTATTTTCAATGTAGTGGATTAGGCCATAAAGTTTATGAATGTAATAATAAGAAGATAGGTCATATCATAATTAAGAGAATTTGAATTTCAAAAGGAATCATGACAACTCCTAAAGGACCCAAGAAAACTTGGGCACCTAAATTGAAAATAGGATGCTTATTTTGTAGGTCTACCTAGCATCCCATGGATCAACAAAGAGGTGGTACTTGGACAGTGGATGCTTGAGGCACATGTTGGGGATGAATCTCAATTCATGACCCTAAAGGCAAAAGATGGAGGTATGGTAAATTTTGGTGATGATGGTAAAAAAAAATCATTGGCATTCGTAATATACAAATCATCCCTTATATATTTATTGAAAATATTTTGCTTGTTGATGATTTGAAATATAATTTGCTAAGTATTAATCAATTATATAATAAAGATTTTAAAGTTTTGTTTGAATCATCCATTTGTATTATCTCTAGTTCCATTGACAGTGGCACTAGATTCATAGGATATGGCATGAAAGTAGCTACATCATGGATCTTGATGATCTTTCCATAGAAAACATGCTATGTCTAGCTGCTATGAAGGCTAAAATTAATAAAACTAGCTAGATTGGCATTGTAGGCTAGCATATACAATCATGGATTTGATTTCAAAACTAGTTAGAATAGATTTAGTTAATGGTTTGCCAAAAATCAATTTTGAAAAGAACAAAGTTTGTGATTCATGCCAACTAGAAAATATTTTAGAGTATCTTTTAAACCAAAGAATGTGGTTTCAACTTCTATGGATTTGTTTGAACCAACTAGGACCATAAGTCTAGATAATAAAAAGTTTGGTTTTGACAGTGGCACTAGATTCATAGGATATGGCATGAAAGTAGCTACATCATGGATCTTGATGATCTTTCCATAGAAAACATGCTATGTCTAGCTGCTATGAAGGCTAAAATTAATAAAACTAGCTAAATTGGCATTGTAGGCTAGCGTATACAATCATGGATTTGATTTCAAAACTAGTTAGAATAGATTTAGTTAATGGTTTGCCAAAAATCAATTTTGAAAAGAACAAAGTTTGTGATTCATGCCAACTAGAAAATATTTTAGAGTATCTTTTAAACCAAAGAATGTGGTTTCAACTTCTATGGATTTGTTTGAACCAACTAGGACCATAAGTCTAGATAATAAAAAGTTTGGTTTTGTAATTATCTATAATTTTTCAAAATGTATATGAATTTTGTTTCTCGATCATAAAGATGAGGCTTTCAAAGCCTTTTTCAAAACTTCACAAGAAGATTTCAAATGAAAAAGGAATGACTACTTTGAAAATTAGAGATGATCATAGAACTAAATTTAAAAATCAAAATTTTAAAAGATTTTACAATAAAACTACAATTGATCACAACTTTTTTGTATTTAACATACCTTAACAAAATAGAATGTTAGAAGAAAAGAATAGGATCATAGAGGACATAGCATATATCATGCTATATGAAAGTAACCTTCCAGTATACTTTTTGATGAAAGTTATTAACACAGACTGTTACATTCTAAATTATGCATTAGTTAAACCAATTTTGAAGAAAATACGTTATAATCTTAGAAAAGAAGAAAACCAAATGTAAGATATTTCAAAAGTTTTGGATGCTAATGTTTTGTTTTAAATAATGATAAGGACAAACTAAGTAAATTTAATGCTAGATATAATGAAAAGCCACATTTTTGGGATATTCTTCCACTAGTAAGGCTTATAGAATTTTCAATGAAAGAGCTCTAGTGGTAGAAACATCCATTCATGTCATCCTTAATGAGTCTAACAATCTTCTATCAAGAAAGATAGATTTACTTGATGATATAGTTTCTACAAAGAAGGAGATGGAGAATATGACATTGAAAGACTCTCCCTATCAAGGCCAAGGCAAAGATGAAGAACATGATGATGAAGATGGAGAGCATCAAAACTATCAAATGACAACAATAACAACAAGATATAAATAGTGTACCCAAGGGATGAAGGTATACAAATAGTCATCCTAACAACTTAACTATAGGTGGTCCTTCACAAGGCATTAGAACTAGGCATCCCTTAGATAAGCTTCTAATCATCTTGCATTTGTGTCTCATATATAACTTAATGTATTATAGAAGTTGAAAAAGATTATAATTGGATAAATACTATACGAGAAGAAGTAAATGGTATTCAAAGATGGCAACCTAAGAGGCGGGGTTTGAATTGGGTTCTTTAAAAAATTAAAAGCCAAATATATGCTTTAATTATCAATTACAAATGTGTTGGTGAAGTGCAAGCAGTAAAATAGTTAAAGTAGTAAAAAATAAAAGTAAACAAGCACACAATCATAAACTTAAAAAATTTATAGTGGTTCGGTGTCAAACTCAGCGTATACATTCACTCTTGAAGATCTTTCACTTGAGAATTTCAATTATAATCCTCTTGATTATAATCTGATTGTCTTAACTAGATGACAATCAAATCCAATTAATTTTGTATAGGCTCACCAACCAAAACTTTTCCAACTAAGTCTCCTAAGACTTAGTCAAATATATAGGTCCAATTCTAAACTTAGACTAGCTTTTATCTATAAGTTTCTATTCCTAAGAAACTTATTATAATGCAATAAATATAAGGATAAATTATAGAAACATTTTCTCAACTTTAGCTCGATTTCACTGGCATCCTCTTCACTTTAAAAAGTATCAAATTAACTCTTCTTGTTATCAAAATATTCCAACATGGTCTGCTGATGGTATTAGGTTGCCATTGCAATGGACAAAAGTTCCCCTCCCCTCCCTCATAAAGATGGTTTGAAATGGGTTTTGACTGCACCCTTTTAAGTTTCGTTGGTTCTTCCTTTCAGCTTCCTTGCTTCCATCTTCCTTTTTCTGATGAATTTTTGACAACCATTGACCATCCCACCCTCTGCTTGGGTCCCATAGTCCCTCCTCATGCATGATTGTGGTAGGTATCTGAAGAGTCCAATTAGTCTCCATCGAGCAGTGAAGGATTTTCTTCTCTCCTTCAGTTGATAATGCTTCTTTTCTCAATTTTTTTCTTTAAAAATCATGATTTAGTGCACATTGTATGTTGTGGTGGTTGTTGAGTGGCCGACTTTAATTAAGACATCAAAACCCTAGATTTGGAGATGGAATTCAGGTTTGCTCATGTTCAATGTGTGTTCATAGATGCCATTGATTATTGGATATGATATCATATTTTAATATTTTTTATTTGCATGCAATGTTCATTGATATGGGTTCTATTATGGTCCTTTTTATTTGTGATCTTTATTCTAACTATTTGATGGCCCATTGATAAGAGATTATTTTCACTTTATGTGTATGTTGCGATCCCATATATATTGTGTATGTGCATAAAAAAATATTTTTGGACTAATGTGGTCCCTTATAAGATTTTTTTTTGAGTCTGTGACCCTTTGTTGTAGTCCCACTATAGGTTGATGTCGTGGCTTTCACAATGTACAATGGAAGTATTGAAAAGTATCCAATCCACTATTATTTCAATTTTTTATGTATGGACCGATGTTTGTGACTTTTTAAATGTACAAAGAAAGTATTTAAAAAGTCTCCAATCCACTACTATTATGTTTGTTATGTATGGAATAAAATGTTTCATCCTTTTTAAATGCATAATGCAAATATTTAAAAAGTTTCCAATCCACTATTGTTGTAGTTTTCTTTCCTCTATAACAACAGGTTCATTATGATACAAATTGATTATTTTAACTTTTTGAACTAATGTTTCAATGATTTTTGGACTAATGTCTCACTTTGTTAAGCATTGCTTTTTGGATTTTTGTTTGAGTCTATTAACATTAAAAGCATCAAACTTATTTTTGGATCGATATTTTAGTTTGTTAAGCATTGCTTTTTCAATACACAATGACTCTATTTCAGTTTTTTCAATTGAAAGTTCATGTTAACTTATGTAAGTCTATATGAAGTTCACGTATTACTTGTTCACTATTGTAGGGATGGATAGTGATTTGTTTACTGTACAAATCTACTATAGTGGATCCATCAATTATCATCCCTATTATCATTATAGTGGTGGATCCATCAGATACTTTGATAATTGTAACCTACATAGATTTAGTATCACAAAGCTGGAAGGTATGCTGGACCAATTAGGGTATAGAAATTGTATCCACTTTTATTACCTCATGTCAGGATGAATGTTCAATAATGGCTTGAGAGGGCTAAGATATGATGTAGATATTTTAAAGATATTGACTTTTATGAGATGGACTAATGCAGCGCAAGTATATGCGGAGTACTAGGAGGATCAACCTATTTGTGCCATTATTGATGCTACTAACAAAGTTGCTATAGAGACACCTCCTCAAGGAGGTAATGAGGTTTGGTTAGAAGGTTCTACACCCACTATCAATGAAGCAGTTTCATCCATATCGAAGATGAGAATTAAGAGAGTGGCAATAAAAAGTGTTGGCGGAAGGAGACCAATTTTATTTGGATGGTTTAAGGATGATGACACATAGGAAGGAGTTACAGCTAGTCTTAAGAGAGAGATAACTGCTATAAAGGAGAAAATAAGAGGTGCTACCACTTCAGATCCTATACTTGGTAGTTGTAGCAATAGTAATGCATCACTTAGTTAAGTGAGTCAGATGATGATGATGATTATCTATTAAATGAATATATAGATAAAGATGTTACCAGTGAGGAGATGAGATCTTGGACACAATATTCTACTTTCCATGGAGGTGCTGATTTTTTTGGAGACAACCTACCAATAGGGAACTAGAGAGTAGTTATAGCTCTCATCTTTGCAGCTTGGCTAGTAACCATGATTCAGATGATGGGGTTCGAGGTTCAAATTATCCCAAACTTGATGAACCTATGTATATTAAATGGGCTATCATGCTTTTATTTGAATGAGGTTCAGCAATGCCTTAGGAAGGTGCTATGGTTTTAGAGCATTCAAGAGGAATTTGATTTTGTATATAAAAAAAAATGAGATGAGTCAAGTTACCTCCATATGCAAGCATGGCTGTGGATGGAGGATTTATGCTTTATCGATACAGAAGGAGGATACCTATCAGATAAAGACCTTTTAGTCAGTCTACAATTATGGAAGATAATTTCAAAATTATAACATCACATCCAATTTCTAGCTGAGAAGTATCTTAAGGAGATTAGATCTGATGCACAATGAAGTATCAAGGGCTTCAAAAAGCAAGTAGAGAGAGATGTGAAAATTTTTGTGTCTAGGTCATAGTATTACAAAGCCAAGACTAGAGCGCTGGAGATCATTCAGAGAAGTCATAGGGAGCAGTATGCCCATCTATGAGAGTACTGTCAAATCATCAGACAAACTAATCCTAAGAGCATGATGTTAATGGATGTCAGTAGGTAAAATAAGGCTATTCAGCCTATCTTTAGGGGGTTATATTATTATCTTGCACAATGCAAGCATGGCTTTGTCAAAGGCTATGGACCTCTTATTACATTGGATGGATGCCACCTAAATAGATCATTGGGGGATAGCTCCTAGCTATAGTGGAGAAAGATGGTAATAAAAATATATTCTTTATTGCATGAGTTATGGTCAAGGTAGAGATGAAAGACAATTGAAGTTGGTTTCTAACATACTTGTTAGGAGATATTGGGCCCTTAGAGGAGTATAGCTGGACCTTTATATTGGATAGATAAAAAATATTTTTTTATTATTTAGTACATGTACTTTTCAATATAAAGTTATAATAACCTATACTTAATTATTCATAACATGTTCACTTGTTCAATATTTGTGTAAAGTCATGTTGAGACATTTTAAATCACCCTTCCCAACATTGATCATAGATTTTGTGTGTGGCACTTGCTTGTCAATTTTAAAAATATTGGGTTCAAGGGAAAGAATTATAGAGATGGCCTTTAGACATGTGCCAGGGTGACCAGACTTCATGAATTTCACTCTACCATAGAAAAGATTTGATAGTTTGATGAGATTGTATGATAGTGGCTCATACAACACCCACTTGAGTTGTGGTCATGACATACCTTCAACCTAAGAAGGAAGTCCAGTATGCTACTGAACAATATATACGAGTCCTTCAACAAGTACATAGTTGATGCTTGAGACAAACCTATGATCACTTTATTGGAGACTATTAGAAGGCTACTGATATAATGATTTCGAGCAAAAAGAGAAGGCTTCGACAGAATTGTAGGATCTTTTTATTCTAAGATTTAGAAGAAGTTGGAGAGGTCTAAGTTAGAGGCTATAGATTGCCATTGCATATGAGGAGGAGGGCACAGATTTTAAGTTAAGTATCATAATGATAGATTTGTTGTAGACTTGGGGAGAGTGCCTATCGATGTAGGACATATAACTGACATCCAATACTATCATGGCAGCTATTATGTTCATTGGATACAGAATACTTTACTAGTGCATGGTATACCAAAGATATATTTTTTGAGACTTATGAGTAGATCATCCAACTAGCTCCTAGCATGAAATCTTCATAAAAGATAAAGCACCCCATTATATCTCTCCCTATTGGATTTTCTACGGGTGCTAGTGCATGTGGATTTCAAAATTTTTTTAAATCTAAAATATAGCAAAAAAATTAGATTAAAATATTTTTAATCTAAGCATTCATTCATCATATGAAAGCACTTATAGATCTAGTTCATATATTAAATTTAACATAAACTGATTTTAGGATGAATGAATGAAAGAACGTAATTAGTTCACATATCTGAATCACTTTCCTTTTGCTTCAAACCGATAATTGGTGTTGAATCCAATTCAATCCCTGGATCTGGGACTGAACAGGTTCTAAATCAGTAGCACAAGCACTCTGTCTCTACGAGTATCCACTGGGCTGATCTGAATAGGCTCCTCTTAATCCTGCTTGCTTGAACCAAATCTTGAATAGGCTTGAACCAAACCTGGATAGGTTTGAAATTATGAACCCTTTTAATCTATATTTTTTAATTCTTGAAGAAACGAAGAACCTTTCTTGATCCCTCAACTAATCAAAAAGAACAACAACCAAGAAGTGGTTGTAACTAACTCCTAACAATTTTAGAGAAAGAAGATGAAACCAAACAACAACTTGGAACCAACCAATTGACACCAAAATAATATTGGCACCCACCTCTCTAAAAGCTCCAACAAGGGGATGCCAAGAGAGAGAGAGGGTTTGGGCTAGAGAGAGGAAGGAGAGGGGAGGTGATGGGCACAATAAAGATGGCGGCAAGGAAAGGAAGAAGTGAGATTATGAGAGGAGTAAGGCTAGGGCCCTTTATATAGACAATATAAAGATGTTCTAATCAAATTAGGATCCCTCCTCCTAATCATTTTAGAAATTCGAGCTTAAATATACTTAGACCAAATAAATGGGGTGCCATCTATAACCACCCACACTCACACCCAATGCTAGGCATCCCATCAGATGAGATCCAATAAAAAGTCTCAAATCAGTCCACATGGTTTTATAAATTTACTTCAAGGATTTTTAATAAATAAAATCAAAAAACTCTTTCTTGATTTAATCCAAGTCATAAATTAAACATCTAACTATTGGATCTTATTGAATCAAATTCAATTAGGTTCAAATCAAGCATAGAAATTGGTTAATACTTATGATATAAGCAAACCAACTACAAGAGAAATTGAGTTCATCCAGGTGCTAGCAAGATTTATATAAACCCACTAGGATTTCTCTAAATCCATATCAATTGATATTTTATAAGCTCAATTATTAACCAATCCAGATCTTTTTCCTTTATGTGTGACCCCATAGATTCAATTCTGTCTAGTAGTGAGACATACCATGATCTCTATCATAGGTATCACTAAAATCTTTTTCAGTGGATCAGAATAATTTCACTCTAACTCGACAAGAATTATTGATTCAAAACGATCCTATTGAGCTCTGACAATCTACCAGTGACATCTAGCAATATGTAGTAGCAACATAGCAGAATCGAAATAGAACCTCTAGTATAGTTAATATATAATATAGTCCCTCTATCGTGAGTCGCAACTAGATGGCAGGTCATGGATAAATAGTCAAACCTCATCATCAGTCATATGATAAATATAATTCGTGCAAGTCCAATAGTAATTTCAAATAAAAATTTTTTTCATTAATGACACTGCTATGGTCATAGACTTGTGGACTCAGCTTCTAAAATCTCATAGGACTACTCTCTATCAAGATTGATAGATCCCATATAGATACGCATGTTGCTCGCACAGCTCAACTAACTAAAGTCAACATTCACTATAAAAACTCATGATCAAGTTAATATTTATGTGTAGTCAAATTATAGCAGTCTTATTATGAGCAAATGTGACACCGCAGGTCAAAGAACCAGTCACACAACTACAGCATCGAGATAATCACTGACAATCGAATAGAAATCTATATGATCTCTTATATGGTTACGCTTAGTACAAGTTGTTCTCTAATAATTATTTGTACTTTCTGCTTAGTGTCTCTACACTGTAGATTAGAGACTCATCTATCCCAAAACAAACAAACTGTGCATTGGTCTATCTGGATGGATCACCATCCCTATGACTATCCTATGATCGGGAGTAATTTAAGAATCGATCATACATGCCTCTAATTCTGAATACTTGAGAATATGTATCGTAATATCAATTTCAAAGATGATTCAAAGATATATAACACTTGAATGAAAAATAAAAACTTATCCTATATTGATTAAATCAATAGTTTAAGTACAAATATGTGTCATAAAATAAAAATATGTCAGCTAACAATTAGCTTCTAGGACATACATCTAACAATCTTCCACTTGGACTAAAGTCAATTGGACATTAATCTAAGCCCCATCTTCTCAAGGTGAGCTTTCATTTTGGGCGGGCTCAACTACTTTTTCAGTGGATCTGTCATGTTATCCATAGAGTCTACTCTTCGTATCTCGACATATTACTTCTCAAAGTAGTCACGTATGATATGGAACCACTGTTCAATGTGCTTTGATTTTTGATGAGACTAGAGCTCCTTAGCAAGTGCTATGGCTCCATCATTATCGCAGTACAGTGATATGGCATCTGATGTCATTACACCAAGTTTTATAGTAAACTTTTTGAACTAGATGCCGTCTTTTGTAGCATCCGAAGCGATGACATACTCAGCTTCTGTAGTTGAATCTGTGATGATGCTCTGCTTGGAACACTTCCAGCTGACTACACCACCATTGCATATGCATGCATACCCTGATGTAAACTTTTTATCATCAGAATCTGACATGAAGTTCGAATCTGTATAACCCTCAATCTGTAATTTAGGTGCTCCTCCAAAGACTAAGAATAAATCTTTAGTCCTTCGTAAGTACTTAAAGATGTTCTTCACAGCTATCCAGTACTCCTCATCTAAATTTGACTGATACCTGCTCGTGACACTCACAGTAACGATAATATCAGATCGAGTATATAACATGACATACATGAAGCTCCCAATCGTCAAAGCATAAGAGATCCTACTTATGCGCTCGATCTTCTCAGAAGTATTAAGACACATCATCCTGGAGAGTCGAATACCATATCTAAAGGGTAGCAAACTTCTTTTGGAGTTTTCCATGCTGAACCACTTCAGTACTTTTTCTATGTACAGCTTTTGTGACAGGCCAAGTATCCTTCTAGATCTATCTCTATAGATCTTTATCCCAAGGATATAGGATGCTTTCCCTAGGTCTTTCAAGGAGAATTTCTTAGACAACCAAGTCTTGACCAAAATCAAAATGGAAATATCATTTTCAATAAGAAGAATGTCATCGACATACAGTACGAGAAAAATAAGCATGCTCCTATTGATCCTTTTATAAATACAAGATTTTTCTTCATTTTTGATGAAATTAAATGATTTGATCGCATCATTGAAATGACGATTTCAGCTCCAAGAAGCCTGCTTTAGTTCATAGATGGATCATTGCAGCTTACAGACTCGATGATCACTATCACTGGACGTGATCACTATCACCAGATGTGAAATTCAAAGGCTGTTCTATATAGATATCTTCCTCAAGATATCTATTCAAAAAAATAGTTTTCATATGTATCTACTAAATTTTATAATCATAGTAAGCTGCAATAGTAAGCAATGTATGGATGGATTTCAGCATAGCTACAGGTGAAAAAATATCATGATAGTCAATGTCTTTGCGTTGACTATAATCCTTCACCATCAGTCTTGCCTTATAGGTCTCTATCTTACCATCAGCATCTATTTTTCTTTTATAGATCTATTTACACCCAATGAGAATAATTTTCTCTGATGGATCCACTAAGGACCATACCTAGTTTAAGTACATTGAGTCAATTTCTGACTTCATTGTATCTAACCATTACTCGAAATCGATGTCAGATATCATCTCGTTAAAAGTACAAGGATCATCACCATGACCCCCATCTCCGACAAGGAATTCTTCCCATACGTCCTCTTTCAATATACCCATATATTTTTTAGGAGGATGGGAGATTCTATCTGATCTATGAGGTAGAGATGGAACATTAACTACTAGCTCATTATGGATGGATTTCTGAGGATCTATAGCTCGTTGCTCTTCAGAGATATTCGCATCAAGCTCAACTAACCTCTCACTACCACCATCCTAGATAAATTATTTTTCTAAGAATGTGGCATTGTGACTCACAATCACATTATGGTCATGCGGAAAGTAAAAGTAATATCCCATGGATTCTTTGGGATATCCTATAAATCGAGTTATAATAGATCTATCCTCTAGCTTGTCAACTTTCTGTCTCTTGACATAGGTTGGACATCTTCAAGTCTTAAGATAACTCAGACTCAGCTTCTTACCATGCCATATCTCATATTATATGGTAGGAACAGATTTAGAAAGAATTCTATTTAAAATATGCATCGTGATAAGTAAAGTGTGTCCCTAAAGAAATACAGGTAAATCAATGAAGCTCATTATAGATCAGATCATATCTAATAGGATCCTATTTCTCTTTTCGGATATCCTATTGAGTTGAGATATATCAGAAGGAGTCGATTAAGAGACAATACCATTCTCTTTTAAGATATCCCAAAAATTTAGCGCTCAGGTATTCTCCTCCTCGATTAGATTGTAGGATTTTGATGGATTTATCTGTTTGCTTCTCTACCTCTTGTCTAAATTTTTTGAACCTTTCAAAGGCTTCGGACTTGTATTTCATAAGAAATACATACTCATATCATGATAGATCATCAGTAAAAGTAATGAAGAGCTATAACCATCCTTGGTCTGCACATCAAATGGGCCACAAACATCAGTGTGTATCAGAGCTAGTAACTCAGTGGCCCTTTCCTCTTGTCCCACAAAGGGTAACCTAGCCATTTTTTCTCGAAGACATGATTCACAGGTCAGAATCGACTCAGATTTAACTAAGTCAAGGATCTTATCCTTTTTCAATCTGTTTATCCTGTCCTCTCCAATATGGCCAAGCCTATGGTGCCACAAGTACTTATGGTTAAACTCACTCTGGATCTCTTTTGGCCTGCGGCACTCACTACTTGCTCATTTAAGTTCACATTAGCATCAACATGCAAGTGATAAAGACTGTTAATCAAAAGACCAGATGCAATCAATTTATTTTATAAATAAATAGAATAAAATTTTTTATTAAATTAAAAAATAAATCCATCCTGTGCTAGTACAGAAATCAAAATCAAATTTCGGCTAGCTATAGAAATAAAATAACGATCTTTTAAATCTAATCTAAAGCTTGACAATAATCAAAGAGGGTAGGTTCCAATGGCTTCTGTAGTAATTTTTACTCCACTACTGATCCGAAAAATCATGTCATCTTACCTTAACCTCTTACTTCCTATTAGACCCTGCATTGAAGTACATATATATGTACTCAAATCAGAGTCCAATACCCAACTAGAAGTAGAAGAAATCGTTGGGTTAGCTTTTATTACGAGCATGCCTTCGCAAGGTGTTTTATCCCTTTTCTTTAGGCTCTCCACGATAGAGTCCCTTGAACTTTTCAAAGTACCCTCAGTAGTGACTCGCATATTAACCAACTTGGATAAGTTGCAGTCCAATTTGTTCATATGGCAGTTTATAATAAACTACCCGAATGAACTAGTTAGGGATTAGAGGATCAAAGCAACCTTTAATTTCCTCTGCATATTAAGCCTGAGTTTCTCAAGCTCCTAAAAATCCTTGATCATTGTCATATAATAATCATGGATTGACTGCCCCTCATGCATCTTCATATTGAACAATCACTTGGACAATTCGAAGCGTGTGGTCTAGCTCTGCTCACTGTACAATTCTTACAGGTGAGTGATCATGGCACGGACAGTGGGTATGTGCTCATGCTAGCTCTGTAACTCATTTGATATGAAAGCTAGTATATAGCACTTCACCCTAAGGTCATCATCCATCCACTTGTCTAGAGCAGTTCTTTGCTCTACTGTAGGACGGGCTGGTAAAGCAGGGGTGTTTTGATCGAGTATATACCTAATCTTCTTGGATATCAGGACTATCTTGAGATTTTTGAGTCAGTCTTTAAAATTTATGCCAGTCAAATAGTTGGTTTCAAAGATGCGGGCTAGTGGGTTAGAGGTCGACATTGTTTATCTGTGAAAGTAGAGATTTTAGTTAGACATTTATACTTAAAATTTATATTTGCTCTAGATACTTTTAAATACAAATAGACTCTCACTACTTTTTCAGATTCTGATACTTCTCGATTGGAAAGCAAAAATTTGATGTAACTAATGCAAGATTTCTAATGGGTGCTGCGGTCCCACTGATGCCGTGTATCTCACCTAATAGTTATAGGTGACATGCATACCGATGCACAGGCAACTCTTTATCCAAATGCTTCTCCAAGCATATTGTAGTGACTTGGTCTCTAAGTCATGAGAGCTCAGATAATATATATTGTCCCACTCCTTAGTTAAGCCTGATTCACTGTTCACAAGTAGGTATGAAGTCATTATTGAGTCTCTCAGATAACACATATTGGGTCCAACTCCATCTTCACTCCGAAGCGACTCTTTGCTAGTAAAGTGGTTGCATGTTTCTGATGCAATTGAACCACTGTAATTAGTTGAGAACAGTCAATGCCAGTACCATGCCCACACTTCTACAATGGTGGAAGACCATAAGGCTTAATATTAATTAGGAAGGTTTAAATTAGGTCTCATCTAATAAGTCATTGCATGACCAATCTAACTGGCATGGGCTAAATTAAAATATCTTAGCAACTAATGAATCCAATTATCCAATTGACCAGATAAGTGAGATCGGTGAGAGGGTATGCCATTAACTCACCATAGGTAAAATTATCTAGATGAGTAGTCTCTCAATTAAAAACCATCGATCGAGACTTGCCTTAGACATCAAATGGCTTATTGGTTTCAATTAGTCAGCTTAGGTGAATCAGATTCAAGCCATAGAGTCGATTAGATCCTTAGATTGACTGGAGTCTACATATGGGGTTTAATCAATTCAATCTACAACACTTGTAGAATCATAAGCTCAATTGATCTAACCCAAATCAATACTTAACTCAGTTTGATCAATAACTATATTGATTTCAATCCAATATGATCTAATTGTAACCAAAGATGCAATTCATTAACCTAATGCAAAACTATCCATGCCCAACAGTTCATGCATACACTAATTTCATGTCAAAGAAAAAAATTACAGATCTAAATTTATTGTATAAAAATAAATTTTTAGTTCTTGAAATACTTTTAGAACATACATGCAATTATATATCATATACATAAAAAATTTTAGATTTTTTAAAAATTAATTTCAGATCTAAACATACCATTATATATCACATATATAAAAAATTTAGATAATAAAAATTTAATTTCTAACTTACGCATGCTTTCATGTATCGCATATATGAATAAAATTCAGATCTAAAATACTTTTCAGATCTGAACATAAACATATACATCTCATGTATAAACTAAAATCAAAATTTTAAAAATAATTTTTAAAATTTAATGCTACTTTCATACATATGAACATGTGGCTTTGATACCACTGTTGAATTTTCTACATGTGCTAGTGCATGTGGATTTCAAAACTTTTTTAAATTCAAAATATAATAAAAAAATCAGATTAAAATATTTTTAATCTAAGCATGTATTCATCATATGAAAGCATCTATGAATCTAGTTCATATACTGAAATTAATATAAATTAATTTTAGAATAAATAAATGAAAGTCTGTAATCAGTTCACATACCTAAATCGTTTCTCTTTACTTCAAACCTGTAACTAGGGTTGAATCCAATTCAATCCCTAGATCTGGGGCAGAATAGATTTTAAATCAGCAACACAAGCATCCTATCTCTATAAGTATCAACAGGGCTAATTTGAATAGGCTCCTTTTAATCCTGCTTGCTTGAATCAAAAGCCCGAATAGGCTTGAACCAAGCTTGGATAGACTTGAAATTGTGAACTCTTTTGATCTTTCTTTCTTGATTCTTGAAGAAACCAAAAATCTTTCTGGATCTCTCAATTTATCAAGAAGAACAACAATAAAGAAGTAGTTGTAACTAACTCCCAACAACTTGAGAGGAAGAAGATGAAACCAAACAACAACTTGGTGCCAACCAACTGACACTAAAATAATATTAGCACCCACCTCTCTAAAAGCTCCAACAAGTGGATGCCAAGAGAGAGAAAGGGCATGGACTAGAGAGAGGAAGGAGAGGGGAAGGTGATGGGCACAATAAAGGTGGCGACAAGGAAGGAAAAATGTGAGATTATGAGAGGAGTAAGGCTAGGGCCCTTCTTATAGGCAACATAAGGATGTCCTAATCAAATTAGGATCCCTCCTCCTAATCATATTAGAAGTCCTAACTTAAATATACTTGGACTAAATAAATGAGGTGCCACCCATAATTTAGCCACACTCACACCCAATGCTAGGCATCCCATCATATGGGATCTAATAAAATATTTCAAATCAGTCTACATGGTTTCATAAATTCACTTCAAGGGTTCTTAATAAATAAAATTAAGAAACTCTTTCTTAATTTAATTCAAGCCATAAATTAAACATCCAACTATTGAATCTTATGGAATCAAATTCAATTAGGTGCAAATCAAGTGTAGAAATTGGTTAATGCTTATCATATAAGCAAACCAACTACAAGAAGAATTAGATTTACCCAGGTGCTAGCAAGGTTTACATGAACCCAATAGGATTTCTCTAAATCCATATAAATTGGTACTTCATAAGCCCAATTATTAACCAATCCAGATCTTTTCTCTTTATGCGTGACCCCATAGGTTTAATTCTATCTGGTAGTGAGACATACCATGATCTCTATCATAGGTATTACTAAAATCATTCTCAATAGGTCAGAATAATTTTACTCTAACTCGACAAGGATCATTGATTCAAAATGATCCTATTGAGCTCTCACAATCTATTAGTGATATCTAGCAATATATAATGGCAATCCAACAGAACCGAAATAGAACATCTAGATGTAGCTAATGTATGATATAGTCCCTCTATCGTGAGTTCCGACTAGATGGCAAGTCATGGATAAATTGTCAAACCTTATCATCAGTCATATGATAGAATGATTAGCTCAAATCTAATAGTGATTTCAAATGAAAACTCATTTCTATTAATCAGACTGCTATGGCTATAGACCTGTAGACTCAGCTTCTCAAATCTCATAGGACTACTTCTCTTTATTAAAATCGATAGATTCCATATAGATGCACATGTTGCTCACGTAGCTCAACCAACTGAAGCCATACATCCACTACAAAAACTCATGATCGAGTTAATGTTTATGTGTAATCAAATTATAGCAGTCTTACTTTGAGCAACTGTGACACTGCAGGTCAAAGAAGTAATCATACAACTATAGCATCGAGATAATCACTGATGATCGAATAAAAATTTATATGATCTCTTGTATGGTCACACTCAGTACAAGTTGTTCTCTAACAACTACCTGCACTTTCTACTCAGTGTCTCTACACTGTAGACTAGAGACTCATCTATCTCAAAAAAAATGAATTGTGCATCAGTCTATCTAGATAGATCACTGTCTTTATGACTATCCTATGACTGAGAGCAATTTAGAAATCAATCATACATGCCTCTAATTCTCAATACTTGAGTATATGTACTGTAACATCAATTTCAAGGATGATTCAAGGATACGTAACACTTGAATAAAAAATAAAAAATTATTTTTTATTAATTAAATCAATAATTTAAGTATAAATATGTGTCGTAAAATAAAAATATGTCAGCCAATAATTGACTTCTAAGACGTATATCTAACCCCCCTCCCTTAAGGGCTCTTCCAGGTAGACCCAAAAAGGTAAGAAGAAAAAAAGAGGATGAGCTAAAGGATTTTAGAATAATCAGAACAAAGGGAACCTCTTTAAGATATAGAAATTGCCAATAATGGGACCATAACTCTAGGACCTACAAAGCCCTTAGGTAGGAGAAGGCAAAGAAGAAAGAATAAAATATTGGATCCAACCAAATCGGGAGCCTAGTTAGTACAAAAAGGCAGAAAGCATATTATGTTCTCATTTACTATATCTGATATTTATTTATACTTCAGCACCTATTTTTAGGTTTAGGAGCATAGAAAAATAAAACAAAAGCTATAGCCTCCCATCCTGCATCATCACACCCATCAGCCAGCAACCAGCATGCAACAGCTCACAAATAGTAGCCTCCCAGCCTATCTCCTCCCACCGAGCTGCCTCCCAATTTCCCTCTGCCTAGCCAGTTGCCTCCTAGCTTATATCTTCCCAACCAGCAGTAGCCCCTCAACGTGCAGAAGCACCATCATAGCCATGATTTGCTCCATCGCAGCCTCTCAGCTATAAGCACCTCTCAACACAGCTTGTATCTATGTTTTATGTTTTACTTGAACATTGATGTAAAGTTTTGCTCAATTTTGATGTAATGCATTTGGGGTATTGCTTTAGGTGTGAGACTTTTGGGGTGACACATTTTGATGTGCATACATTGTACATGATGTTCAATACAACACCTTAGATATTTTTATCAAAAAATCTGACAAATTGTGATACGTTGTGATACAATGTAATCCATTGCAAGACATTTTAATAAATTCTAATACATTATGATATATTGTGATACATTGTGATAGACTATGATACATTTTGATACAATGTAATACAATAGGATACGAGATGATAATCTATCATTAAATATGATACAAGATGCATTGATTCTATTTTGGGGCATTACATGGCAATATACTGAGTAATTTATGTTTTGATTTTGACTTTATTATTTTATGTTGAGTTGGCTGTCAAAGTTGAAATAGAAGATATCGCTAGATGATATACCAAATTTTTTATAGGTTATAGGTACCCTCAAGCTACATCTACTAATATATTGTTCACCTTTTTTAAACTACAGGGTGTGTATTTGTAACTAGTTAAAAGTAGAGGGGTGTAAGTGGAACACATGAAAATTCGGAGGGGATGTCATTGGAATATTGAAAAAGAAGAGGGGGTGTCATCGGAACTTTTTTTTTCTATCATTACCTTACTTATCAAATGCCTATATGATCAGCTAGTTTTTTTTACTTGGTTAATTTTGACTAGTATAGGATTCCCAATAGGCTCTTCTCTTGCTTGGACTTTCTTCAGTCAAAAATATAGTGCTTGTTTATTGAGGTTTGACAATGAAGTAAGAGCTTATTACAAAATAACCTTGGAATGCAACACAAAAATTGGTCATTGAAAGTTGAGTAAAGCAATTTAACTAAGGTAGAAAATTCATTCTTATTATATAATTAGCTTAGAGATCACAAAACATCCTTAGAATGCCCCCCAAAACAAAATATCCAATATGGGACAAACCTCAAACATTCAACCTAGGATCTTCATACTTTTATGACATAGACATGATAACATACAAAGCCCAAACAACCTAAGATGCTAGCATACAGTAACAGCCCATTTGGTCCTTCTTTTATTGTTTGAAATTTGGATCTCAAGCTTCTTGTTCTATTGCAATAGCCTATTAATAATATCCTTATCCCTTGTATTTGAAGGCATATCATGTCAATGGAAGTAACTACGCCCCTATTTGCTTAGAACACCAATTTGGGGCTGGAGATTAAAGTGAAAAGTAGGACAATAAACCAAAAAAAAGGAAAATTACAATATACCTCATACATTCTGCATCCAAAGAAATGCGGACCAGGGTTTCTAATGGTTCATGAGGTCCTCAAAGGTGATCCGGTTCCATAATGACAAAAGTCAACAAGCCAGAATGACAAGTTCCATAATGACAAAAGTCAACAAGCCAAAATGATAAGTAACTGGAAGAACTTAATTGGGAAGCCTCCTTGGTCTCCTCTCTCCACACCCCTCATTCCATAATGACAAAAATCGACAAGCCAGAAGGATAAGTAACTAGAAGAACTTGATTGGGAAGCCTCCCTGATCTCCTCTCTCCACACCCCTCACTTTCCTCCCCACTTAATTTATGGTTTCTTCTTCTCCTCCCTGTTTGATTAAGGGTTTGTTCGATACACACACAATAGTATTTGGAGTCGAGTCATGATGGGTGACATGATAACTCACATATTTTTGAGAAACTCGATTGCTAGGACTGACACTCCACTAGCAACTGCTATTAAGGATAGTTATAAAAATATATGTGATGGTCATGTGATACCATTTCATTGATGGAGATAGACAATAGGACCATGTTAGAATATTTTGATAACTAGAAGAGCCAATTTGACACCTTCTAAGATAGAGAAGGTATAAATAAAATCAACCTAAAGTTAAGGAGGTATTTATATAAATTACCCTAAATATAATTGTTGGGTATAAAATACCCACAGCCGGAACCCACAGCGGAATCGACATCAGCAAGTGCAACTCCGGCCGGACTCCTACGGGAGCTGGGCTCCACCGACGACATCAGCGCAGCTCCGCCCGGACTCCTACGGGAGCCGGACTCCGCCGCCAACATCGGAACAGCTCCGCCCGGACTCCCACGGGAGCCGGGCTCCGCTCCCAGTATCAACTGCTGGTAAGCTCAATCCGGACTCCTATCAGAGCCGGACTTCACCCTTAACTTTGTTTGCAGCACAGCTCCGCCCGGACTCCTACGGGAGCCGGGCTCCACCGCCGACAGCAAGTGCAGCTCCGGTCGGACTCCTACGGGAGTCGGGCTCCACCGACGACATCAGCGCAGCTCCGTCCGGACTCCTACGGGAGCCGGACTCCGCCGCCAACATCGGAACAGCTCCGCCCGGACTCCCATGGGAGCCGGGCTCCGCTCTCAGTATCAACTGCTGGTAAGCTCAATCCGGACTCCTATCAGAGCCGGACTTCACCCTTAATTTTGTTTGCAGCGCAGCTCCGCCCGGGCTCCTACGGGAGCCGGGTTCCACCGCCGACAGCAAGTGCAGCTCCGCCCGGACTCCTACGGGAGCCGGGCTCCACCGCCGACAGCAAGTGCAGCTCCGGCCGGACTCCTACGGGAGCCGGGCTCCACCGACGACATCAGCGCAGCTCCGCCCGGACTCCTACGGGAGCCGGACTCCGCCGCCAACATCGGAACAGCTCCGCCCGGACTCCCACGGGAGTCGGGCTCCGCTCTCAGTATCAACTACTGGTAAGCTCAATCCGGACTCCTATCAGAGCCGGACTTCACCCTTAACTTTGTTTGCAGCGCAGCTCCGCCCGGACTCCTACGGGAGCCGGACTCCACCGCCGACGGCAGTTGCAGCTCCGCCCGGACTCCTACGGGAGCCGGGCTCCACTGTCGACATCAGCGCAGCTCCGCCCGGACTCCCACGGGAGTCGGGCTCCGCTCTCAGTATCAACTGCTGCTCCGCCCGGGCTCCTACGGGAGCCGGGCTCCACTCACGACCCCTACCGCCAGGAGGGCCTCACCCAGACCTCAACAGAAACCGGGCTCCGACCGATACCGAGCTTCAATCGACAGATCCACGCCCCCTGACAGGCCCTCAAAACGGCCACGACCCTGCTCCACTTCCTGTGGCGGGCTCCGCGCAGTACCATCATTCCCTGACAAGCCGCAGTAGCCATAGCCGCCCTGCTCCACTTCCTGTGGCGGACTCCGCACAGCTCCACTATCCCCTTGCAGGCCACAGTGACGGCCACGAACCTGCTCCACCTCCTGCGACGGATACCATGCAATTCTCCTGACGACGGACGCTGCTCCACCCCTCATAACAGATTCCACGAGGAGGGTCGAGGTGATGCCCACGTATCTGCTCCATTATCTTTCGCAATCAATTCCCCTGACCATGGGCGGCCCACTACCAGGCGGTTACAAACGTCACCATCAGTCCGTTGCCTCCCCCGCCTATAAAAGGGGGACTCAGATACGTTATTCTTTAAGCTCATTCTTCCTTATCTCAAAACTCTGCTAAATTCTCCGTTCGAGCACTCCATTCTTGTTGAGGCAGAGAACTGACTTGAGCGTCGGAGGGTCTTGCCGGAGCAACCCCACCTCCGGTTTAGACTTCCCTTGCAGGTCCCGACGGCGACCGCGGCTTCCCCGACTCCAGCTTCTCCGACGCAAGCGGATTTTTGCACCAACAGGATTGGCGCTAGAGGAAGGGCTGTGTCTTCGCAGCACCCTTGTTCTTGAAGGAGCGCTCAACGGACCCGCTTCCGGCCATCTCTCCGTCACCCACTCCTAATCCTCCCCTGCGAGATCGACACCCAATGCCTCCGCGCAGGGCGTCCACCCGGTGGTCCATGGCCTCCACGGCCAGATCTCAGGCTCCGGCCTCCCCTCCCGTTTCTCAGCCAGCTCCTCCTCCCCCTCCGGCGACGGCGGTCAGCGCGGAGCAGTTTGACTTGCTGGTGCAGCAGGTCAAAGGCCTCATCGAGGCCGTACAGGCAATGCAGTAGCAGCCACCGCAGGCGTCGGTGCATCCGGAAGGGGCATCTCCGGAATGCCAGAACCCGGCGGTGGGGTGGGCCACCTGGGCCAGCCGCCCCGTCCTTCCCGGGAAGGCAAATCCGAGGGTAGAGAGCCCTCAATCGGACCACGACTCCACCCCTGGGAGATCCCTGCCCCCGTTCTGCCAAAGGACCCTCGAGACTCGAAGTCGAGAGGATTTCCTGGACCGGAGGCTCCAGGAGATGAACCGGTGGATCGAAGAACTCCGCCACGCGCCTCCCGCTTATGGTGAGGATATCTGCACTGACCCTCCCTTCTCCCAAATGATTATGCAGGAACCGATCCCGCCGAATTTCAAGCTCCCCCAGTTTGAAAGCTACGACGGGACGTCGGACCCGGTGGACCATCTGGAGGCCTTCCGAACGATGATGCTGCTTCATGGTGCTCCCGACGCCATCTTGTGCTGGGCTTTCCCGTCTACTTTGAAGGGAGCAGCAAGGAATTGGTACTCGGCTCTGAAGCCGGGTACCATATTCTCCTTCGATCAAATGAGCCACCAATTCGTGGCCCATTTTGTCAGCAGCCGACGTCCCCGGAAAGGTTCAGAGTCCCTCATCAACATCAAGCAGAGGGAGGGGGAGTCCATACGGGCCTACACAACCGCTTCAACATCGCGGCGTTGGAGGTCCAGAACTTGGACCAGTCGGTTGCCATGGCCGCCCTGAAAGGTGGCCTTCAGAAGAATGATCTCTTGTACTCCCTGGAGAAGAAGTACCCCAGGGATTTTGCTGATCTGCTGGCTCGGGCTGAGGGATACGCCCGAGCGGAAGAGGCCTTCAAAATGAAGGATGAAGAGACTGCGAGGGAGCGTCAGGCGGAAGATTCTGGTAAGCCCGCAGTTGAGAAGAGGCCAAAGGAAGCCCGACCTCGCTCCCGATCCCCTCCTGGACATAAGCGCGCCCATACTCCCCCCCGGGCACGCAGGCAGAGGAGCCCGGACAACAGGTTTCGGCGGGGTTCCCCGCCAGGGAAGTTTCGCAACTACGCCCCCCTCAACGCCTCGAAGGCCCAGGTACTGATGGAGGTCAGGGAGCTGCTCCCTAGGCCGGAGAGGATGCGCACGCACCCCGGGAAACGCAACCCCAACAAGTTCTACCTCTACCACCGCGACCACGGCCACGACACCGAAGAATGCATCCAGCTCCAGGACGAGATCGAGGAGCTCATCCGGCGAGGTCGACTCGACAGATTCATCCGCCGCAGGCCTGAGGGTAGAGGAGACCGGCCAAGAGCCCTCCCACCGCCCGAACTGCAGAAAAGGGAGGAGCAGCCCGGGGACCGACCTCCTATCGGGACCATCGACTCCATCGCCGGAGGGCCTCAAGAAGGAGCGGGAATACTGTAAATGTATCGCTTACTATTTCGCTTTGAATCTACCTTTCTTTTTAGCTAACATGCTCCTCCCACCTAGCATGGATGTATTATGACCAGATATGATTCCTCCAAAAGCACGGCCATGTCAGGAATAGGAGGAGAACCTCGTCCTGACATGAGCAAGGTCAAAGGCCCGATTCTTTTAGACCAGATGGGGGGAGAGGCCTCACAACGCCCTAATGTGCCCCCATAGCCTTGTTAGGGACAGGAGGAAAACCTCGCCCTAACATGAGCAAAGTCAAAGGCCCGGTTCTTTTAGACCGGATGGGGGGAGAGGCCTTACAACACCCTAATGTGCCCCCACAGCCCTGTTAGGGACAGGAAGAAAATCTCGCCCTAACTTGAGCAAAGTCAAAGGCCCGATTCTTTTAGACCGGATGGGGGGAGAGGCCTTGCAACGCCCTAATGTGCCCCCACAGCCATGTCAAGAACAGGAGGAGAACCTCATCCTGACATGAGCAAAGTTGAAGGCCCGGTTCTTTTAGACCGGAGGGGGGAGAGGCCTTACAGTGCCCTAACGCGCCCCCACAAGCCAGGCTGATAACGAGAACCTCGCGTCGGCCCAAGCAAAATGGAAGATCCGGACTCCTACGGGAGCCGGGTTCCGCCACCAAGGTAAGCTTCGCCCGGACTCCTAAGGGAGCCGGGTTCCGCCGCCAGGGAAGCTTCGCCCGGACTCCCACGGGAGCCGGGTTCCGCCGCCAGGTAAGCTTCACACAGACTCCTATGGGAGCCGGGTTCCGCCGCCCAGGAAAGCTTCGCCCGGACTCCTACGGGAGCCGGGTTCCGCCGCCAAAGAAAGACTTCGCCCGGACTCCTAAGGGAGCTGGGTTCCGTCGCCAGGGAAGCTTCGCCCGGACTCCTACGGGGGCCGGGTTCCACCGCCAGGAAAGCTTCGCCCGGACTCCTACGGGAGCCGGGTTCCGCCGCCAAAGAAAGACTTCGCCCGGACTCCTAAGGGAGCTGGGTTCCGCCGCCAGGGAAGCTTCGCCCGGGCTCCTACGGGAGCCGGGCTCCACCGCCAGGGAAGCTTCGCCCAGACTCCCACGGGAGCCGGGTTCCACCGCCAGGTAAGCTTCACCCGGACTCCTACGGGAGCCGGGTTCCGCCGCCAGGAAAGCTTCGCCCGGACTCCTACGGGAGCGGGTTCCGCCGCCAGAAAGCTTCCCCCGGACTCCTAGGGAGCGGGTTCCGCCGCCAGGAAGCTTCGCCCGGACTCCTACGGGGCCGGGTTCCGCCGCCAGGAAGCTTCGCCCGGACTCCTACGGGGGCCGGGTTCCGCCGCCAGGAAAGCTTCGCCCGGACTCCTACGGGAGCCGGGTTCCGCCGCCAAAGAAAGACTTCGCCCGGACTCCTAAGGGAGCTGGGTTCCGCCGCCAGGGAAGCTTCGCCCGGCTCCTACGGGAGCCGGGCTCCGCCGCCAGGGAAGCTTCGCCCGGACTCCCACGGGAGCCGGGTTCCGCCGCCAGGTAAGCTTCACCCGGACTCCTATGGGAGCCGGGTTCCGCCGCCAGGAAAGCTTCGCCCGGACTCCTACGGGAGCCGGGTTCCACCGCCAAAGAAAGACTTCGCCCAGACTCCTAAGGGAGCTGGGTTCCGCCGCCAGGGAAGCTTCGCCCGGCTCCTACGGGAGCCGGGCTCCGCCGCCAGGGAAGCTTCGCCCGGATCCACGGGACCGGTTCCGCCGCTAGGTAAGCTTCACCCGGACTCCTACGGGAGCCGGGTTCCACCGCCCAGGAAAGCTTCGCCCGGACTCCTACGGGAGCCGGGTTCCGCCACCAAAGAAAGACTTCGCCCGGACTCCTAAGGGAGCTGGGTTCCGCCGCCAGGGAAGCTTCGCCCGGACTCCTACGGGGCCGGGTTCCGCCGCCAGGAAAGCTTTGCCCGGACTCCTACGGGAGCCGGGTTCCGCCGCCAGGAAAGCTTCGCCCGGGCTCCTACGGGAGCCGGGCTCCGCCGCCAGGAAAGCTTCGCCCGGACTCCTACGGGAGCCGGGTTCCGCCGCCAGGAAAGCTTCACCCGGGCTCCTACGGGAGCCGGGCTCCATCGCCAAGAAAGACTTCGCTCGGGCTCCCAAGAAAGCCGGGCTCCATCCGCTACTTCGCCAGCAAGGGTTAAAAATGGTGGCAAGGCTTGGCCACATGACGAGATCGGATGGAAGGGAAGAGCCCCTTCCCACGATGACCTCTAAGCCAAACAGGCCAAACGACGAGAAAGGGTCAACGAACGATAATATTGGTGCTACGCACGGACAAGGTAACACAAAGTGCTTTTTCCTCATTTCCGATATATGTACTACAGGGCCAGGATGGCCAGAGAAAGAGGGACAAAACGACAAGGAAAAAAGGGGCAGCTACAAAAAGGGGGTGACTACAAAAGAACTCTAAGGAGGTCCTGCTCCCTCTAACCTAGGGTGATCACCTCCATCCCTCGACCAGGACTGCCTCAGGCTCTCCACCATTTCCTCTAGTTCTTCCTTCTTTTGCAGCATATCCTGGAGCGCCTGACGAAGTCGCCGGCTCTCAGCCTCCGCTTCCTGATGCCACTTCCGCAAAACTTCAGACTCCGCCTCTGCGTCCGCGACGGCCTTCCGCTCAAGCCCCAGTTGGATTTTTACTTGTTGAAGCTCGGCTGTCTTCTCCCCAAGGGAGACAGAAATCCCTTCGACAGTGCCTCTCAGGGCTTGGAGCTCTTCGGTATCTTTAGCGTTAGCAAGCTGCGCCCTAGTAACCAACTGCCTCTGGAGACGAACCACCTCGTCCGCCGCCTGACGGAATCTCCCTTTGTACTCTTCTACCTGCCGGCGCCAGCTGGCCCGCTGCACATCGTGGCTCACCTCAGCATCTTGAAGCTGCTTTTGGAGGTCGGAGACCTTTTGTGACCATATCTGCTCATCCCGCGCTGTGAGCCGGGATGAGTTCCCTTCCAGCTGGCCGATCCTCCTCTTCGCAGCTGACAGCTCCACCTTAAGGGCGCTGATCCTGGCTTCTTGAGCCCAAGTTTGGTCGCTGGCGCTCTTCGTGCATTCCTCGAGCTCCTTTGTGAAGTTCGCCTTCCTCCGGCTGTAGTCCATGATGGCCTTCACTTGGAGACTCCTGAAGTGGGCGGCCTCAGCGGCGGCCTCGGAATAGCATTTTTTCGATTTGCGGAGCTCGTCCTCCGACTTTTTCAACTTCTTCGTCAGGTGGAGGACCTCCTTTTTTAGCCGTTGGATAGTTGACTTCAGCGGGACCCCCAGGGGCAAGGGGAGTGCTTCGGCGGGACACTGCCATCGGAAGAAGCAAACGTCAAAGACCAACTCATTACAAGAAGAAAGGCAGAAAAGAAGGAGCAGGGGGAAGGGAAGGCCATCCACAATAAGAAATTCAACTTTATTGATTAATTTTGAAGACAAGCAGAAAGGAAATATGGCGACAAAAGAAAGATACAAGATCGGAGGTCTCAGACCTCGGGGGCAGGGGGTGGAGAGCTCGGCGCGGGGGGTGCGACTGCGGCAGCAGCGGACGAAGGGGCGGCCTCGTCGTCAGATTCCTCCAAAAAGCCGAGATCAAGGTCGGGGTATCTACTGGCCACCCTCTCTCGGCAGAGCTCAAACCCCTTGGTAAACGCCTCCAGGCCGAACTGGACGTTCAGCTCCCTCATCTCCGCGGAGGCTTTGAACTCCTCCACCGCAAGGGTCCTGGCCTCCGAGACCAGAACCGGAGTTTGCTCGGCCAGATGGGCGACCTCGGCCTCCGCCTTCCTTGCCGACTCCTCCAAGCTTCGCCTCTCCTCCTCCCGGGCTCGTCTTTCCTCTTCCCGATCTTGTCTCTCTCTCTCCAGGGCCTCCCGGAGGGCGGCCACCTCGGCCGTCTTCGCTTGAAGACGAGCAACCTCGTCTTGGCAGCGCTCCTCCGCCCGAAGAAGATCCCTTCTCATGCGGCCCGACGCCTCGACATAGGCGAAGAGCTGGTGCCCGATCTGCAAGGACAAATAGAGAATTACAACAAAGACCGAGCAACTGTGCAAATAAAAATCCGTTTACCTCAAGAAAGGACCCCAAGGTGTCCCAGGCCCGCTGCTCGGGATCGGCACGGTCGATCCTCTCCACGACATCAGACAGAATGCAACCATCGAGCAGCCGCCTGATCAGAGCTTTGTCGTTGAAGGGGTTCTCCGATCCCCCCTCGGAGCAGACGGACTCGTCTGCCGTGGCTCGGTGGCTGCTCGGCCTGCGGGCCACCGATTTCCTTCTCCTCCCCGCGGTGGGTGCCTCCGTGGGGCGGACCTCCGGAATGGGGACCCCAGTCGGCGGGCTCCTTGGGGGAGCCCGGGGGGCCGCTGGCTCGGCATCCGAAGGAATGTCGATCGCCGGGGTCGCCTGGACGGGCGCGGCCAAGCTCGTCTCCTCCACCCTGGCCCTCTTCGCCGAACCGGAAGTCGTTGCGCCCTTCCTCTTTTGAGCTCTCATGGCCTTGGCGAGCATCCGTGTGGCTTCGACGTCCATTGCTAAAAAAAAAAAAAAAAAAAACAAACAAACAATAGGAAAAGAAAAGAAGAAAGAAAAAGCGACACCGATCAGTCCAGAGTCAAAAAAAAAAAAAAAAAAAAAAAAGAGAAAAGAGAAGAGAGAAGAGAGAAGAGAGAAAGAAAGAGAGAGAAGAAGAAGACAAGAAAAGGAAAGATATATACTTGCTGGATCCTGAGGGCTCAGGCCGATGTTGAAAAGAAGCTGCTCCCTCAGAAGGTTTGGAAGGGAAGGAGCGGGATAACTTAGAAGCTTCTGGGCGGCCTGGAGGTCGTCCTCTCCCAGGCTGGGAGCCCGGCGGACGGAATCCCTCAGAGACCTCCAAGGGGGCAGACCTAGTTCCAGGGTCGGGCAAAAAACGAAGAAAAATTTCTCCTTCCAGTTGTGAATCGAAGAAGGGGCGCCCTTCAGCAACCCCTTCTTACCGAACTGGGGGTAGAAGTACCACCAATCCTTCGCTGAAGGATGGCGTTTGAAGGTGTAGAAATGTCTGAACAAGGCGAGGGATGGCTGGACCTCGGCTATATGGCAGAGAGAGAGAAACCCTATCAAAAACCTAAAAGAATTCGGGGCGACAGAGGCGAGAGAAATGTCTAAGAAGCGAAAGAAGGCGGCAACAAAGACTGGAAGCAGAAGCCGGAGTTCGGCGCGAAATGTCTCCTGGTACAGACAAAAGCGACCAGGAGGGGGAGCGCTGGCCCGGTCAGAGGGGCCAGGAAGCTCCAGGTCATACTCCGAAGGAACCCCGTACCGAGCCCTTATCAGAAGGAGTTCGTCCGGAGTCGACGAACATGGAACGGCGCCCGGTGCGAAAACCGGGCGAGGCCCTGCCCCGAGCGCGAGTTCGTCCGCAGAGACAGGGGCCTGGGGGTTCGAAGCAGAAGAACTCCTAGAACTTACGGGGGCAGAAGAGTCGGAAGACATTTTTTTTTGGGGGGAGAACCTAAAGGGCCCTGGAAAGGCAAACCGAGAAGGGAGCAAGATGCCGAAGGTCAACTCGGAAGAAGACACAAAAGAAATGAAAAGAGGAGAAGCCCCTAGACGGTAAGAAGAAGAAGGTGGGCACTAACCTATCTTGCTCTGGGGGCCTGGGGAGCGAGAGACGGAGGGCGCCTATGGCTCGAGAGGGCGTTCGCTAGAGCAGACTCTCGGGGAGATGACAGGCGCCAGCAAGAAATCAGAAACGGAGTGGGACGCCTGAAGGGGGGAGGACGGGTTTAAATAGACCCTGGGATCCGGCGCCATAATGATCTCGAATCTCCCCAGGCCAGTCCGCATCCGATGCGTGTCCCACTCCCCGTGGCAGACGGCTAAAGGCGGCTGACGGTTGGCAGGGTCATAATTGCGCCGTACCTAGGCCAGCGTACCTGCAGGGTCTTCGAAGTGTCCCCTCGTACCGCCCCAATTCGAAAAGACTCCGGCACGCGCTTATTTAATGCCAAAATATTTGGGAGCGGTAGGGCGCAGGATTCGAAGGGACGGTTCCGGCTGTACCTCTTTATACTTTCTTCGTTTGAAATTCAAAACTCGGATGTAGGAGGACTGGTGTTGGGTATAAAATACCCACAGCCGAAACCCACAGCGGAATCGACATCAGCAAGTGCAGCTCCGGCTGGACTCCTACGGGAGCCGGGCTCCACCGACGACATCAGCGCAGCTTCGCCCGGACTCCTACGGGAGCCGGACTCCGCCGCCAACATCGGAACAGCTCCGCCCGGACTCCCACGGGAGCCGGGCTTCGCTCTCAGTATCAACTGCTGGTAAGCTCAATCCGGACTCCTATCAGAGCCGGACTTCACCCTTAACTTTGTTTGCAGCACAGCTCCGCCCGGACTCCTACGGGAGCCGGGTTCCACCACCGACAGCAAGTGCAGCTCCGGTCGGACTCCTACGGGAGCCGGGCTCCACCGACGACATCAGCGCGCTCCGTCCGGACTCCTACGGGAGCCGGACTCCGCCGCCAACATCGGAACAGCTCCGCCCGGACTCCCACGGGAGCCGGGCTCCGCTCTCAGTATCAACTGCTGGTAAGCTCAATCCGGACTCCTATCAGAGCCGGACTTCACCCTTAATTTTGTTTGCAGCGCAGCTCCGCTCGGGCTCCTACGGGAGCCGGGCTCCACCGCCGACAGCAAGTGCAGCTCCGCCCGGACTCCTACGGGAGCCGGGCTCCACCACCGACAGCAAGTGCAGCTCCGGTCGGACTCCTACGGGAGCCGGGCTCCACCGACGACATCAGCGCAGCTCCGCCCGGACTCCTACGGGAGCCGGACTCCGCCGCCAACATCGGAACAGCTCCGCCCGGACTCCCACGGGAGCCGGGCTCCGCTCTCAGTATCAACTGCTGGTAAGCTCAATCCGGACTCCTATCAGAGCCGGACTTCACCCTTAACTTTGTTTGCAGCGCAGCTCCGCCCGGACTCCTACGGGAGCCGGGCTCCACCGCCGACGGCAGTTGCAGCTCCGCCCGGACTCCTACGGGAGCCGGGCTCCACTGTCGACATCAGCGCAGCTCCGCCCGGACTCCCACGGGAGCCGGGCTCCGCTCTCAGTATCAACTGCTGCTCTGCCCGGGCTCCTACGGGAGCCGGGCTCCGCTCACGACCCCTACCGCCAGGAGGGCCTCACCCGGACCTCAACAGAAACCGGGCTCCGGCCGTTACCGAGCTTCAATCGACAGATCCACGCCCCCTGACAGGCCCTCAAAACGGCCACGACCCTGCTCCACTTCCTGTGGCGGGCTCCGCGCAGTACCATCATTCCCTGACAAGCCGCAGTAGCCATAGCCGCCCTGCTCCACTTCCTGTGGCGGACTCCGCACAGCTCCACTATCCCCTGGCAGGCCACAGTGATGGCCACGAACCTGCTCCACCTCCTGCGATGGATACCATGCGATTCTCCTGACGACGGACGCTGCTCCACCCCTCATAACAGATTCCACGTGGCGGGTCGAGGTGATGCCCATGTATCTGCTCCATTATCTTTCGCAATCAATTCCCCTGACCATGGGCGGCCCACTACCAGGCGGTTACAAACGTCGCCATCAGTCCGTTGCCTCCCCCACCTATAAAAGGGGGACTCAGATACGTTATTCTTTAAGCTCATTCTTCCTTATCTCAAAACTCTGCTAAATTCTCCGTTCGAGCACTCCATTCTTGTTGAGGCAGAGAACTGACTTGAGCGTCGGAGGGTCTTGCCGGAGCAACCCCACCTCCGGTTTAGACTTCCCTTGCAGGTCCTGGCGGCGACCGCGGCTTCTCCGACTCCAGCTTCTCCGACGCAAGCGGATTTTTGCACCAACAATAATAATGAAAGTATTTAAAGCTCCAAAACAAAACTTGTTGAAGCTCTTGGGAAGTCATTGATGAAGCTTCTTTGAATGCTTTGACTTCTCCTTAATTGCTTGAGAGAGGATAGATGAATTGCTTTGGTTGATTTCTCAATTGGTGTCACACTTAATAAATGCTCTTATCTACTCCTTTTGGGTGAGTTGGATATCTTGAAGGATCAAAATTGAATGCACTCTCAAAAGTCCTTTTCTATTGATCGCCTTTTTTTGGATTAGTTCTCCACTTGAATTTCTAGCTTAAATATGCTCAAAATGGCTGGAAAAGATAATTTGACTATTGGAGAGCTTGAACTAGTTATTGTGCCCATTTTTTATCTGTTGGAGAATTTAAGAAAACTAGTTATTAGGCTATTAGATATAGAGGGGTCAACTTGTCTTCTTCAGCAGTCGACTCATAGCAGGTAGGGGTCGACTTGTCTCATCATATTTCAACTCATAAAGAACAATGTCTTGGTAGCCCTCTATCTTTTGACTATAGTCATTCTATCATTGACTTAACCGAAGTTGGGATCGACTCGTGAAGCATTGGGTTCAACTTGAGAATCAACTATTTTTCATTTCTTTCTAGTTGAGACTATTCTAGAGTCGACTCATCAGAATCTACTGTCGGATCCTATCCTATAGGAGTCAACTCATTAAGCTCTAGGATTGACTTGTGAATGGATAAAACTTTACTATTCTCTGTTTGCACCCTAAGACTATTCATGGGTTGACTTGGCTATTCTTGGGTTCGACTTGTGTGTCGTGTCAGTCCTTTCCAAGCATGCTTAGGTCAATTCTTTATACTGAACCTTTCAAAATTAATTGACTTATATTTAAGCTTGTGGACATTCAGAGATTGGCTCCTAATGATTAGGGGTTGACTTTTCTCTTCCAATTCTCATTAAAATCTTTGGAGAGCTTGAATTTTAGTTATTTTGGAGAGGGTTTCTTCTTGAATTTATGTGTGACTTTTATTCTCTCAAGCTAACATTAGCACCATTTTTACTAGTACTATTTTTACTCAATTGTTTTGACATTATCAAAATCAATCATTGGATCAATAATCTCCTTCTTTTTGATGATAATAAAACTTTTTATGTGCCAAACAATAAAACAATATAAAAACTTGATACAAAAGATTAGAGTTATGCTTTTTATGATAAGATGCACTCAAGATATTTTAACTAGCATTAATTCTAAAAGATAGCATTATTCCTAAAAGATTCAAGATTTCAAGAAAGAATTTGCATTACTCCCTCTTTTTCTTATAGTTCATATAGTTTCTAGATTTTGAGATTTCATTTTGCAATACACCCCCTTTCTTCTTGTAATTCATGCAACTTCAATTAAATAAAAAGATCTGCATATATAATTTCTCTCCTATTTTGTTTTAAGTCAAATTACCTAAGATTTGCATATTTTTCTATTATTTCTCCCTCTTTTTGTCATTATCAAAAAGAATATGGGAACAAAATATAAAAAAATAAAGTCATAAATAAGGAGAAGTAACAACATCATTCATTAAATGTATATCATCATTTATTTGCAACAGAAAATGTTAGTAATTTCCTTCATAATAACATAGAAGGGGGGTGGCTCCTAATGGGATAGTCTAAGGTGGGCTGAAGGTGAAGTCTCTCTAGGAGGTTGGATAGTCCTATCTTGAGCATCATGAAGAGCCTATATAGCCATGGTGAGTGCCTTTGTTAGCCAGGCAAACCCCTCTATCATAACACTAGTTGTCACCCTCTCTATGATCTAGGTTACCTAATCCTCGTTTAGCCTAATGGTGTAATTCGAGTTGCTCGCTGGACAAATAGTCTAGGTCTCATGAGCTATAGAGGTGGATGGAGCCTACTTCTCCTATCTCCCTTTGAACCTCATGTACAGCTGATCGCTCCTTAGCTGCTGGAGCTCCAATGTCTCACTCACCTTGCTCAACATGCTACTATCCTTTTTGCTCATCATGCTCTATACCTCAATGCATCTAGTGATCCTATATCTTTTTATATCCCATTCTATGCACACTACAAGAAATACACCGACATGAAAGATACATGGATAAAGACTTAAAAAATATGAAAATATGCCTACACTCACATTGGTACACATGCTTGATTAAACATGGGTATGTTTGACGTGGGTGTAACTTATACCCACATTATTTCTTTCCATATGTATATCTCTGCTTCATCCACGTAACATCTAACGTAGGTGAGAGTATAAACGTGGATATAGACCTAGTATACACTCTTCTTTATTAAACATGGATAACTAAATATATTCATGGGAGTTATCAAAATGTGGGTATATAAGCAACTGTCCTGTCCAATTTCAAAATATGGATCACCTGTAATAATAAATAAAAATAAAAATGATATATTGGTAACTTATTTAAGCATCCTGTACCACTGAATAATATATGAAGACTAATAGCTTTAAAGAGATGAAACAACTGCAAATAAGATAATCTTTATTTTTGTTTTAAAGAGAACTGAACATACATAGTGATAGTCTGAAAAAAATTATCCCAACAATTTTTTTAGTTTCATCAAAATCCAAAGAACAAGACCATACATCATTAAATTTCTGACTATAAAAGAAAGTAAACACTAAAACTCAAAATATGGAATAAACAAATTTCAGCTAATCTTCTGCATTTTATACATAAGTTCTAAGCTCACTTTTGCTACACCAAAAAGAGAATAAAGTAAATTTGAATTGATGACATCAAAAAGTTAACTTTACAAAATCTGAGAGTTAATCAACCTATGAAGCCATCAGCAAGATAATCTCTATCTTTCCTTGGCACCATCCATCATATCTCTGGCCTGAACTTCTATGACACCAGCAACCACTCCAGGCACACCAACTACTGGCATAGGCATTATCGGAATGGTTTGACTTGCTGTTGCCTATGTTGGCGCATGAGATACTCAATTCTGAGAACCACGGGCAGGGGATACATTTGCTATAGCATATGAGTCAAAATACCATATTATTGGTAAAGCAGATATTAGGAAATTGTCTCATTAGTGAATATCAGCAATCCTACCATCAAAAGAATCCCGTCCACCACACATCTTTGATTGCGAGTCCTGTAAAAACTTACAACTTACACGACATTAGCCATAATGAACTGAATGATTTTACTATAGCATCCTAAGGAGCAGGAATAACAAGGCACTTCTTATTTAAACCAACATGATTAGAGCACATGTTAGTCATAATTAGGCTATTCCTGATGTTTTACCCAGATCATTGTTCTTTCCTGTAATCATGTTTAAACTTCCTAAACTTCCCTTTGATCTCTTGATAGTACTCCTTTCCTTAACTTCGGATGACTTACCATCGCCTTCTATCGTCTACCAGTTCTCATCGTGGATTTACCTGTATAATTCTGGATGCTTGGGCTTGGTTTGAACAACTGCCTCAATCTTCTCAATCACACCAGGTGTCCAAAGTGGAATGACATCAAGAGCTTTCATGTTCTCTTTTATCTGTAGTAGTGACAAATTGGAATTTTCAATAATAGCGGAGGTGGAAAAATAAGCATAAAGGAAACATGAAGATTAAGGTATTCACAAACTAAATGGTATCCCTACATGTTAGTGATCTAGTTCACTCATAATGTATCATCTACTCTTCTATCACTCTTTAGATCAATGGCTTGTTATATATGCTTTCAGAAAACGGCTACCCAGAAACACATGTTTCATTTTTCCCATAACAAAGACTTGCTCTATTACATCTTTTAATATCTTTGCTTCTCCTACTTCCACAATGATAAACAAAGGATTTTTCCTACATGTTGCTCAAAACAAACACCATCAAAATCTAAGATAATTTTTGACTTAAAAAAATATGATGATAATGATATGATATAATTATAGTGATCAATATATATCTGATTTTAGTATTTGCATGAAACATGAGGACTACTGTCTCCATAAAGAGTATTGGAAATGGTCGGTTGCATCAATTTGCTTGTGTTCATTAAATTTTCATATTCAGTTATCCTTGCGTGGTCTAAGTTTGTTTATCACAGTTTTTTTCTTACATGCTGTACATTTAGTGAGCCATATAATTATCTACAATATGCTCTATTCAACCATAGAGTAAACATTAAAAAGGATTATACTTCCATAACAGATCTAATACATTTAATATTTATTAATATTGCATAACTTAACATTAATGTAGTGGTCCCTTTTTCCCAGTAATAACTCAAGTATTTACCAACTGGCTTTTCAAGTCATTCGAAAGAAACAGAGATAAGAGAGCTTCTCAGTAGATAGATCAGATTCTTGCAGTCGAAGTAGGACAGGTTCCAGCATACAGATTCATGTTTGGCGAAACAAAAAACAAAGATATCTTGCAAAAATTAAAATATAAAACTCTAGGATAAGGGAAATCAATATCGGCACTTGGTATTGAGAAATGCTAGCTTAATTGTGCAAACTGGATGTAGCAGATAATATGTACCTGACTATCCTTAGTAGCACCAGTAATTACTGATGAAACATTCGGATTTGATGCACACCAAGCAATTGCAAGTTGAGATAAAGGTACGCCGAGCTCATCTGCAATTGGTTTCAGTCCATTAACCTTTCTAAGCACATCATCTACCAATGATCTGCTCGCCAGATTCTGCAACGCACAATATACCAACCAGGCTTTATCAATGTTGGGGGATACCCACCGACCGACCGACCGACTATCGGAGGGCCCGACCGGCTGGCGGCCCGACCGACCGACCGACTATCGGAGGGCCCGACCGGCTGGCGGTCCGACCGACCGACCGACTATCGGAGGACCCGACCGGCTGGCAGCCCGACCGACTAACCAACGGCCCGACGGACGACTCTGACTGGCCGATCGTAAGTCGGGCGACAGGCCGACGGACGCCATCAGTGGCTAACTGCGGCCATTCCACGGTCCATTCCCGACCGACTAAACCCAGAGGTCCGGTAGCCGACCCACATGAAGCTCGCCGACCGACGGAGGAGTCCGACGCCACTCTGCTGGCCACCGACCTTGGGTCGGCCGACTCCACCAACCACCGTACGGCCGCCAGACGTTGTCAGCTCTGACACGGACATGCGGCACAGTTACCTAGGGGCATTGTCCCGCCGAGAGCCGGGTCAACCCTGGTGATTAGACGGCTACACGGCGACATGACGTTTTCACGGCGGCTCTGACAGCCTACAGTGAGTTGACAGTTCCTCACTTGTCCGCGCCATTAATGATGGCGCCATACCGTGCTCCACTATATATACCGGGGAAGGCAACAGTGCAAGGGATCGATCCGCTCGTCTCTCCCACATACGCAGGCTCGCTCCTCTCTCTCTCTCCCACTCTCTTTCTCAGAGCTCTTTGTCTGCATTTCACTGTTGCCCAGTCACCTCTCTGACTTGACCGTCGGAGGGTCCCCGCCGGAGCCGCCTCCGGTCAGTGCGGACTTCCTTTTGCAGGTGCACGCTTCCCGGCGATCGGGCGACGAGGCGATTGGCCGCAACAGATTGGCGCGCCAGGTAGGGGACAGCATGACAAAGACAAGAGCTCAACGATCGAGAATCACTGGGTCGGCAAGGCGCTCTTCCCGCCGGGAAGAAGCCTCCCAGCCCCCACCTGCGGCGGAGCCTAGCTCTCCGCGCCCTGCAGTGACCACGGAGGCCCAGATTGCGGCCATCGTACGGCAGATGACCGTACTGACCGACGCAGTCAAGAGCCTCCAGCAACAACCGGCGGCCCGACCTATGCCTTCCAGGAGCAGCCGCCGACGGCCGCGCCGACCCCTGTCGCCTCCATGCGAGCGCTCCCAACAGCGCTCCCACGGAGAGGAGGAGGGGCGACCACGGCGCGACGACCGACGGTCTCAGCGGCCCTCTCCTTCCCCGTTGGAACGGGCGAGGAAGGAAAAGCGGCCGCGCACACCGTCGGCCTCTCTTTCAGAATCCTCCGGAGGCTCCACCCCTGGGGTCTCCCAGCATCGACGAGCGGACGACTACGAGCGACGGTTCGAGGAGATCGACCGCCGACTCGCCCAACTGCAGATGGACGGCCAGAAGTCTTCGAACGACGTCGACTTCCAGACCGCCCAACCTCTCTCCCGACTGGTCCTCGACGAGCCGATTCCCAGTCGGTTCAAGATGCCGCACGTGGAGCCCTACGACGGCTCCACCGACCCAGTCGACCACCTCGAGAGCTACAAAACTCTCATGACGATTCAAGGGGCAACCGACGCTCTTTTCTGCATCGGCTTCCCCGCGACGCTCCGCAAGGCTGCCAGGGCTTGGTACTCCGGTCTCCGATCGGGCAGTATCCATTCCTTCGCGCAGCTCGAGCACTCGTTCGTGGCCCATTTCAGCACCAGCCGAAAGCCGCCGCGAACGTCGGATAGCCTTTTCTCCCTCAAGCAGGGGGAAAACGAGACGCTCCGACACTTCGTGGCGCGATTCAACGCGGCCACGCTCGAGGTCCGGGACCTCAACGAAGACATGGCGGTTTCAGCCATGAAGCGGGGCCTGAGGTCGTCCCGATTTACTTATTCTCTGGACAAGACCCTCCCCCGAACATACGCCGAGCTGCTGGAGCGCGCATACAAGTATATGCGTGCGGACGAAGGAGCGTCCGACCGACGCTTGGTCGAGCCCAGGGGTCCGAAGGAGAAGCGAAGAAAAGGTCGGGAGCCCGCCGAACCGAGCAGGCCCCCGGCCAATAGTCGGCTTTCTCCACCCCGACAGATCCAAAAATCACCCCGCCGACAGACTCCGAGGCCGGTGCGTCCCAGGTATGACTCCTACACTCCTCTCTCCGCTCCCCGTGCGCAGATCTTGATGGAGATCGAAGGGGAAGAATACCTGCGACGGCCTCCGCCTCTGAAGGCAAAGGGCCTCGACCATCGGAAGTACTGCCGGTTCCATCGGAGCCACGGCCACGACACCGAGCGATGCATCCAGTTGAAGGATGAGATCGAAAATCTCATCCGCCGGGGGTATCTCGGCAAATTTCGAAAGGGTCCGCCGACCCGACCGACTGCCGATCGACGCCCCCAGCCGACTGAAGAGGCGCCGACTAACCAGCCGACGGCTGGAGTCATCAACATGATCTCCAAGCGGCTGGGATCGGGGACGTCTACAGGGGGGGAGCCGACGAAAAAGCCGCGCCCGGACGACGTGATTGCCTTCTCAGAAGACGACGTTCGGGGCATCCAGACTCCCCACGACGATGCTGTTGTTGTGTCGGCAACAATAGCCAATTATGATGTAAAACGAATTTTTGTTGATAATGGAAGTTCGACAAATGTTTTGTTTTACTCGACCTTCTCCCGAATGCGACTACCGACTGATCGACTTAGTAGGGTCTCCACGCCCTTGATCGGCTTTGCCGGAGACACCGTCACGACAGAAGGAGAAATCACCCTGCCCGTGACGGTCGGTACCGAACCACGGCAAAGAACGGTCTCCCTCATTTTCGCGGTCGTCCAAGTTCCTTCGGCCTACAACGCCATACTCGGGCGACCCGGATTGAACGCCCTCAGGGCGATCGTCTCGACGTACCATCTCCTTGTTCGATTCCCGACCAAAAATGGAGTCGGGGAGATGCGCGGAGATCAACAGCTCGCCCGACGATGCTTCCAAATCTCCGTCCAAAGCGACGAGACAAAGGATCCCCTGACAATCGACAAACTGGATCAACGGGAGGAGGAAGAGCGGGGTTCGCCGGCCGAGCAGCTCGAGGCGATCCCGATAGGAGAAAATCCCGACAGAAAAGTTTGGGTCGGGTCTCAATTGCCCGACACCGAATGCCACCGACTGGCGGAGCTGCTGACGGCCAACGCCGACATATTCGCATGGTCGGCAGCAGATATGTCGGGCATCCCTCCAGAAATAATTACTCACCGACTCAACATCGACCCGACAATGAAGCCGGTGAGGCAGAAGAAAAGGTCCTTCGCCCCAGAAAGGCAGAAGGCCATTGACGAAGAAGTGGACAAGCTGCTCGAAGCAGGCTTCATTCGGGAATCCACGTATCCCGATTGGCTCGCCAATGTCGTCATGGTCAAGAAAGCCAACGGAAAATAGAGGATCTGCATCGACTATACCGACCTCAACCGAGTATGCCCGAAGGATAGCTTTCCACTCCCGAAGATCGACCAACTGGTGGATGCGACGTCCGGATTTCGACTGCTCAGCTTCATGGACGCCTTCGTCGGGTACAATCAGATCCGGATGGCGCCTGAAGACGAAGAGCACACCGTGTTCGTGACCCCCAAGGGCCTCTACTGTTATCGGGTGATGCCCTTTGGATTGAAGAATGCCGGCGCCACCTACCAGCGACTCATCAATAAGGTCTTCAAAGACCAGATCGGGCGTAACATGGAGGTGTACGTGGACGACATGCTGGTAAAGAGCACGCAGATCCCGGACCATGTTCAGGATCTCGAGGAGACCTTCCGCACCCTTCGACGACACCGAATGAAGCTCAACCCGACCAAATGCGCCTTCGGGGTGACCTCGGGGAAGTTCCTCGGATTCCTCGTTTCTCAGAGAGGGATCGAGGCCAACCCTGAGAAGATAAAGGCGATCCTCGACATGCGTCATCCGAACACCAAGAAGGAGGTCCAACAGCTGAACGGAAGAATCGTCGCTCTTAGCCGATTCATTTCCCGATCAGCTGAAAGGTGCCTCCCGTTCTTCAAGACCCTGCGCCAGGCGAACGGTTTCTCTTGGTCGGATGAGTGCGAACAGGCCTTTGAAGACCTGAAAAGGTACCTGGCTTCCCCGCCGCTGCTCGTAAAGCCGCAGGTCGGAGAGACCTTGTATCTCTACTTGGCCACATCTTCTGAGGCGATCAGTTCGGTGCTCGTTCGAGAAAACGAGTGCCGAACCCATCAGCCCATTTACTACACAGCAAAGTGCTCCACGGTGCCGAAGCCAGATACTCGGAGACGGAAAAGATGGTTTTCGCCCTGACCGTCTCCGCGCAATGGCTCCGACCATACTTCCAGGCCCACGCCATCGTGGTACTCACCAACCAGCCCCTGAGGGCCGTACTGCGCCGACCCGACACATCCGGATGACTCGCTAAGTGGGCGATGAAGCTTAGCGAGTTCGACATTCAGTACCGACCGAGGCCTGCCTTGAAGGCTCAGGTCTTGGCCGACTTCATCGCTGAATGCCCGACGACCGACCGAAGGTCGGGAGCTGAAGGCCCGGGACGAGATTCGGTCTCTGAGCCAGACCCGATCTCCACCTGGGTACTTCACATCGACGGAGCCTCCAACGCTCAGGGAAGCGGGGCCGGGCTCCTGCTCACGAATTCGGATGGGGTAGTCACCGAATACGCCCTCCGGTTCGACCTCAAGGCCTCCAACAATCAAGCCGAATACGAGGCACTCCTCGCGGGCTTGAGGATGGCGAAGGAACTGGGCGTCGACAGCCTCCGGGCATTCTCCGACTCTCAGCTGATCGTGGGGCAGGTCAAGGGCGACTTCGAGGCGCGAGATCCGACCATGATCAAGTATCTTCAGAAGGTAAAAGATCTCGTGGCCCGCCTCGAGCATTTTGAGATCTCCCACATCCCCAGGACGGAGAACGCCCGTGCCGACGCTCTCTCCAGATTGACAACGTCGGCCTATGATTCTTTGGGTCGGACGTTTGTCGAAAACCTCCAACAGCCGAGCATTGATCGGGTCGAAGAAGTACAGCAGCTAACGTCTGAACCAAGTTGGATGGACCCGATCGTCCGGTACCTGTCCGACGGGACCAGTCCCGAAGATCCCGCGGAGGCCAAGCGACTCCGATGGTCGGCGTCGCAATATGTGATCATGGACGGCCGACTCTACAAGAGGTCGTTCTCCCTCCCTCTGCTCAGGTGCTTGGGACCGACCGACGCTGACTACGCCCTCCGAGAGGTTCACGAAGGAATTTGTGGGAATCACTTGGGGGGCAAGTCCTTAGCCTTCAAGGTCTTACGACAGGGCTACTACTGGCCGACCATGAGGAAGGATGCGGCAGAGTTGGTCCGAAGGTGCGAGCCATGCCAGAAGTATGCCAATATTCAGCACCAACCAGCCAGCCAAATCACTCCCATTGTCGCTCCATGGCCCTTCGCTCAGTGGGGAGTCGATATTCTCGGCCCCTTCCCACCGGCGTCAGGCCAGAGGAAGTTCATCGTTGTCGCCATCGACTACTTCACGAAGTGGGTCGAGGCCGAGCCCTTGGCGCAGATCACCGAGCGGAAGATGGAGGACTTCGTCCAAAAGTCCATCATCTTCAGGTTCGGATTGCCGCACACCATCATCACCGACAACGGACGGCAATTCGACAACCAAGACTTCAAAGGCTTCTGCGCCAGGTTCCACATCTGTCACCGACTAACTTCAGTCGGGCACCCACAATCCAATGGCGAGGTTGAGGTGATGAACCGAACCCTGCTCCATGGACTCAAGACCCGACTGAACGAAGCCAAAGGTCTCTGGGTCGACGAGCTGAGCTCCGTCCTGTGGGCTTACCGAACGACCCCCCGCGTCCCGACCGGAGAGTCGCCATTCAGTTTGGCCTACGGGACAGAAGCTATGATCCCGCTCGAGATTGGCCTGCCATCTTCAAGGGTCGAGCAGTACCGCGAGCCAGACAACTCCGAAAGCCGGAGGGCCGACCTAGACCTTCTCCCCGAACTACGAGATGAGGCTCAAATCCGAATGGTCTCATACCGACAGAGGGTCGCCCGGTATTACAACGCCAAGGTCAGACCAAAGCTCTTTAAGCCGGGCGACCTAGTCTTGAGGAAGGCAGAAGTGTCGAAGCCCTTGGACCAAGGGAAGCTGACTCCCAACTGGGAAGGACCCTACAAGGTTGCTGACACCTTCGGGCCGAGGGCCTACCAGCTGGAGACCCTTGAGGGGAAGCCCATTCCCCGGACTTGGAACGCCGACAACTTGAAGCTGTATTACCAGTGAATTCTGTAATTCAATCGTCGGAATACAAGTTCAGTTTGAAAAATCGAAGTTCTAACTCTTCGACTACTGATCGGCGCTCAGCCCCGACGCATCGACGCGGACCTGGCACCGACGACACGACGGCCCCTTACACGGACCGATGCATCTACGATGACGGGAGTTCATACTCCTTCTACGGTCGAATTTTCGGGCAGAATCCATCGACGGACTGGCCGATCGGGCCCCGACCGAAGAAAGGCTAAAAGCCCACGCGGCTATTGCCGCGACTTCCGACCAGGCTACGGCCGGTCGAGGGATATTCGGCTTACCACCGTCTATCACATGACGCGACCTTAGTCGCACCCACTACTCGCCGACCGACCTACGGCCGGCTGAACGACACTCGGCTTGCCACCGTCTGTCAAAGGACATGAAACCCGACACAAGAGCATGGGGACCCGACTTACTATCATGCCTCCGACACTGCGCCGGACGATGATCGACTAAGTGCATCTACGGAGGTCCGACTGCCGAACCTTGGCAGGTTCGGTCGGCTTCCGACTCAACAGATGGACCCGACTGGCAACTTCGACTACCCGAAGCCGACCTAAAGTCGGGACCCATTCTGCTTTCAGGGCTATGAAAGTTGTCGGAGTCCTACCGACTCACGTGAGTTAGTGGCTTACTTAAGTTAGCAACTAAAGTTCGACATCGCAGCAATGGTCGGCATTATAAACAAGAAGGAAAAGAAGAAAATTTCATTCGTTGATAAAAGGAAATTACAGAGTCGGGACGAAGCCCGATTACATATATTTTCAAAAAAAAATAAAGATGGTCGGCAGGGCCGATCACCCGTCCTGATCGATCTCTTCGACCGACGGAGGATCGGGGGTGATCGGCGTCTCGGCCATAAGCGACGCTTGGTCGGCCGCCGAGGGATGGGCTTCGGTCGACAAAGGAACTTCGGTCGGCACCTGCTCCGGGATGGCTTCCTCCACCACGATGACGCCTCCCGACGGCTGGTCGGCCATCTCTTCCGTTCCTTCTTCTTCGGCTCCTTCCTCGGCGAACGGCGGGACGACGCGGCTGACGTCCACCTCTGGGTACAAGGCATGGACGGCATCCCGACCGTCCTCGAACCCGACCCGGTAGGAGGCGAAGCCCGACTCGAGCATCTCCTCCTTGTACCGGTCGGAGGCCCGGAAGTCCTCAACCGCACGATCGGCCGACTCCCTCGCCGACCGTGCCTCGTCCTCAGTGTGGGCCAGCTCCTCCCTCGCCAACTCCGCCTCGGCCCTAGCAATTTCGGCGTCGATCTGGGCGATGGACAAATCCTCTTCGGCTTCCGCGAGCTTCCCCAGGCTGGCCCGAAGTTGCTCGCGTTCCCCTTGGAGTTCGGAGGTGGCACCGTCCCGTTCGCGTCGAAGACGACGCACGACCCGACCTTTGTGCTTGGCCTCCTTCTTGGCCGACTTCAGTTCGGCCATAAGCCGGGAGACCTCGTCCGTCAACTTGGCCTCCCGGTCGACCGACTCCTGTAGTTGGTCGACCAGCCTCGCTCTTTCGGCCTCGGCCGCCGCCGACCTTTCCTTAAAGGCTGCCCGAACGTCGCCGAACCTTCGGTATCCGGCCTCCAACTCGGACATGGTGAAGATCAGCTGCCGACGGAAAAAAGCTTTGTCAGAATTATGTGGCAAGCAAAAATTCTTCTAAAGAAAAAAGGTGACGCGAAGCTTACCTCCACCATTGTCGGGTAGAACCGCGACAGCATCTCGGTCACCTGCCGAGACCGCAACGACTGAACGTCGGTAGGGAGGAGGATCCCCTGGCACAACCTCCTCGCAAGGTTGTGGTCGGCCAAGGCCGATGCACCCTCAGGGTAGTATGCGCTGGGGGGCATTGATCTCTCCTCCTCCGAGGGCTCCATCGGGGCTTTCCCCCGATCAGCTGCCCCGACCGATGGGGCTGGCAGCGATGGGACGCTGGAGTTCGACCCGACGCCCCCCGTTGCGCCAGCGGACGCCTCCGGACGATGTTCGGCTTCCCGAACGACATCCGGCTCCACCCGCGGCGGCGAAACCGCCGACACTCCTTCGGCCACTTCCTCGGTCGGCCTCTCCTCGACTCGGACAGTCAGAGCCGCGAGGGCTATGATCGGCTCCGACCCCTCGGTCGCCGACGCTTCCACGGTCGGCGGGACTGGGGCTGGTCTCTTGGAAGGGCGCGAGGGGCCAGCCCCCGACGCTGGCCTCTTCCTCGCGGCGGCAAACTGACGAATCTCGGCATCGGTCGGCCTCATCCTCGGCGGTGTCCCTGCAAAACCGACCAGTGTCAAAGGCCGGACCAGAACTACCCTAAAGCCGAACAAAAAGAAAAGCTGGGGGATCGGGCGATACCTATTCGGGGGACCAGACTCAGGCCGGCATCATAGAGAGCTTGCTCGGTAACAAGCTCCCTCTGCTTCGGGACCGACATGTCCTTCAGTCGGTGGAAGTCCTCCCGGTCGTCCGCATCCACCCGACTGTTTTCGTTGGCCTCGGTTCGGGGTGTACCCCAATGAGAAGGAAAGCCCTAAGAGGAGGAAGAGGAAACAAAGAAAAACTGGTTTTTCCATCCATGAATGGACGATGGAAGACCGGTTATGAAGGCAAGACCCTTCCGGGGGTTGAAGAGCCACCACCCTCGGGCTTTAGGGTGGGGTCGGAGCACAAAGAAGGCCCGGAAGAGGGAAACGCGGGGGTTGGTCGGCAAGAGCTGACACAACAGCGCGAAAGAAATGATTAGCCGGACAGAGTTCGGCGCCAGTTGCGCCGGACAGAGTCCGTAGTAATCAAGCAGATTCCGAACGAACTCCGGAATCGGAAGTCGAAGACCCGCACGAAGGTCCTCAACATACAGCGCCAGGTCGCCAGGCGGAGGGTTGTTGACCCGACCGCCGGCCCCTGGGGAAGAGAGCCGAAACTGCTCCGGGATGCGATAGTGCTCCCGAAGCTGATCGACGTTCGGCCCCGAAAGCGAGGAGGCCTCATCTTCCGGAGCCGATCGGGTGTCGTCGGTCGGGTTCCCCGACCGAGCTCCCTGAGTCAGTTTCCTGGTCATTGTGCAGGAACCGAAAGAGAAGAAAGGAAGAAGGGGAAGGAGGACCACGAACCCGATGGACCCTCCGGAAGTAGAGAAGAGCTCTGCCCGCGACGACCGAGAAATCGCCCGGACAGAGTTTCCCCCAGCAAATGGCGAGTGTGGGTCCTGGGTCCGGGAGGTCCTATATATATAGGGCCGACCGACGGCCGAGATGCTCCCGCGCCGACCAAAGACCTCCAGATGCGCGACGCGTGGCGCCCGCCGGTTGGCTGAGGATTCGGCGCGCTTCGTCCCGGGACGCCCGCACCGCCCTCATTAAATGCCGGAGCGGACGCCGGCCAACCACCATGACACGCGGCGCGCGGGGGTTGGCTCTGCAGTCGGCCGCCCGCGTCGGTCCGCGTTCCCGATGGGACGCCTCACCCGCGATCGGCGCCGAATATCCGATCGACTGACGCCGTATCGTCCGGCACCCGATCTTTTGACACCGACGTGACGACTGACGACGACAAGATGCGGCGTCTGACACCGGACGCCGGCGCGACTTCTGGCATCGACTAGACGTTCGGATCACTTGGGATTCGTGAGGTGTCAGACAACGGATCAGCCGGTGGTACGGTCGGATCTGCACATGCAACGAATCCACTCCCAGTCGCCCGGTCTTGCTACCCGAATGAAGGCATCGGCCAGCTCTCCACCCGACTTAGGAGTGGAGGGGGGCAACTGTTGGGGGATACCCACCGACCGACCGACCGACTATCGGAGGGCCCGACCGGCTGGCGGCCCGACCGACCGACCGACTATCGGAGGGCCCGACCGGCTGGCGGTCCGACCGACCGACCGACTATCGGAGGACCCGACCGGCTGGCAGCCCGACCGACTAACCAACGGCCCGACGGACGACTCTAACTGGCCGATCGTAAGTCGGGCGACAGGCCGACGGACGCCATCAGCGGCTAACTGCGGCCATTCCACGGTCCATTCCCGACCGACTAAACCCAGAGGTCCGGTAGCCGACCCACATGAAGCTCGCCGACCGACGGAGGAGTCCGACGCCACTCTGCTGGCCACCGACCTTGGGTCGGCCGACTCCACCAACCACCGTACGGCCGCCAGACGTTGTCAGCTCTGACACGGACATGCGGCACAGTTACCTAGGGGCATTGTCCCGCCGAGAGCCGGGTCAACCCTGGTGATTAGACGGCTACACGGCGACATGACGTTTTCACGGCGGCTCTGACAGCCTACAGTGAGTTGACAGTTCCTCACTTGTCCGCGCCATTAATGATGGCGCCATACCGTGCTCCACTATATATACCGGGGAAGGCAACAGTGCAAGGGATCGATCCGCCCGTCTCTCCCACATACGCAGGCTCGCTCCCCTCTCTCTCTCCCACTCTCTTTCTCAGAGCTCTTTGTCTGCATTTCACTGTTGTCCAGTCACCTCTCTGACTTGACCGTCGGAGGGTCCCCGCCGGAGCCGCCTCCGGTCAGTGCGGACTTCCTTTTGCAGGTGCACGCTTCCCGGCGATCGGACGACGAGGCGATTGGCCGCAACAATCAACATTTCACTAACTACAAAATCTAGGACCTCCTAGCAGTAACTTCTGCACAGAACCAATTGAATGAATGAAACTTTGCCACAATAAAATGAGCATTAAAACAGTAAAAAGACAGAGTATTCTTACTTTGGAGATACAAACGCTAGACTGCACATCAAGAAACTGATTATTCTAAAAGCGCATAATCTTCATCACGGGTTTAGCTTCATAATTATGCAACGATTGCTTCCAAAAGTGCATCCATGTTTCCAAAAGTTCTGAAACATTACTGGCAAAGAAAGGTATCCCTTTTCTGATGATCCCATCAATACCATTTCCTAGAATTCATGAAATTAGAAAAGAAGAAAACCAAGATCTTATATATTTCAGACGGTATTCTGAAGCACAACGATGTTGAAGTTCCTAGTTGCATGAAACCATATTCAAATCCTTAATTTAGTTTATGGGTTACAGCCATTATCGAAATAGAGTACCACTTAAAGAAAGTCTATAACGATGAGTAACTTTAAGTGTAGTTGTGACAGATCAGGATTACCTTGTAGTTTTCTAAGGCAAATCGACCATCGGGAGGTATGTTCCCTTTGCTGTATTTGCCAGTAAGAACCCCAGAAGCTAGCGGGCTCCATGTGGTAAGACCCAAGCCATAGGTGCTGTAAAGAGGCAGGTATTCGACCTCAACCTGCAACAAAATATACGAAGCTTACCACCTCCATTGAGGATTAAAGGCATTGTCTTTTTGTTTTTAAAAAAAATGAATAATAAGGAGACTCAATTAGGTTCCGCAGTTACTCTTTACTTCCTAATTCTTTAACGATGAATGAAATTAATCCAGATCGCATACTAATCTTGGATCCCACTAGCTGGTAATGGACAAACTACGATATAATTTTTGAAGAAGAACAAGAAGAAGTTCCCTAGATCGGAAACAAGTCCGATGGTTTGTCGGAACGCTACCTCGCGACGGAAAACAAGCTCGACGATGGGTCCGACGAGGTCGAGGCGGTTGGCGACGCCCCAGGCCTCGGTGATCTGGTGCGCGGACCACTCACTGGTCCCCCGGTAGAAGGCCCAGCCCCTGTCGATGATGTGGTTCAGCGCCCGCACGGTCTCCTCGATGGCGTGGCCGCGTCGGGGGCAGTGCCAGTAGATCACGTCCACGTACTTTATGTCGAGACGGTGCAGAGACGCCCGCGTGCCCTCCACGACGTCGGAGCGGTTTTTTTTTTATTTTTTTATTTTTTTGACTTCCACTTTTGACATCGATCATTTTTCATTCATATTTAATATATTTTTAATAAATTTAAATTATTTATATTTATTTATTAATAAATTTGATTTACTCATATTTAATCATTGAAATGTAAGTTAAAACTAATTATAATATTTTCATATTAATTTTCATACAATGATTAATCGTTATATGTATCCATGTGTATCGAACACATTGTAGTCATCCCCTCAAGTGCTGCACCATGCTCCATGAAAATCAACATAACAACCATGCCGTAAGGTAGTGACACCTTCGGCTGGCTCACCCATTCTTGCATCTATTTGATCATGAAAGAAAGCTAGTTCAAGGAGATATATAAGCACCATGGTACATAATAGTAATGTCATGCTCTAACACGAAGTCAAATCTTTTTGATCTTTTGGGAGAAGATCCGAAGGTTGACTTCTAGGGTTCTGGATGGTGCATCGAAAAAACTTGTGTTCAAAATTTTTCATTCAGAATATTTTAGTACACCGAAATTCTAAAACCTAGGATCCCTTGACTATAGCAATCAAAGCATAAATAAATAAATAATCAGGATATGAAAAATAATGGTATATGCTAATAATTTCAATTTTCACTAGACATTCAAGTATTCGTCCTTCAATGATGATCCACACAAGAACTGCATCAAGAACAATGCTCTTTGAATTTTGCTTCAAAAGCTCTAACCCCTAGAACTTGAATAGCCTCACACTGGTCAAGTTTCTTCAAGAACCTAACTTCATCCTTTCGAAGATTCTTTTAAACTTCTTAAACCTTTCTTTCAGTACCTCCTTCTCCCTTGTCTTGATCTGAACTAGGTTTGTCTTAAATAGAAAAAGTCTTATCCTAAAACTGAAGGATCGGCTGCATACCAGATCGATTAAACATAAAAGCAATGGATTTCAAAACAAAAAATGATCCGGCATCCGATGCATAGATCTAAATCAAAAAATTAAATCATAAATCAACATACAAAATGAGGATTGTGATAATCTCATTATCACTTTGCACAGATAGCAATTCAATGCGATTGATGATCGTAGATTTGAGGAGGTCCACTGTCGAGCTGCACAGATATCCGACTGTGGGAAAATTCAGTGCAGGGGTAAAATGGTAATTTTAAAAATTTTTCAAAATTATGATTTTACAGCGAAAAAATATTAATTAATCTAATTAATTAATATGAATTTACCCTACACTAGGATCTAAATATGATATATAGCATGTATGCATTTAAATTTGAATTTCAAATTCAAACAGTAAACACTTTACTGTAATGTGTTCAGAACACAATACCTTTGTGCGGGTAGTAGATCGCCGCAATCTGATCACCGTTGAGAGAGTCTGATCGTCGCGATGCAGCCACACAGCGTGTCTGTCCTCTACGGATCGTCCACACGAAGCTCCCGGTCTGATCGACTCCTCACGAGTGCTAGCTCATTATAGAGCCCTTTTGACAGTCGATGCTGATCGAACTCCTTCGATCGATGCCTGTCGATTCTTCAGATGCTCTGGATCGTCAACAGACGTGCTTGAGAGGATGTTGAAGATCTTCCTGAGATTTTGTGGGCTCACGACACTCGTAGCTCACTTTCTCACTTTCCGAATTCCAGGCTAAAACTCTAGAGAACTCACTGGAAACCTTGCACCCACTTTTCTTTCTTTTCTTTCTTTTTCTCTTGGAAGGATATGGACTTCCTTCTCACGCACAAAACTTCTCACGCCCCAAAATTTTTCTTCAAAAATCTTCTTCATACACACCCCACTCCACTCTTCCTTTTATAACAACATCAAATGTCTTATCCAAAAGAAAGGATAAAGATGAGTAATTACACATTTGAATTCAAATCAAATTTTGAATTCAAATGGACACCAACTCATCTCTTATCCACTAAATGCATGAGGCATGGCTTAAATTGTGCATGGAGTGATTTTATGAGAAACTTTTTCTCATGTAATAAATAGGACATGAAAAAAGGGATAAGGTACAAAGATTGAGTGCCCATTCAAATTCAAACTTTATTTTGAATTTGAATGGCCAACCAATCATCCTTATCCATTCATATGGCACATTAAAGTGGGCCGTGGAAAGGGTTTGGCATGAGAAAATAATTCATGAGAAGTTCCTTCTCACGAATTCAAATGGGTGCAATGGAAGTGAGGTGGCGCATGGAGATTGGGTCAAGGTGGTTTAATTATTTAAACCAACCTAATTGAACCAAATAATTTATGTCCAATTAGACTAATTTAAACCCAACTTAATTAGGCTTAATTAGGCTCAATAAAATCTTAATCAAATCAGGAATTGACTAAGCCCAACCCCTAATCAAATCAGGGACCAAACCATCTCGACGATTAGGTCAACTCTTAGCCTAATCGGGTCAAACCCAACTGAATCCAATTCAATTGGACTTGATCTAAAAATAATTACTCAATCAAATTGAGTTAATTAGCGATCAAACTACTAATTAAACCTCTCATAAATACTGAGTCCAAATCCGATGGGCAATCGGGCATCAGAATTCATCGATATGTAACCCTGATCGAAAAGTCCCAACCAGTGGGACTCTTGACCCCGGTACCCATAATGTATGGAATTTGTGATCAGAGAATTCTGATTCTTGATCACTAAGTCTCAAACATATAGGATTCTACATCAGCCATCAGATCAGATAGGAACCTCTAATGTGTGTGACCCCGCAGGTTCGAACCTAAGTCGGTAGCACAGGAACCAATTTCTATACTAATCGAAGTGATCATCTAGCAATGGTACCCGACGTCCGGATAGGTCGAAGAGTCACAATCGCAACACTCAGAACCTACATGAACATGGTTACTGTATAATTTATCCTTTTGACCCCTGTGTTTAGGATGACTCAGGATTAAACTGTCAACCCTGATCAGATCATCCGAATTGTGCTCAACTCAAACAGTCCTGTGACTCCTCACAAGGACTACCCTGGCCAAGGTTTTGCTAAATTGAAATACGACTGTACACAGCTCTTAAACTGGAGTGATCAATCCCATCTTGACACACGCACCGACAAGTCAAGTACTTGACTACATCCAGCAGTCTTCCGTCACTGAATTAGAAATTCAGGTAGTCCAGCGCCTAAGTGCTGTAAGTTGCTTGCAAGTCACCGTGGCGGTCTCAGGTCGGAGGGACATTTATTCCTATATTCCATCGGAGCAAATCTTGATAGCAGAAATAGCTCCGAAGTCGGTCACGTTCAGTACAGATATACCCTTACATCTCACCTGTATGCCATACCAGTGTCTCCACACTCGTTGGTTAAGAGGACAACCAACCTATATGGCACACAATGACCTATGCTTGATAAATGTTGTCGTCCTTGGTAACAACGTATCATTTGGTCGCAAACAGATTTAAAGACTAAACGACAAATCCTCCTTTGTCGAGTCTATATAGTCCTAAGGACTTCACCACAACATAGGAGTTGGAAGATGAAATATTTTGTGATGAAAAATATCAAAATAATTTTTATTAATTCATAATTCATGTATATATACAAAAATGAGCACAACCGTCAACAGGCTGACGATTGGTTTTGAGACACTATTCCCAACAATCTCCCACTTGGCCTAAAGCCAATCGGTGCAGTATCTAATACCCATCTTTGACTTGTAGTCGTCAAACTCCTTCACCGCAATGGCTTTAGTGAATGGATCGGTCAGGTTCTCCTCTCCGTCGATCTTCAGAAGGTCGACGTCATCTCGATCCACAATTTTCTGGATGAGATGGTAGCGACGCAGAATATGCTTCGTCCGCTGATGTGCCTTTGGTTTCTTCGCCTGAGCAATGGCTCCAGAGCTGTCACAGTAGAGCAAAACTGGACCAACAAGGGAGGGTGCTACTCTGAGCTCGGTGATGAATTTCCTCAGCCACATCGATTCTTTGGCAGCATCTGATGCAGCGACATACTCTACCTCGCAAACTGAATCAGCCACTGTGTGCTGCTTGAAACTTTTCCAGCAGATAGCCCCACCATTAAGGGTAAAAATAAATCCCGACACACTTTTGCTGTCATCATGATCAGACTGAAAACTAGAGTCTGTAAACCCTATAAGTCTCAAGTCTGATTCACCATAAACAAGCCACTGGTCCTTAGTATTTCTTAAATACTTCAGGATGGTTTTAACAACCTTCCAGTGATTCTCCCCTGGATGAGATTGGTTTCTACTCACTACCCCTAGTGAGTATGCCACATCTGATCGTGTATATGTCATGGCGTACATGATAGATCCCACTACCGAAGCATATGGAATCCTACCCATATGCTCTCTCTCTTGAGGTGTTGTCGGACAATCCCTCTTCGAGAGAGAAATTCCATGGCCTATGGGAAGATAGTCTTTCTTGAAATTCTCCATGCTGAACCTCTTCAGCATAGTATCAATGTACGTGGACTGAGATAAACCAAGCAACCTTTTAGATCTATCCCTATAGATCCTCATCCCTAGGATGTAGGAAGCTTCTCCCAAATTCTTCATGGAGAACTGTGATGACAGCCAAATCTTTATTCCCTATAATGCAGGGATATCATTCTCATTAAGAGAATGTCATCCACATACAATACAAGAAATACTACTACTGGATCATTAGCCCACTTATCAATGTAGGGCTCTTCTCCATTCTTAACGAAGCCATACGTCTTGATCGTCCTATCAAAACGTATGTTCCAACTTCGGGATGCCTGCTTATGTCCATAAATGGACCTCTGTAGTCTGCACACCTTAGACTCATCTATGGATGTGAATCCTTCAGGTTGTATCATATACACCTCTTCGTCCAGCTCTCTATTTAGGAAAGCTGTCTTCACATCCATCTGCCAGATTTTATAGTCCAGATGGACAGCTATCGCAAGCATAATCCGAATGGATTTGAGCATTGCCATAGGAGAAAACATCTCGTCATAGTCTATACCATAACGTTGACGATATCTCTTGGCAACCAGACGGGCTTTATAGGTTTTCACCTTTCCGTCTGCGCCTCTCTTCCTCTTGAAGACCCATTTACACCCTATGGGTTTTACTCCTTCGGGTGGGTCAACCAATGTCCACACATCGTTGACCTTCATGGACTCCATTTCGGATTTCATGGCCTCTAGCCATTTCTCAGAGTCGGGTCTCTGTATTGCATCCATGTAGGTGATCGGATCCTCATCATTTTCATCAAGTTTGATAGGATCGTCATCCCGGATCAAGAAACCATAGTATCTATCCGGTTGACGTGGTACTCTACCAGATCTCCTTAAGGGTGCTTGAACAATGGGCTCCGGATCTGATCTAATCAAATCTGGTTCAGGTTCAGCAACTTGTGTCAATTTTTTCATCTATCGAACTTCATCAAGTTCGACCTTAGAGGCAACAGTCCCTTCATCAAGGAACTCTTTTTCCAAAAAGATTGTCTTAAGGCTGACAAACACTTTTTGCTCATCAGCTAGGTAGAAGTAATACCCTTTGGTCTCTTTTGGGTATCCTATAAAATTATACTTGTCAGACCTAGGTCCAAGCTTGTCCGTAATTAAACATTTAACATAAGTCGGACACCCCCAAACCTTAAGGTGCGAGAGTACTGACTTACGTCCTATCCATATCTCATATGGCATTTTGGTTATAGACTTACTCGAAACTCTATTTAGAAGGTAACAAGCTGATTCGAGCACATATCCCCAGAGGAAGATTGGCAGACCAGCAAACCCCATCATGGATCGAACCATGTCCAACAAGGTCCGATTCCTCCTTTCAGATACACCATTATGTTGTGGTGTTCCAGGAGGAGTCCACTGAGAGAGAATCCCATTCTCTCCAAGATATGTCAGAAAATCATTGGAAAGGTATTCACCTCCTCGATCAGATCGAAGAGTTTTAATACACTTTTCAGTTTATTTTTCTACCTCATTTCGAAATAGTTTGAATATTTTAAATGACTCCGATTTATGCTTCATTAAATAGACATACCCATACCTCGATAGGTCGTCTGTGAAGGTTATGAAGTAGAAATATCCACCTCTTGCACTTGAGCTCATGGGTCCACGTACATCAGAATGTACCAAACCCAAGAGTTCACTGGCTCGCTCACCATTTTCAATAAAAGGTGATTTGGTCATTTTACCAAGAAGACAGGACTCACAGGTTGGAAGTGATTCACAATCTCCTACTTCAAGAATTTCTTCTTGAGCCAACCTGTTTATCCTGTTCTTATTGATATGACCTAGCCTACAGTGCCAAAGGTAGACTTCTGACACATTATCTATTCTAGGACGTTTACCGGAGGTTTGAACCACATTAACAGGTTGTGATAGAAAGTAAATTCCATTATTAAGTTGTCCAACAAACATTATAACACCATTCAAAATGATATTGCAAACATTTTCTTTTATTAAAAATTGATAACCGTTCATGGCCAAAAGGCCTACAGAAATAATATTTAATAAAAAACTTGGACAATAGTGACATTCACTCAGAATTATGTTTCGAGAATTGATTACAAGGTTCATGATTCCTAATGCTAGAACTGAAACTTTGCTTCCATCTCTAACGTTCAGGAACCTCTCGCCTTCATCAAATCTTCTACTGACCTGCAGACCCTGCATCGAATTGCAAATATGATAAGGGCTTCCGGTATCCAATACCCAGACAGTAGTATCACAAATGAAAAAATTGTAAGGTGTTATCATATAAGTACCTTGCTTCTTCTTCGGCCTGTTCGGGTCCAGGGAGGCAATGTATAGAGGACAGTTCCTCTTCCAGTGCCCCTGCTTCTTACAAAAGAAGCACTCTGTCTGGCTCTGGTCGGGCTTGCACTTCTTGGTCTGACCCTGTGCAGACGTCCTAGCATGCAGCTGCACCTTCTTATTCTTCTTCTTCTTGTTCTTCTTCTTTCCTTTCTTAAAGGGTCGACGACCAGAAAAAGACCCTCCCACAACATTCACCGACTCCTTATGGAGCTGGTGATCCTTCTCAAAGTTCAGCAGCAACCCCAACAAGCCATGGTAGTTCACTGCAGGCTTTGTCATCCAAAAATGAGTAAGGAAGGGGAGGAAGGACTTGGGCAATGAATTAAGGATCGCATCCTTACCGAGCTGCTCGTGCAAGGAAAAGCTCAGTTTACTTAGACGCTCAATCATTTCGATCATGTACAGTACATGATCAGTGACTGAGGCTCCATCCCTCATCCGAGCATTAAAAATGGCATAACTAGTTTTGTACCTTTCAACGTCGTCAAGCGTGCCAAAGGAGTCATTCAACATTTGAAGCATCTCCTGTGGTTGGGCGTTCTCGAATCTGCGACTGAACTCATCATTCATTGCCGCCAGCATTATGCACCGGACATTGGTGCGGTCGTTGAGCCACTTCTGGTAAATATCTCGGACCGTCCCTCTAGCGTTCAAGAGTGGCTCCTCAGGTGTCGGATCCGTTACTACATAAAGGATCCACTCATGCTCAAGGATGATTTTTAATTTTCGATACCAGCTATCGAAATTAGGTCTCATGAGCTTGTCATTATCTAATAATGATCGGAGGGACAAGGTAGTGGCCATAGCTGCATAAAGAAAAATCAGACCTCTATTAGTACATAAATTATAAATACTAAAGACTTGGACTTTAGTCTAAAGTTTCTCCCAATATTTTTACGAACTGGTAGCCTCAACCTCCAATTCGAAGAATTACTTTAATTCTTTAGTGGGTACTAGAATCCACACAGACTATACACGAGCCCAACTTTGGTTGGTCAACCCATGTGCATCTATGGGTAGGTTCATAACCAGTTATTTCTCTAAACAACTTCTAGTAATTGATTTTGCCCCAGAACCTAATCAGTAGGCTTTGGCCTCCACTGAAAAGATCTGGTTAGGTCCAACCATTAACATGATTTGATTTGGTGAATCGGACCAATAAATGATCAGGCCCGACTTTGGCCAGCCAACCTGACCACCATCAGAAAGACTCAAACCAAATTATCATATTATGAATGATAATTTCATTAGTCAATAAGCACCAGGCCTTTGAGCCTCCAATGATTATTAAACTAATGGACTCATTATCACTCACTTAATGGGAGGCTATGACTTAGTTATCAATATAACTTAATTATTTTTAGGGACCTAATAATTTTTGAGAATTTTATTAAAGGATAGATAAGAAGAAAATATCCAACTAATTTCAATCCTCCCACTGACTTCACCAAGTCAGATTAAAAAGGATTTACTTAAAGCTAGCATTAGGAGCACCTAAATCAGTCAAACTGATTTATCTAATGACATAGGTGAGCCCTAATCATCAAGTGATCTAATCAAAATCTAATTCATCAGGTTGGCCAGGTAAGTGAGATCAGTGGTGGGGATAAGCCATTAACTCGTCAGAGATCGAATCGCTGCGAGTAGCTCCCACTTAAAAATCACTGGTCAAACTGCCAAACTTACCTGAGACACCAACCGGTTCATTAGTTTCAATTTGATCAACTTAGTAAATTGGGTTCCATCGCGTAGCCATGAATTAAGTCCATCTTGGTCTAGTTAAAGACATGGACCCATTCAACTACAACTATTGGAGTTGAGTCTAGAGTATCCTTGACCTAATCTAATTCAGCTTTTGATTAGATTTGACCAATTAATCTAATTTATTCTATTTCTTTAAGCTAACCTTAGGTCTAACCCAATTATGGACCTAATCCATCTAACCCATTGACCCACAAGTTTATGCAATTATCTTAGGTCTTAATTCACAATTCTAAACCTACTAGACAACACTTAATTCTTTTAATTAAGTATTTGGGCTGATGGGTCAAGGTTTGGCATTTCAAAAATAATTTTTAAATTTGAAAGATTTTATTTTCTGTTCACCAAATATGTTGACTCATTTCACAAATAGATCAGCACATTTCATAAATAGCAATCCTATTGCTAATTACATAACAGAAAATAACTCAATCAAAATAAATCATGAATATTCCTTGAGATCTAATCAAACACATTCATGATAAATTTCACAATTGAACCTTTATAATTAATTCCTTTCGCTGCTTCATCTGCATGGGATATAATTGCAGCGGCACCCCTACTGCCATAGGAGACCCCATCGAATGAGAGGAGAGGGCCTTTAAACCCTGCTTTTCTCCTATGACCAGACAGCCATGGCAACCAACCCAATTCGATTACTTGCTACTTGGATCAAGTATATCTAAATATACCAATTTCAAAATTTAAATTTTAAATTTTAAATTTTTGAATTTCAAATTTTGAATTTCAAATTTTGAATTTTAAATTTTGAATTTAAAATTTAAAATTTCAACCAAATTTTGAATTTTGAATTTTGAATTTCAAATTTTTGAATTTTGAATTTCAAATTTCAAAATTTAAATTTTAAATTTTAAATTTTAAATTTTAAATTTTAAATTTTAACTTTTAGATAACAACTTAATCTACGCATGCAAATATATATATCATATCTAAGAACCCGCTCTGATACCATTTGTGGGAAAATTTAGTGCAGGGGTAAAATGATAATTTTAAAACTTTTTCAAAATTATGATTTTACAGCGAAAAAATATTAATTAATCTAATTAATTAATATGAATTCACCCTACACTAGGATCTAAATATGATATATAGCATGCATGCATTTAAATTTGAATTTCAAATTCAAACAGTAAACACTTTACTGTAATGTATTCAGAACACAATACCTTTGTACGGATAGTAGATCGCCGCAATCTGATCACCGTCAGGAGAGTCTGATCATCGCGATGCAGCCACACAGCGTGTCTGGCCTCTACAGATCGTTCACATGAAGCTCTCGATCTGATCGACTCCTCACGAGTGCTAGCTCGTTATAGAGCCTTTTTGACGACCGATGCTGATCGAACTCCTTCGATCGATGTCTGTCGATTCTTCGGATACTCTGGATCATCAACAGACGTGCTTGAGAGGATGTTGAAGATCTTCCTGAGATTTTGTGGGCTCACGATACTCGTAGCTCACTTTCTCACTTCTCGAATCCTAGGCTAAAACTCTAGAGAACTCATTGAAAACCTTGCACCCACTTTTCTTTCTTTTCTTTCTTTTTTTCTTGGAAGGATATGGACTTCCTTCTCACGCACAAGACTTCTCACGCCCCAGAATTTTTCTTCAAAAATCTTCTTCATACACACCCCACTCTTTGTTGGAGCACGATCCCGGCTCCTCCCACGGACCTTGGGTGCAGCGGAACCAGCAACGAACAAATCTGGAGACTTCTGGACTCGATCGAAGGTCCTTGATGAAATCAGCCTGGTTGCTGTCTTCTTCGTCAGCCTTTCATTTCAGATGAAGAACACCACTAAGATCACCTCTAAAAAATCCAAGATCTGGTACCCAACCAGATCAGGCCTGGACCGAGGTCTTCCAATTTGTAGATCTTGAATCAAGACGTTCTAGATAGAGAAGAAGGTAGATAGAACCAGACCTTGTAGATCTATCCTGCTGCAGCCTTTCCTGTAGATCTGTTGATGGAGATCTCACCTATACCTCAAACGACCTCAGATCAACTCCAGATCTGAGAGAAACTTGTACCAACCTCGTAGCAAGAGATTTCAAGTCCTGGACCTGATATTTGGGTGGCTACAAGAGAGGGAGAGGTAATATGGTTGGCGGCACAAAGGGGGAGGGGCTCAAAACCCTAGCGCCTCCCTTGCTTTTCCTGCCTTCTATAGACCTAGCGGCAAGAAACCCTAGGGTTTCTTGCTCCTGGGGCGTGGAGAATAGCTGAAGAGAGAGGGAGAAGAGAGAGAGAGACTTGGGAGAAAGGGTTTTCGTATTTCTTGGCTTAATCAAACCTATACAGTGCATGTATATATAAACACAGGGTCAAGTGATCCAAACCCAAAACTCCCTTGACCAACTCTATGGGAGATTAGGTTAACCCAAGCCCATGTACACCCATGACTTGACCTAATCTCACCTATCCTGGGCCCAGACCTGGCTCAAAAAGAGTTGGTCCCTTGAGGCCCACATAACCTAGACCTCAAGAACCCAAAAGGCCCTCAGCCTTTCAACCAAGGGCCCAACTAGCCCTAGAGCCTCCATGAAGCCCTCATGAATGATGGACCTTGACCTTAGCCTTGGTGCCCTAGGCCTTGGGCACACCACCTGGATCACAACAATCTCCACCTTGGTGTCCCAAGGCCTCAACCAGCTTCACTCTGTCCATCAGCCGAATCAGCTCAACACATCTCTGAAAGCTGTCCCGTGGAAGTACCTTCATAAGTGCATCAGCTGGGTTCTCCTTGGTGTGTACATTTACCAGCTCCACCTCGCCATCCTCCACAAGCTCCCTAATCTGATGATACCAAATATCGATGTGCTTTGTCCTTGCATGATAGACTGAGTTCTGTGCTAGTAGAAGTGCACTCTGGCTGTCACAGTGCACTCTAATGGCCTCCTGAGTAAGGCCCATCTCCGTCAACAAACTCTTCAGTCAAATTACCTCCTTAGCTGCTTCTGTCAGCCCGATGTATTCCACCTCTGTAGTGGATAGGGCCGTGATAGGCTGCAGACTCGATCTCCAAGAAATAGGACCTCCATACAGGCTAAAGATGAAACCTGTCGTAGACCTCCAGGTATCCACATCTCCACCGAAGTTTGCATCTACATAACCGCCAATCAGCCCCTGAGCCTCCCTAGACATGTCAGAGTATCCCACTGCACATCCTCGCTGTCCGTAGCAGATGCCAACTCCAACTGAACCCGTCAGGTATCTGAATATCCACTTCAGAGCTCTCCAGTGCTCCCTGCCAGGCTGCGCCATGAACCTGATAACCTGACTCACTGCATGAGCGATGTCTGGCCCATAACAGACCATCGCATACATCAAGCTCCCAACTCCTGAAGCATAAGGAACCGTCTCCATCTCCTAAGCCTCCACCTCAGTCTGTGGCATCATGGTCTTCGAGAGTCTGAAGTGATCGGCAAGTGGCAGCTCCACCGGCTTTGCTCCCTTCATCCCGAACCTCTCTAAGACCTTCTGTATGTAGCCCCCCTGAGATAGATGCAGCACCCTCTGAGCTCGATCTCTGAAAATCTCCATGCCTAGGATCTTCCTTGCAGGGCCCAAATCCTTCATCTCAAACTCCCGAGATAAGGATGCGTTCAGATCCTGCACAACCTTCCTACTCTTGCATGCTATAAGTATGTCATCCACATACAAGAGTAGGAACACCCTAGAACCATCCTCAAGAGATTGAACATAAACACAGGGATCAAACTCGCACCTGAAAAGTCCAATGCTGCGCACATAAGAGTCAAACCAGTTGTACCATTATCTCGACGACTGCTTCAGCCCGTACAGCGACTTCTGCAACAAACAAACCTTTCCCTCTGATCCTGGATCTCTGAAACCGGGTGGCTGCTCCATGTAAATTCTCTCCTCCAAATGCCCATGGAGGAATGCCGTCTTGACATCCATCTGCTCCAGCTCTAAATCCTGAGCTGCTACAATGCTCAGCAACACTCTTATGGAAGTATGTCTGACGACGGGAGAGAAGATCTCACTGAAGTCGATGCCTTCCTTCTGGGAGTATCCCTTGGCCACTAACCTCGCCTTGAATCTGATACCTCCCTGCTCTGAAGGCCCTTCCTTGTGACTGTAGACCCATTTGCAGCCAATGGGCCTCTTCTCCTGTGGCAACTGCACCAATCGCCACGTCTGGTTCTGGTGGAGAGACTGCATCTCCTCGGACATCGCCTGGACCCACCGCTCTCTGTTTTGGCTCTCAATAGCCTCCTGATATGTATATGGGTCTCTATTCACTATCATCAAGGCATATGACAGTGTCTCCTCGAAGTCATATCGGTCCGATTGCCTGATGGTCCTCTTGGGCTTGTGTAGGATAACATCGATATCAGTCCTCGGTCCAGCTCGCTCCTGCTGGACCTCTTCGCCTCGATCATCTGTTTGAGTCCTCTCCACCTGTGGAGACACCTTAGGTAGGTTCTCCACCTGAATATCATGTCCTCCCGTAGTACCTGCAAGAGGCAAAATCAAAGAGGTAAGCTGTCCAGCAGCGCCCTGCTGGACCTCCTCCTGCTCCTGCTGCTCCTCCATGCCTGCTCGCCTCCGTAGGATTGACTCCTCATCAAAAGTCATATCCTGACTAATGATGACCTTCTTTTCCAAGGGATCCCACAGCCTGTATCCCTTAACTCCTCGCGGATAGCCTAGAAACACCATCTTGCGTGATCTGGCGTCTAGCTTGCTCCGCTCACCAGCTCCAATGTGCACATAGACCGTGCACCCAAATACCCGTAGATGGCCCAGCCCAACTGTCCTCCCAGACCACACCTCCTCTGGAAGCCTGCCATCCAACCTGATGTGAGGTGATCGATTGTCCAAGTAACCCACTGCGTCAACTGTGTCAACCCAGAACTCCTTTGGAAGCCCTGCCTGCAGCCTCATGCATCGTGCCTTTTCCAGAAGTATTCTGTTCATCCTCTCGGCCACCCCATTCTGCTGTAGAGTCCCCTTAACTGAGAAGTATCTCCTGATCCCACACTCCTCACAATAATCCTGGAACTCTCTGCTGGTGTACTTTCTGCCATTGTCTGACCTCAGACACTTCACGCTCCTCCCCTGCTCCTTCTCCACCTCAGCTCTCCAGATTTTGAACTTGGTGAAGACCTCAGACTTCTCTCTCATGAAGTAAATCTAGAGTTTCCTTGAGAAATCATCAATCATGGTCATGAAGTATCTGGCCCCATTCCTAGCTGAAACTGAGGCTGGTGCCCACACATCCGTGTGTACTAACTCCAGAGGGGCTGCACTATGGGTTGTACTGATGTTGAACTGAACTCTCCTCTGCTTTCCCATCTGGCAAGGCTCACAGATCTCTCCTGTAGCACCATCCTCCAGATCAGAGATGAGTCCTCTCCTGCTCAACTCCCTCATCCCCTTGTCACCCATGTGGCCTGGGCGGTAGTGCCACATCCTGTAAGCCCCCTGTTGGTCCTGTGCTGCAACTGCTGCATCAGACTCTCCGGTCACCACAGATCCCTCCATGCGATAGAGATTATTGTCCAACCTTCTGCCTCTCATCACCACCATAGCTCCATTGGAGATGTTTAATACTCCACTTCTAGCCCTACTGCTGAAGCTATATCCACTGCGCTCCAAGTAGCCTAGTGACACCAGATCCTTTTCCAGCTCCGGGACGTGCTTTACATTTGTCAATATCCTTACAATTCCATCAAACATCCTCACCCTGACTGTCCCTATCCCAGCCACCTTGCAAGGATGATTATCGTCTAGAGTCACTGATCCCTCATCTGTCTTGGTGTATGTCGCAAACCAAGACCTGTGTGGTGTGTAGTGATGTGAGCACGCAGAGTCTAGTGTCCACTCCTCTGTGTAATACCTGTGACCATCTGATACCACAAGTAGATCATCCTCCACCTGCTGCCCAGCAACTGCACTCACTGATTCTGAGCCACTTCTTTCTCCCTTCTTGCTCTTCCATAGTGGACATTCTCGCTTGAAGTGCTCGAACTCGTTGCACTTGAAGCATTTCATCTCTTTCTTTCCCTTTCTGGACTTGGACCGCCCCTTGGACTTGCTTCTGCCTCTGCCTCTACCTATCCTCTCCCCTATTGCCAAACCCTCCTGGGGAGCCCGATCTCTGGTCAACTTTTTTCTTTGCTCATTAGACCTCAGCACCGAGACCATATCCTCATATTTCAGAGTCTCCTTGCCGTAGAGCAGTGTAGTCACCAAAGAGTCATATGATCCTAGCAGCGAACACAAAAGCAACAGGGACTTGTCCTCCTCATCCAGCTTCACCCTGATATTCATCAACTCCGTGCACAACTGGTCGAACCTCTGAATGTGGCCAATCACATCAGATCCCTCCTGCATCCGAAGACTGTACAACCTCTTCTTCAGCATTAGCTTGTTGCACATATTCTTCCCTATATACATGGTGTGCAACTTCGACCAAAGGTCCTTCGGGGTCTTTTCTTCCAGCACTGAATACAACGCCGCATCCGCCAAACATCCTCTGATCACCGAGCATGCTTTCTTCTCCAATGATGCCCACTGTCTATCTGTCATTCCCTCAGACTTCTTATCCAAAGCCTGATCCAGATCTGCTTGCACCAGAAGATCCTCCACCCAAATTTTTCACATGAAAAAATTTCTCTTGCCATCAAACTTTTCGAAATCGACCTTCATATTGCTGCCCATGACTGGATCCAAGCCAAACAAGCAATATAAAATCAAGAAGTGTAGAATATACCTTGATGGTACCTTACTGAAAATTTTCAGCACTTGGGATCTTTAACTTTTCATGCTTGGAACCGCTTCCTCACCATCGTGGCTCTGATACCAACTGTTGAAGCACGATCCTGGCTCCTCCCACGGACCTTGGGTGCAGCAAAACTAGCAACGAACAAATCTGGAGACTTCTGGACTCGATCGAAGGCCCTTGACGAAATCAGCCTGGTTGCTATCTTCTTCGTCAGCCTTTCATTCCAGATGAAGAACACCTCTAAGATCATCTCTAAAAAATTTAAGATCTGGTACCCAACCAGATTAGGCCTGGACCGAGGTCTTTCAATTCATAAATCTCAAATTAGGGTATTTTAGATAGGGAAGAAGGTAGATAGAACCAGACCTTGCAGATCTGTCCAGCTGCAGCCTTTCCTGTAAATCTGTTGATGGAGATCTCACCCGCACTTCAAACGACCTCAGATCAACTCCAGATCTGAGAAAAACTTGTACCAACCTCGTAGCAAGAGATTTCAAGTCCTGGACCTGATGTTTGGATGGCTGCAAGAGAGGGAGAGGTAATATGGTTGGCGGCACAAAGGGGGAGGGGCTCAAAACCCTAGCGCCTCCCCTGCTTTTCCTGCCTTCTATGGACCTGGCGACAAGAAACCCTAAGGTTTCTTGCTCTTGGGGCATGGAGAATAACTGAAGAGAGAGGGAGAAGAGAGAGAGAGACTTGGGAGAAAGGGTTTTCGTATTCCTTGGCTTAATCAAACCTATACAGTGCATGTATATATAAACACAGGGTCAAATGACCCAAACCCAAAACTCCCTTGACCAACTCTATGGAAGATTAGGTTAACCCAAGCCCATGTACACCCATCACTCAATCTAATTTTACCTATCCTGGACCCAGTCCTGGCCCATAAAGAGTTGGTCCCTTGAGGCCCACATAACCTAGACCTCAAGAACCCGAAAGGCCCTCAGCCTTTCAACCTAGGACCCAACTAGCCCTAGAGCCTCCATGAAGCCCTCATAAATGATGGACCTTGGCCTTAGCCTTGGTCCCCTAGGCCTTGGGCACACCACCTGGATCACAACACTTTTCTCCTCCTTTTATAACAACATCAAATATCTTATCCAAAAGAAAAGATAAAGATGAGTAATTGCACATTTGAATTCAAATCAAATTTTGAATTCAAATGGACACCAACTCATCCCTTATCCACTAAAGGTGTGAGGCGTGGCTTAAATTGTGCATGGAGTGATTTCATGAGAAATCTTTTCTCATGTAATAAATAGGACGTGAAAAAAAGAATAAGGTGCAAAGATTGATTGCCCATTCAAATTCAAACTTTATTTTGAATTTGAATGGCCAACCAATCATCCTTATCCATTCATATGGCACATTAAAGTGGGGCATGGAGAGGGCTTGGCGTGAAAAAATAATTCATGAGAAGTTCCTTCTCATGAATTCAAATGGGTGCAATGGAAGTGAGGTGGCGCATGGAGATTGGGTCAAGGTGGTTTAATTATTTAAACCAACCTAATTGAACCAAATAATTTATGTCCAATTAGACTAATTTAAACCCAACTTAATTAGGTTTAATTAGGCTCAATAAAATCCTAATCAAATCAGGAATTGACTAAGCCCAACCCCTGATCAAATCAGGGACCAAACCATCTCGACGATTAGGTCAACTCTTAACCTAATCGGGTCAAACCCAACTGAATCCAATTCAATTGAACTTGATCCAAAAATAATTACTCAATCAAATTGAGTTAATTAATGATCAAATCACTAATTAAATCTCTCATAAATACTGAGTCCAAATTCGATGGGCAATCGGGTATCAGAATTCATCGATATATAATCCTGATCGAAAAGTCCTAACCAGTGAGACTCTTGACCCCGATACCCATAATGTGTGGAACTGATGATCAGAGAATCCTGATTCTCGATCATTGAGTCTCAAACATGTAAGATTCTACATCAGCCATTAGATTAGATAGGAATCTTTAATATGTGTGACCCCGCAGGTTCGAATCTAAGCCGGTAGCACAGGAACCAATTCCTGTACTAATCGAAGTGACCATCTAGCAATGGTACCCGACGTCCGGATAGGTCGAAGAACCTACATGAATATGGTTACTGTATAATTCATCCTTTTGACCCCTGTGTTTAAGATGACTCAGAGTTAAACTGTCAACCCTGATCAGATCATTTGAATCATGCTCAACTCAAATAGTCCTGTGACTCCTCAAAAGGACTACCCTAGCCAAGGTTTTGCTAAATTGAAACACGACTGTACACAGCTCTTAAACTGGAGTGGTCAATCCCATCTTGACACACGCACCGACAAGTCAAGTACTTGACTACACACAGCAGCCTTCCATCACTGAATTAGAAATTCAGGGAGTCCAGTGCCTAAGTGCAGTGAGTTGCTTGCAAGTCACCATGGCGGTCTCAGGTCGGAGGAACATTTATACCCATATTCCATCGGAGTAAATCTTGACAGCAGAAATAGCTTCAGAGTCGGTCACGTTCAATGCAGATGTACCCTTACATCTCACCTATATGCCATACCAGTGTCTCCACACTCATTGGTTAAGAGGACAACCAACCTATATGGCACACAACGACCTATGCTTGATAAATATTATCGTCCTTGGTAGCAACGTATCATTTGATCGTGAACAGATTTAAAGACTAAATGATAAATCCTCCTTTGTTGAGTCTAAATAGTTCTAAGGACTTCACCACAACAGAGGAGTTCATTAGAAGATGAAATATTTTGTGATGAAAAATATCAAAATAATTTTTATTAATTCATAATTCATGTACATATACAAAAATGAGCACAACCGTCAACAGACTGACGATTAATTTTGGGACACTATTCCCAACACCGACCTCTACAAATATCCATCGGGATCAACCTTGGATCATTCTTCTTATCTTCTCCAAGATGATCTACAGCCTTTCTAGATCCTAGATCAACTCTTGATCTTCTTCCTCACAATCTCAATGCTTGAGATCTCGCTTTCTTCTTTTCTTGGCACAAAACAAGATTTGCCCAACTACCTTAGGCTTGTGGAGATGACGACGCCCAACTACCTTAGGCGTGTAATAGAGAGGAGAGGGAGAGGGGGCGTGGAGATAAAGTAAGAGCACAAATTTTAAATTTGTGATTCACCTAGACCCTAGGATAAGAGCTTCTTAAATAGAGCTCTTCATCTTAGAGTCTAATTTGGAATCCAATTGGGTTAATAGGTAAGTCTTTATCATATAAAGACTAATGCCTTATTAGCTGATCTTCTTTCGAAGAAAATTGAGCCCATATGGAATACAATCTCCCCAAAATAGGAAATCAGAGTGGGCACCAACGTTTGGCACCCCTCTTGATCTTATCCACACAAGAGAGAGAGGGGGTGTGTGGCCTCTCTCCCTTCTCCTTACACAAAAATCAGAGAGGGGTGCGCGCCCTTCTCACTCTCCATGTGAATTCCAAGGGCGTGCACCCATGGAACCTTCCAAAAGAAAAGAGGGCATGCACCCCCTCTAGATCTCATCCAAAGGTGGCGTGTGCCCCACTCTCCCTTCCAAATAATCCATGCCAAGAAGGGAAAGTCGAGGGAGAAAAATAAGGAGGGCTTGCGCCTCCTAATTGATTTGATCCAATCCTCTTGGGTGCCCAATTAAGTGCCCCTCTAAACCCAAATTAAAATGAATTTGGATTAGGAATAAGGCTAGACACAAACTTAATCTAATTCTTATCCAATAAGGAATCCAAGTCCAAAGAAGAAATTGGTTTAACCATGTGCTAGCATGGTGCACCTAAACCCCATAGGATTTTATCAAATCCTAATCCAATTGTGACTTCACAAGCCTAATTGATCAATCCAAGATTAAATCCCTTAATGTGTGATCCTAGGTTTAATTCTGTATGATAATGGGATATGTTGTGATCTCTATCACCAACATTATCGAAACTTCTTTCGATGGATCAGAACTCTTTCCAACTCAGCTAATTAGAACTATTGATCATCGACATAATTCTAATTGATCTCATAATCCATCAGTGACATATAGCAGTATGTAGTGGCAATCCATTAGAATTGAAGAAATAAATCTCTAGATGCAGTTATTGTGTGATTTGATTCTTCTATCATGAGTCTCGATAGGATAGAGGTCAAGGATAACTTATCAAACCTCATTCTTGTCATATGTTAAAATCAATCGATTCAAGTCTGATGTGAAATCTTATGAAAATACCTTTTCATCATTCACATTGCCATAGCCATGGGCTTTGAGATTTGATAAGTATAATAAATATCTCATAAAAAGTATTAAAATATTCATTAATTGATCTTTATTCTTTAAGAATTGATGCTTTTATTTGTGTTTTGTAAGCAAGATGATCGCCTATGCAATAAGCCCAATTTGCCGATTGAAAGGGAGAAAATCCAAGCAAAAACAAGCCCAAAACCCATTCAAAAATGGCTCAAAACCCATCTAGTCCATTGTGGTTCATAGAGCAGGCACGGTCCATGAAACAACAGGTGTGGCTCATCGAAACAGAGGGCAGCTCATGCGTGGTGCATAGACAGCGGCACACTTGGTCTACATGTGGTTCACATGATCAGGTTCCCCGATCTTTTATCGCGATGCACGGAACAGAGGGGGCTAGTTTTTGCACCATCGGATGGCTAACAGTGATTCAAGGCATGATCGGATGGTCAGGGGAGATCGCCGGCTGAAAAACAGAATCGGGGAAGGATATTTACATGATCCAACAATCCAAAATTGATCTGACATTTGATCCAATAGCCAGAAATGAAGCTGACTTGATCTGAGACTATTTGAGCTTGATTTTGGGCTATTTGATCTCGATCGGATGGCGGGCGTGGGTTGAGAAGTTTGAACATGATTTAAAACCCAATACAACTTGATTTCAGCCAGATTTTACTCTATAATAAGGGGGGACTATAGCAACAATAAAAAAAAGCAAAGAGAGGCAGCAACAGGCTGTCAGGAAGTAGTTTTTATTTTTTTTAGATTTTGTTTTAAGTTTTGAAGGGAGAGTGGAGAAGAAAAAGATTGCTTCAGAAAGAGAAGATGCTGTGACAGAGTTTCAAATCTTTCAAAAGATGTATCCAGGAGTCATGCTTGGCTAAGATGCAGTCTGTAGGGGAGTACAAATGTCCTTACATACTTTTATATATTTATTTTCTATTCTCTATAATTAATAAAATACTTTCAAGTTCTATTTAATTTTTTTTATGCTTGATTCCTGAATAAGTTACCTATAAGTGGGATGGGTCATGATCTTGACAGGATATGGTCCATGCTCAGTAAAAGTAACCTATTCTAGGATGTGATATTTACATAATCTATTAGGATCTGTACAATCTAATCATTTGATAACCTATACTTATGGAACGGGTCATGATCTTGATAGGATATGATTCATACTCGGTAAGATAGCCTATGTTAAGGATTTATTTGCAAAACTCCTAATCGATTATAAATTTAATTACTTAGAAAAAAGATAAATATCAAAATTTATGTCTGTAAACATCTAAAAATCTGAAGACATCTTTTTTGTTATCTATTTCTCTCAATTTCATCTTTTAAGAATCAAACTTTCTATTTTGCTTAGTTAATTGCATCTCAGCCCTTTGATCCCTGAGGAATCGATCCTGATTCATCCTAACTACATAGTAGTGAATTAGGTTTACTTTTTATCATCTACGACAATGATCAAATTTTGACACCGTTATCGGAGATCATTGACATGGTTGTGTTGACTAAGCAAAAAATAAAAATAAAAATAAAAATTTAGTGTTTATTTTTATCTTATATTGCTTTACTGCTTTCTAACTAGATTATTTTATTTGCATGCATAGAAAATTTTTTGCTTCCTATAGCCTAGTGATTTACTGCTTTTCATAGCTTAGAATAATTTATTATTCTGAAAATAGATTTGATTTCTTGTACTATATCTAGTTGCCTTACATTCCTAACTTAATTTAGTTTCTTTTTTTTTTAAGTTTAGACCCTTTAGATCTTCTCACACCTAAGTAACCTAATTTAAAATTTACCTTTTATTCCTTATTATTTTAAATAACCTAACATAAAAAAAAATAAAATATTCATCACATAACACTCAATTAATATAGAGAAACCTAAAACATAATAAAAAAAAAATATATATATTTAGATACTTTTTCTTTGTTTAGTATTTTCATAACACATCTTAAGGGCACAAATCCTAAACAAGATAAGATAAGAATTTCATCACCCTTTTTTGGCCCGTAAACCACAATCCTACATTCTACATTGATCTAAATTTTAAATTAAAATAAATTAGATGTTGGCCCCTAAGGACTCTCGAGCTCACTAAAACAAGAAACTCTAAAAGTTGGACCAGATTAGGGTTAGTCAGTTTAACTGATATTTAAGAAAGTGGTTCAGAGACTATATCTCAAAGAAAGGTGATTATTTAATTAATTTTATTCACTTATCTGATCAATTTTAATTGGTGTCTAAGGAAAGCAACAAGGAGACCCTCAACAACCTTATACTTATCTGACTAGTTGAGTGGCTAATCTCTTACTTAAGTACTGAAAGATAACCTTAGCAGTTAGGAGCTATCTAGATCTAGGATAACTTTTAGCAGGATTGATTGCATAACTTGATTGCTAACTCATAATTTAAATCTAATTAAAATATTTTTCTCGATCATCTCTAGATTTAAGACTCCTTAGGACTCATTTTTAGAAATCCTTTCTTATCTATCTCTCCTTTCTCTTCCCTTTTCTTCTATAAAAAAAAATTAGAAGAAGATTGTTCTGATCTAGACCCCTTGATGGCATATCTGAATATCAGAACAATCCAAGATGGATCTTAATAGTAGATTCAATGAGATGTCCTGCATATTAGATTATCTAACAGCCATCAGACACTCTCCCTATCCATCTTATCTTTCTGCGCAATAAGTTTGCGCAATATTTTTTAGCCCCACTTACTTTGCGAGTGAATGCCCAACCGTACACTAATTTTCTGAGTCTATGTATAAGCAAATTCATCAAGATCAAACCTAAATGGCCTACAAATCAAAAAATAATCCATTCTTCAATGTCTATAATTCAGATTGGAGGGCTCAACCAAATTTTTCGTGAAAACCACAATCAGTGATTATCCCATGGTTATCCTGGTGACACAAAGATCTACATTTGTGGATGCACCTTATTGCGACATGCCTTACCCACACAATCAACTTTCTCCAATTAATGATGACTCAATTTTTGAAGAGAGATTTCAGCAAGCATTAGACATGATAGAACTCTACAATCAATACAACAATCAGATCCTACAATCCTTAAAAGAACTAGAAACCTAAATCAGGTAAAAGGAGGAGGAAAGAGAGATGTCTGGTCAATTCGAGAGTGATTCTGAGGGACAATGTCTGGCTAAAAGTTTTAATGTCCCTAAAATTGTTTTGAACAATTGATTATGACTTTCAAAAATAAAATGATCATAGAACAATCCTGCACAATCAAAAAGGCCAACACTGATAATTCAACTAAGAAAAATATATTTAGGAAAGAATCAGAATGGTGGGATGAACTAATTTCATTATCACCTTATCTACCTATAGTCCCATTCCCAAGTGCCCAAGAATCACCAATTTCTTTTAGTGAAAAGGGAGAACAAATTGATAAAATGATGGAAGTATTTGAGACTTCTCAAAAATCACAAATATATAACACAATAGAAGAAGCTACACCCACAATTTTTTCCCAAGATTTGTTAAACCCCTGTTAGGCTCATTTTGGGATGGATGATTGTGATGAAGATGGGTATATTATAGAAGTAAATGACCTACACCCTACCCCAAAATTACTTTACTTTGAATCGAAAAATATGAGCCACCATCTAGCCCTCCAACAGCTTCCTTGTTAGAATCACCAACTATTCTAGAATTGAAACTACTTCTTGACACACCCACAGATATTCTATCAGTGATCCTTAACTAGGAAGCCCAACTTGTAGGTGTTCTAAAAGCACATAAAGAAGCTGTTGGGTCAGATATTACAGCAATGAGGGATAACGATTTTAAGATTTTTATGACTGATTTTTCTATATTCGGTACTACTTTTGAGGACTACCTTCAAAATTTATCTATAATACTAAAATGATGTATGGAGATAGAGTTAATTTTAATTTGAAAAAAGTACCAGGTTGTAGATCGAAAATGGATTATGCCAAGACATAGCATACTTGAGATAGGGATTGGTGTAAATCAGGCTATGATTGAAGAAATTTTTAAACCATCACTGTAACACCCCGAATCGAGATCATGGTATCTTAGGAACTTGCATGTACACTAGCATTCACCTTGGTATGTGGCACAGCATGTCATTCATGATGCACTTGAATATTCAAATGTTAGGTAGTAGCAAATCCTAGATTTAGTCATTAATTAAGAGAAAAATGATCGAGGAATGATCAAAAAAAAATTGAGGAATTGAACCGATACTTTTTCCTGAAACAGGGATCTGAGTTGACTCAGATTTCAGTGGAGTCAGTTCGACGGTTGGAAAATAGTCAGATGAGGTTGAAATTTTGGACATTTTGGGTTTCAATTTAAAATAAATCTATGGAGAAATGACTAAACAGCTTCACTCCATAAGTAAAGGATTGAAAATTTTCCTAGCACCATATCAGCAAATCCATAATTGAGTGGCTTTCCTAGGGTTGACACGTAGCAAACCAAATCTTAGTTTATTTTTCATTCCAAAGCTTAGTCACCAATCCTTCTTGCTACTAATTTTGTCTCTAAGCTAAACCAGGAATGTTGGAGCAGAAAGGGAGGCTAGAAAGGGAGGTATCTTTAAGCAGAATTTGAAGGGAATTTAGTTAAAATAAAGGTTTTATTGGAAACTAGGTTAGAAAAGGAAAAAAAATTGCTGTTGGGAGAAAAGAAAGAAATTTGTGTGGGTAGCAATCGGGATTTAATCATTTGAGGTAAGTATTTTTGATCCTTAAACTGAACTTGTACTAAATGTTGAATGATTTCTATCTAATATGAGGTTTAGATGACTGAAATTGTGTAATTTCTTATTTAAAAATCAGAAAATAAGAGCTGTTACTAGTTTTCTTGAAATTTATCTGAATTATTTCAGAAAAAAAGGTTTAAGTTAGAATTTGCTGAATATGAAAGGAGTCATGAAGGAGAGATATGGATTGAATTGCTAGAATTCTCAAGTTATATTGAGGATTAGCTAACTCTAGATAAAGTAAACAACATAGAACTAAGCGAAAGATAGAAAAAGGGCTAGAAACTAAGCATATAAGGCAAAGTATGCATCTTCATCCTCATGTATCATGTAGTACTATAATTGATAAGTGTGTATCTACTTCTTATAGAAGAAAAAGAAAGCCCAAAGGGGGCTTTGGATCAATCGAGCACCAAAGTGGTGCAGTAGCTATCTTGAGGTGAGTGAAATTTCATCTAACTCTGGTGTTTCCTTATATTTTGATATGAACAAGATCTTATCTTGAAAAGAAGATCAAATTTCTATTACTTTATAGCTTATACACTTATATGAAGCATGAAAATAAAAGTGTTCTTTTGATAACCTATGAATACAGCTTCTATATGTATAAGTGTTTAAGATTCGAATAGCATGACAAATTATGGTTTGGAATGTATTGAAACAACTTATCAGCATTTGAGTTTTATCAAACACATTTTCAACAGGCCATCCATAGGAGTGATCAACTTTTTGGGTGTCTCTAAGTATCAACAGTACCTCCTTGCAAAATATTATGCCCATGGGGGTCTAGTTGTATCAAATGCACCACATCGATTGTCCATAGTAGGGGTGCGTTATAGAGTAGTCGGCGGTAGCCCAGCGGTACCTCCTTACGATCGCGTATGTCCAGTGGGGTCCAATTTTATCTGAGCACCATATCAATTGTCCATAGTAGGGGTGCACTATGGTGTAATTGACTGGAGCCTAGTTATTTTCTATTTTGATGATACTTACACCACTTTACTCAGATTTGGCACGTAAAATTTTAAAAGCCTATTAATTGTTTATAATATATGTATCATAAGTACTACAGCAAATCTTTCTATTTCCCCATTATTCGATGGATTGTTCACTCACTAGGACTAGTATCTCATTATATGTTTCTTTTCTTTTCTCTTTTGACAGGTTTAAGGCATCATAGTTCAGTATAGTAGCTGCATCTTCAGCACTCATTCTAGCAAAGGTTAGTCATGAAGGTTAGAGGGAGGAGTATTCATTTTGGGTCCTTCATCCTTGTGCATGCTAGCGAGTGTAGGGAGCTCATTTTGGGGGATTGCATTTTGGGATGGTATTCTATGTTGAGTTATATTTTGAGGTAGAGTATGTATAGACTAAAAGAAAGTGGCAATAGAATGTATTATTAACTTAATGTAAAGGTATGGATGTTGAATGAAAGTTAGTATTGCTCTTCAACCATGTTAAACGAGTGAAATTTGACTCTACTTTATGGTTGTGTTGATTGTTGGCTAATGTAAATACGGTATTCATTTTATATTATAACAGGTTGGATATCTAATTAAAACTTTGGTAGATTGTAGTAAACGGTCAGGGTTTAATAGTATTTTGTGAACTGCGGAATAAGATGCTATCAAAACTCTATCCGATTGCCATACTTGTCCGGTCTAGGGAGGGGTGTGACATTTGTTGGTATCAAAGCAAAGGTTATAGATTTCATGGGCATTTGCATAGCATCAATCATTGCAAATAGTGTTGGTTAGCAAAGTAATTTGAAAAAGGTAAGGTGTGGTCTTGGAGCCGACTCAATTTTTTTATTGGGGTCGATTCATTTTCTTCTCGAGCTGACTCGAAAGTCTTTCAGCCGACTCAGGTCTCAGGGTGTAGAAACTGGCTTTCTGTTTCTCTAAGAAAGCCAACTCGACTAGAGTTTGAGTCCACCCGAGTGGTGTTCGAGCCGACCTTGCTTAAGTTCAAGCCTACTTGATATTGTGCCAAACTAGTGTGCCAGTTTCTTAATCGTGTCGGGGCCGACTCCATTTTCTTTCGAGTTGACTCTAATATCTTTTGTATTATTTTTTATAAAAAATTTATTTTCAATTCATGTCCAACTTGCTCCATGTGTTCTTAATTATTTTTCATTCCATTTTAATGTTGTTTCCCATTTATAAAAGTATTCATAAGAATGATTTGAAGGATCATAGTATACTTTGTGATGTCATATTTTGTTGTCATTAAAATCATTTTTGGGGTTAATAAAAATTTGATTGATGTAGTTATATTTTGTAAGAAAATGGTTCAAACCAGATCAGGCCTTGGTAGAGGGCAAGCCTCAGGTAGGGGTAGAGACCAAGGTCGGGGTAGATCGAGGGGAGTAGATAGGAATGACCAACCTCATAGGATAGCATCTAATGCCTCATCTTCTGTCCCGAGGATGGAAGTAGAAGATTTATAGTTGCATGATCATGTGCATGATTTTTCATCTATTACACCAGTATCAGTACCCCCAGCACAGACATAGGCATCCATTTTTGGTTTGCAAGAATGATAGGTATAATCACTGGGACTGTCACTACCACTGTAACTTCTGTTCCCAACTTGCAATCCCAAAATACAGATAGAGAAGAAAATTATGAAAGGGCTAGAAAATTGGGGGCAACAGAGTTTTTGGACACAATAGATCCAATGGAGGCAGAATTGGTCAAATAATAGAAAGGATATTTGCATTAATAAAAAGTACATATGAACAAAAGATAAGTATTGCTACATTTTTATTAGAAGGTCAAGCTCGACATTGGTGGAAGTCTTATGTCGATGGATAGCCACAAAATTCTATTATTTCTTGGGATGAGTTTAAAAGAGAGTTTTATCAACAATTACCCAATCGTACATCAAGATCAGCAGAGGAGGAAATTTCTCAGTTTGACTCAAGGAAGGATGACAGTAGCTGATTATGAAGCTAAGTTTATTGAGCTATCTCATTTTATTTCTGTATTTGTAGCTGATGAGAAAGAAAAATGTAGATTGTTCCAAGATGAGCTGTGTCTTGAGACCAAGGCAAAGACAAAGATGCATAACTATGGTAGCTTTGCAGACTTGATTGCAGGAGCAGTTAGAGCAAAGAAAATTGAGAAGAAGTTTTATAACCAAAAATAGGAAAGGGGTAAGAGAAGCACATAGGATTTTTCTATGGGTATAGAAGAAAATTAGCCATCTAAGAAGATGAATATTTTTAAGCAGCCTTATCAGAATTTTAGAACATCAAGAGAGTCAGACATGGGTTCTGTTGCTTTTACCAGCCTAGGACAAAGTAAGGCAGATCAAAGTGACACAATCTGTGGGAAGTAGGGTGATAGAAAGAAGAAAGAATCAGGACAGCTCTAATAAGGGGGTCAGTCCAGCTGCTACCTCATCAAATCAGGTACCACGATATATTAGCTGTGGAAAGTTTCACCATGGAGAATGTAGACAAGGATCTGAGGGATGTTTCAGATGCGGTCAGATGGGGCATCAGAGTAAAGATTGTCCTAATAATGCTCCAACTAGAGGTCTCCTACCAAAGCCAAATACTTCACAAAGATTTCAAACCCAGAGTGGTAACTATCTTATTGATGCACAAGCAGATAAAGTAGGAACGGGTAACAGTGGGCAAGGTGCTATATCAGGTAGATCAAGAGCTGAAGCGAGAGTGTTTGTCATGATTAAACAAGAGGCACAGTTGACTCCTGATGTAGTGACAAGTATGTTATCTATATTTGATCATGATGCATATGTACTAATTGACCCTGGATCTACACATTCATATTTATCACTTGCACTTTCCATGCATACAGATAAGAGGATGAGTTGATTAGATGGTGGTTTGATGGTATCCATGCTAGTAGGAGAATCATTTATTGCTGATCAAGTATACAGGGGTTGTTCAGTCCAAATTGATGAATAGGAATGAGCAACAGATTTGATTCCTTTAGATATACATGACTTTGATGCCATATTGGGTATGGATTGGTTGTCTACACATTGAGCAAAGATAGATTTTCTTTAGAAAAGAAGTGATTTTTCAGACTTCAAAGGGCAGAAAGATATGTTTTTCAGAAAATGGTGAATACTTCTATCATATATCATTTCTGCCTTGACAGCTTGTAAATTGCTCAGAAAAGGATGTGAAGCATATCTAGCAAGTGTAGTTAATACAGAAATAAGCAAGCTAAAATTAGAAGATATTCCAGTAGTTTGTGAGTTTTCAGATGTTTTCCCAGATGAGCTTCCAGGATTGCTGTCAGATAGGGAGATTGAGTTTGGTATTGACTTGATTCTGGGCACCAGATCGATATCTAGAACACCATACAGAATGGCTCCAGTAGAATTAAGGAAACTTAAGATACAATTGCAAGAAGTATTGGACAAAGGGTTTATTAAGCCCAGTATTTCACCCTGGGGAGCTCCAGTATTATTTGTTAAAAAGAAGGATGGCACTATGAGATTGTGCATTGATTATCGACAGCTTAACAAAGTAACTATCAAAAATAATTATCCGCTACCATGCATTGATGATTTATTTGATCAACTTCAAGGGGCTAAAGTATTTTCAAAAATAAATCTCAGATCGGGGTATCATTAGTTGAAAATCAGAAATGAGAATGTACTGAAGATAGCCTTTCAAACCAGATACGACTATTATGAATTCTAGGTGATGCCATTTGGTTTGACAAATGCCCCAGCAGCTTTCATGGGTTTAGTGAATCAAGTGTTTCAGCAGTATTTGGATGGATTTGTGGTTATTTTCAATAATGATATACTGATATATTTTAAAGAACAAACAGAGCATAAAGAATATTTAAGGATTGTATTGCATACTCTTCAGAAGAAACAATTGTATGCAAAGTTGAGCAAAAGTGATTTTTGGTTGAATAAAATGGTTTTTCTTGGTCATGTAATTTTAGCAGAGGATATTTTGATCGACCTACAGAAAATTAGTGCCATCATGCATTGGGAACCACCCACTAGTTCAACAGAGATAAGGAGTTTTCTGGGTTGGCAAGCTATTATCAGAGATTTGTTCAGAATTTCTCTATTATAGCATCCCCAATGACAAAACTGCTTCAAAAGAATGTCAAATTTGAGTGGACCAAGGAATGTCAGAAAAGCTTTGATGAATTAAAGAAGCGATTGACCACAGCTCCAGTACTTGCTTTCCCTTTCAGTGGTGGAGATTATGTGATATATAGTGATCCCTCTCGCAAGGATTTGGGTTGTGTGTTGATGCAATATGGAAGGATGATTGCCTATGCTTCTCGATAACTTAGACCACATAAATTGAACTATCCCACTGATGATTTGGAATTAGCTGCAATTGTGTTTGCCCTTAAGATTTGGAGATATTATTTGTATGGAGAGAAATGTCAGATATTTTTAGATCATAAAAGCCTAAAGTATGAGTTAACTCAGAAGGAATTGAACCTTTGACAGCAGAGATGGATTGAGCTAATCAAGGATTATGATTGTACAATTGAGTATTATCTAGAAAAGGCCAACATCATAGCAGATGCATTGAGTCAGAAGTCCACAGCTACCCTATCCCATATCAAGGCTGTATATTTACTGTTGATGGTAGAATTGAGAGCATAGAATGCTGAATTGTCAGTGAAAAATTTTAGGGCTTTGTTAGCAAATTTTTGGATCAGACCTACATTGATGGATGAGATATGTAAAGCTCAAAGTCAAGATCTTCAATTAATGAAAATCTTGGATGCTATTCAAAATGGACTTCGACCAAACTTCACAATCAAAGAGGATGGCACCTTGATGTATGGATATCAAGTTTGTGTTTCGAAAGTAAGAAATCTTAAGAATCAGATAATGGAAGAAGCTCACTGTTCAACCTATGTCATGCATCGAGGCAATACCAAAATGTTTCAAACTGTCAAACAAAGCTATTGGTGGAAGGGCATAAAGAGGGAAATAGCTAAATTTGTATCCAGATGTTTGGTATGCCAACAGATAAAAGCAGAATATCAGGGCCCACTGAAAAATTGCAACCACTTCCTATTTTTGAGTGGAAATGGAAACATATTACCATGGACTTTATCTCCGACTTACCAAAAATAAGGAGAAGTAATGATGCAGTATGGATAGTTATTGATAAATTGACCAAATCTGCTCATTTCCTTCCTACTAAAATGACTTTTGCACTAGATAAGTTGGCAAAATTGTATGTTGATGAGATTGTTAGTAGACATAGAATTTCTATTTCAATTGTATCTGATAGAGATCTTCGATTCACTTTTCGATTTTGATTGAGTTTACAAAAGGCATTGGATACTAAATTGAGTGTCAATACTGCATTTCATCCACAAACTAACAGACAGTCAGAGTGGATTATTCAAGCTCAGAAGATATGCTGCAGGCATGTGTTATAGACTTGTCAGGCTGTTGGGATGAACATGTACCACTGATAGAATTTGGCTACAACAATAGTTATCATTCCAGTATTGGTATGGCACCATATGAGGCTCTATATGGTAGAAAGTGCAGAACTCCAGTGTGTTGAGATGAAGAAGGAGAAAGAAAACTCTTAGGTTCAGAGATAGTATAAATTATAGCTGATCAGATTAGATTAATCAAAGAAAAATTAAAAGCAATGCAAGATCGACAGAAAAGCTATACAAATCCAAAACACAGAGATGTAGTTTTTGATGCGGGTGATAATGTATTTCTTAAAGTTTCTCCATGGAAGGGTGTATTATGGTTTAGGAAGTAAGAAAAGTTGAATCCAAGATACATCGGACCATATAAGATCATTGAAAGGGTTGGACCAGTTACGTATCGATTGGCACTACCATTAGAACTCTCTCAAATTCACAATGTATTCCACATCTTCATGTTATGGAAGTATATTTTGGATCCATCACATATTTTGCCGCCCAAAGTCATTGTATTGAAGGAAGACTTATCCTATACAGAAGAACCAGTGCAGATTGTGAATAAGGAAGAGAAACAATTGCATTCCCGAGTGATACCACTAGTTAAAGTACTTTGGGAGAATCATCACAACATGGAAGAGGCTACATGGGAAAGAGAAGATGAAATGAGAAACAGATATCCACACTTATTTTAGGATGGAGGTAATGAAATTTCAGGTTGAAATTTTCTAAAAGGAGGGGAGAAATATAACACCCCAAATCAAGACCATGGTATCTTAAGAACTTGTATGTACCCTAGCATTTATCTTGGTATGTGGCATAGCATGTCATTCATGATGCATTTGAATATTCATATGTTAGCTAATTAGTAGTAGCAAAGTCTAGATTTAGTCATTAATTAAGAGGAAAATGATCGAGGAATGATCAAGAAAAAATTGAGGAATTGAATCGATACTTTTTCCTGAAATAGGAGTTCGAGTCGACTCAGATTTCAGTGGAGTCGGCTCGATGGTTGGAAAACAGTCAGATGAGGTTGAAATTCTGGACGTTTTGGGTTCCAATTTAAAATAAATCTATAAAAAAATGACTGAGCAGCTTCACTCCATAAATAAAGGATCGAAAATTTTCTTAGCACCACATTAGCAAATCCATAATTGAGTGGCTTCCCTGAGGTTGGTGCCTAGCAAACCAAATCTTAGTTTATTTTTTATTCCAAAGCTAAGTCACCAATCCTTCTTGCTACTGATTTTGTCTTTAAGCTAAACCAAAAATGTTGGAGCAGAAAGGGAGGCAGAAAAGGGAGGAATTTTCAAGCAAAATTTGAAGGAAATTCAGCTAAAACAAAGGTTTTATTGGGAACTGGGTTGGAAAAGGAAAAAAAATTTGCTGTTGGGAGAAAAGGAAGAAACCTGTGTGGATAGCAGCCAGGATTTAATCATCTGAGATAAGTATTTTTGATCCCTAAACTAAGCTTATACTCAACTTTGAATGATTTCTATCTAATATGAGGTTTAGATGATTGGAATTGTGTGATTTCTGAACTAAAAATCTAAAAATAAGAGCTGCTACTAGTTTTCTTAAAACTTATTTGAATTATTTCAGAAAAAAAGGTTTAAGTTAGAATTTGGTGAATGTGAAAGGAGTCATGAAGGGGCGACATGGAATGAATTGCTAGAATTCTCAAGTTATATTGAGGATTAGCTAACTCTAGGTAAAGTAAACAACATAGAACTAAGCGAAAGATGGAAAAAAGGCTAGAAACTAAGCATATAAGGCAAAATATGCATCTTCATCCCCATGTATCATGTAGTACTATAATTGATAAGTGTGTATCTACTTCTTATAGGAGAAGAAGAGAGCCCAAAGGGGGTTTTGAATCAAATCAAGCACCAAGGTGGTGCAATAGCTATCCCTAGGTGAGTGAAATTTCATCTAACTCTAGTGTTTCCTTATATTTTGATATGAAAAAGGTCTTATCTTGAAAAGAAGGTCAATTTCCTATTACTTTACAGCTTATGCACTTGTATGAAGCTTGAAAGCAGGAGCGTTCTTTTGATAACTTACGAATACAGCTTCTGTATGTATAAGTATTTAAGATTTGAATAGCATGGCAAATTATGGTTTGGAATGTGTTGAAATAGCTTATCGGTATTTAAGTTTTATTGAACATATTTTCAGCAAGCCATCCATAGGAGTGATCAATCTTTTGGGTGCTTCTGAGTATCAGCAGCATCTTCTTGTGAAACATTATGCCTGTGGGGGCCTAGTTGTATCAGATGCACCATATCAGTTGCCCATAGTAGGGGTGCACAGTGGAGTAGTCGGCGGTAGCCCAACGGCACCTCCTTACGATCCTGTATATTCAGTGGAGTCCAGTTTTATTCTACGCACCATATCGATTTTTCATAATAGGGATGCACTGTGGTATAGTTGATGGTAGCCCAATTATTTTCTATTTTGATGATACTTGCACCACTTTACTCCTATTTGGCATATAAAATTTTGAAAGCCTATTAATTATTTATGACATATGTATCATGAGTACTATAGCAAATCTTCCTATTTTTCCACTGTTTGATAGATTGTTCACTCACTGGGACTAGTGTCTTATTATGTGTTTCTTTTCTTTTTTCTTTTGATAGGTTTAAGGCATCATAGCTCAGTATAGTAGCTATATCTTCAGCATTCATTCTAGCAAAGGTTGGTCATGAAGGTTAGAGGGAGGAGTATTCATTTTGGATCCTTCATCCTTGTGCATGGTAGCTAGTGTAGGGAGCTCATTTTGGGAGATTACATTTTGGGATGGTATTCTATGTTGAGTTATATTTTGGGGTGGAGTATGTATAGACTAAAAGAAAGTGGCAATAGAATATATTATTAACTTAATGTAAAGGTATGGATGTTGAATAAAACTTAGTGTTGCTCTTCAACCATGTTAAACGAGTGGAATTTGACTTTACATTATAGTTGTGTTGATTGTTGGCTAGTGTAAATATGGTATTCATTTTATATTGTAACAAATTGGATATCTGATTAAAACTTTGGCAGGTTGTAGTAAATGGCCAAGATTTAATAGTGTTTTATAAACCACGGCACAAGATGCTACCAAAACTCTGTCCGATTGCCACACTCTTGGCTAGTCTAGGAAGGGGTGTGACAATCACCCCTGATCTCAGTCCAGCAAATACTATTTTTTTTTTATTTTAATATTTTTAAATCTTAGTTTAGCGTGCTTGTCTAATACACTCTATTGATCCGAGCTAATCGTCTTAAAGCATTCCATGAAACTTTTTCTACCATGATGACAAGGCCTCTTGATTAGCTTTATTTTTTTGAATTCTTGAGGGGCATACCCAAGTTAGTTATAGGTGGGACTCTCTTATAGTGTCTAATTGAAGATGTTAAACTTAGTACTTATTGGGAAGCAACCTAATTTTTTAGGATTAGTCTTAATAAAAGTCTGACTGAAGATGTTAAACTTAGCATTTTTTGGGAGAAAACCCAAACTTTTTTTTTTAACCTTTGCTTTAGTGATTTTTATTTTTTTAGAAATAATAGACTGCTCCTTATAGAAGCACTCGATAATATACAAGCACATCTAGTCAAGTGACATCTCTTCTTGTCTCATTTATGTGTCTTTATTCTATTTTTTCTTACTCCATTGAGGACAATGGAAATTAAGTTGGGAGGTGAGGATAATGAAAAAAATAAAATAAAATCCTCAAATAAATGAGTATTTAGTGTTTAGGCACACGATTATCCTAGATTTGAGTTGAATCAAGTAAATTTTGAAATAGCAATTGATATTCATCTAGAAAATTCTTGAGACACTAAGGGATCAAGCATTAAAAAAATTTAATAAATGGTTAAATCTAGAACAAAAATTATTCTAGTATTTCTAACTCTTCCTACTAATATCAAAGAAGAGTTTATTTTTTTTAAGCAGAATATCTATACATTCCTTCATAAAATTAAAAAAAAAAGTAAATTCTAAACATTGATCTCCCACTGAGTAACCGGACTTCTTTGCTTCAGAAAGCATTGATGTTCACATCAAAAAGTAAATAATATGAAAATGCCTCTTTCAAAAAGATAAAAAAAAGAGAGAAAAAAAAAGAAAGAAGAAGAAAAAAAAGGGGGGGGACAAGAGTTACTTTGTACTTGTTTGTATTATAGTAGACAAATTGGAGATAAAAGTAGGAATTGATCTAGAAAAGATTTGAAAATAATTTTTGTTCTTTATTTAACCATTATATTAATGAGTATTAATACCCCTATGACCTATCTCAACAATATTCTTTTGAATATCAATAAACTGTTTAGAAAATTATCAAATAAAGTATCCATTTTAAAGTATGATGATATCTAACATTAATTTCTTTCTTTACGAGGATGAGCAAAGTTCAAGTTGAAGGATGTGATAAGTATAATAAATATTTCATAAAAAGTATCAAAAATAGGCCCAGAAGAAACCCAAAACCCATTTAAATCTGGCCCAAAACCCATCTAGTCCACCGTGATCCACAGAGCAGGCACAGTCCATGGAACAGCGGTGCAGCTCTTCGGAATAGAGAGCGGCTCATGTGCGGTGCATAGACCACGGCACACTTGGTTTACATGTGGTTCACAGGATTAGGTTCCCCAATCTTTTGTCACGGTGCACGGGAGAGAGGGGGCTAGGTTTTGCACCATCAGATGGATGGCAGTGATTAAGGCATGATCAGATGGTCAGGGGAGATCGTCGGTTGGAAGAAGAAATTTGGGAAGGACATTTGCACGATCCAACGATCCAAATTCGATCTGAGGTTTGATCCAATAGCCAAAAATGAAGCCGACTTGATCTGAGACTATTTGAGCTTGATTTTGTGTTGTTTGATCTCGATCGGATGGTGAGTATGGGTTGAGGAGTTTGAACATGATTTAAAACCTAATACAACTCAATTTCAGCAAGATTTCATTCTATAAAAAGGGGAGACTATGGCAACAGTAAAAAAAAGTGGAGAGAGGTAGCAGCAGGTAGTTGGCAAGCAGTTTTTATCTTTTTAGGTTTTGTTTTAGGTTTTGAAGGGAGAATGGAGAAGAAAAAGATTGCTTCAGAAAAAGGAGGTACTGTAATAGAGTCCCAAATCTTTCAAAAGATGTATTCAAGAGTCATGCTTGGCTAAGATGCAGTCTATAAGGGAGTATAGATATCCTTACATACTTTTATGTATTTGTTTTCTATTCTCTATAATTAATAAAATACTTTCAAGTTCTATTTAATTTCTTTTATGCTTGATTCCTGAATAAGTTACCTATAGGTAGGATGGGTAATGATCTTGACAGAATATGGTCCATGCTCAGCAAAAGTAACCTATTCTAAGATGTGATATTTACATAACCTGATAGGATCTGTATAATCTAATTATTTGATAGCTTATACTTGTGGGATGGACCATGATCTTGATAGGATATGGTTCATACTTGACAAGATAGCCTATGCTAGGGATTTATTTGCAAGACTCCTAATCGATTATGAATTTAATTGCTTAGAAAAAAGATAAATAGCAAAATTTATATCTGTGATCATCTAAAAATTTGAAGATATCTTTTTTGTTATCTATTTCTCTCAATTTCATCTTTGATTTAAATTAGTTAGTTTTAATTAAACTATTACTAACTTTTTAAGGATCAAACTTTCTCTTTCGCTTAGTTAATTACATCTCAGCCCTCTGATCCCTGAGGAATCAATTCTGATTCATCCTACCTACATAATAGTGAATTAGGTTTACTTTTGACCGCCTATGACAGTGATCAAGATTCAATCTCATGATCTACATAGAACTACTCTTCTATTGAGATTGATAGATCCCATCTTCATGCAATCCAATTCCTATAATGAATATATTGTAGCTAAGATACATCTCAAGACTCCATATGGCTAGGAGATCGAGTTTTGGTGTAGTCAAACTACAACACCCTCAAGGTGAACGATCGATGCACCTCAAATCAGAGAACTAAATATACTTCTGTAGCTATAAGTATGTCACTGATGAGAAGATAGATATCCTAGTGACTGCTTGTGATTGGTCATACTTAGTATCCTTATTCCTAACAAGCATTTATACTTTCTCTCTAGTGTCTTCACATTGTAGATTTAAGACTCATCTATCCTAAGAAAGTGATCATGCATCAATCTTTCTAGATTAATCATCATCTCCGTGATGATCCTATGATCGAAAGCTATTTATGAGTTAACTAATAATAACACATATCTCAAATTCTCAACTCTTAAGAATATGTATTATCATACTTATTAACTCAACGGACGATTCACAGATACAATAAACACAGATGTGAATGGATAAAAATTTAAATTTTATTAATATAAAAGTCAATTATACAAAATATATCTTAAAAAAATTTTACAAATATCGGCCAATCTAGCTTCTAGGCATACATCCAACAAAAACTAGGGAGAGGTAGGAGAGCAGAGAGAGGCTTATCTTAGGCTTATCTAAAAACAACTTGGGATGTTATGAAGAAACCCAATGCCATGGGCCATATATAGGAAAGATAAAGGTGTGTGAGGAAGGGTTACAACTTTTCTCACACCCTCAAATAGTTGCGTGTCCTGAGAGAGCCGTCCTTCAACCAGAAGGATTATTCTCAAGCAATGTGACCATCTATTCTCCCTGCACATACGCTGTGAGGAGGCGGCATTTCTAGCACCATCCCTTCTTTAGATAGATCTAAAACTTGCCACATGTATTTCTATTTAAATCTGAATTCAAATAGTAGAGACACCAGTAACGGGCCACCTCCTTTTGCCCATGGCAGAAGGACTCTTCACGTGAATAGTTGCGTGAGTTCTTTCCTTCGCACGCACGGCTTTCTCTTTCAGATAATCTTCTTCACCCAATTCAAATCCAAAACATGCCATTCCAAGCTTTGAGATGAATGTCAAAGAGTGGAGGGTGATGTGGGCTGCCACATGGATCTTAAATCCAAGTGAGAAGGATTCTTTTCTTTCTCCACGCACCATGGCATGCACTCATCACTATCTATGCACCAAGAGTCCATTCTGGCTAGGACTCTATCTTATGGCACCCAAGAGGCCATGTGGTGCCATCCAATAGCTGCCAAACCTTGATCCAAATCCAAATTAAGCCTTAGCTCAATTTAATTTGATCAAGTAGTAAGATTCGGACCAAATCGAATCCAATTCAAGGAGGTAAGATTTTCATACATGCTAGCATGCTTACTAGTAACTCTATTGGATCCAAAATTTTAATCAACCATATCAAATAGGTCCTTGATTAATTTTTTTATATATATGATCCATTGAGTTTCACATCTAGCTAGTAGTAGATCTGAGTACAAGTTGACTTAGTTTGATTAGAATCCTTCTAATCGATTAAGATTCAAACCATGTCGATCCGAAATCAGCAATTAGAACTCTTTCTAATTGGGGATCAAATTAAATATTCTAATTCAATCAAATCTATAAGTTAAGATTGATATCTAGTAACACATTATGACTATCCAGAAGATATAAAATTTGATAAAAATATCAAATATATCCTTCAGTAGTAAGTTATCAAGCAATTCAATCCTTCGATCATCCTGCATCCTAAATATGTTCATGAGTATGAAATCATGCCAAACTCAAACACATACTCATATCAATTCTCTATCAAACAATGATGATTTTAATGATGAAGCATTAGAAATCCTATCTAATCTTCATCTTGCTTTGGTCAAAGACATCCTTAGTCATCTAGAGATGAGAATGCATAAGATGACATCTCTTCTTATCTGGAGTGATTAATTTCTTGTTAACCGACTCATAATTTTTATATATATTCTACCATATCTAGAATATCTCATACATGACTCAGTCATGAATGAGTATAAACCAAAATATAGATTCATGTGTATAAAATTTCATAGTGGTCTCAAGTCTAAGGATTAGTTATATAACTCCTACTTAGAGAATCATCTTTTGACATGAAAGTAAGACTTCATAAGATATTCTCTCTCAACGAGTCAATTTAATGAACTCATTGCTTAATAAGCACCTATATTTTTATATTAATGTCCCACACAAGTGGTTTGTGAAAGCAGTCACCCTCTCCATCGAGCATACATAGAATGTATCAGTCTATCTGGAACATTGATCTCTGACTCAATATTTCTATGACCAGAAATGTTTAAAATTAAAATTTTAGGATTTTAAGTTTCACAGGCATGAACTCTTCATGATCTTAAAACCAATGCCTTAATCTATGAAGTTCATCATAATCTTAAACATAATAAGATGCGACTGTAATGATAAAACAAAAATATCTCATTTCATTAACAAATAATTAATGTCATTACATGAGTTGAAAGTTTGCATAAAAAAATTCTCATCGCATTACTTGTGCAATTGGCTTGTAGCGCACTAATCTTTCATGACCATATGATGAAGGAGCCTCATTTCTCCATCGAGTTAACTAGCCAGAACCTCTTCTACCTCGCAGACCTCATCTCGACCCAAAATAGCTCATAGTCCAACACTCCTCTAGTCAAGATGATTGATAGTGCTATCATCAATAGGCATCCAAAGAGTGTGAAACCCAACTTGCGGCATTCAACACAATGCACACTCCATTCACCTTAGACTCAATACTCCCTACCTAGATTTTTACATTCTCATAGAATTCCCTTACAATGTAAGGGTAGGTGAAGTGATCCAAAGAACATACATATTCCCATCCTAAACTCTTGATTTTCCTCCCAATTTCAAAATATTTTCTTTCCAAAAATTTATAATCAACTTTTCTCCCAGTCATGACAATACCAGAAGACATGGGTACCTTGGCTGGAGAGGATTGTAGAGGAGGAGGGGGTGGTGCTAGAGGTACCGGATGCTCATCCCTCATTATTTGCCTCGGGTTAGACCAAAACTTAGTCCTCCTCTCAACCAAATGTGCTTCACTTGGTGGAACCCTAGCCAATGGATGATTGTTGCTAGGTCACTTCAATCAATAGGCAAGTTATTTCTTCGGAGCCACGGGAGACTGTGGAGACCATCAAGAAATGATCGGAAGGGAATAGAGTTGGTGGAGAAGAGGGAAGAAGGATTTGAGAGGGGTTTCAGGATTTTCTATTTAAATTTATTATACTTATGATTTTCTCATATATTTGATAAATATTTGCTGGATTTTCTTATATGTTATTAAATTAAAAAGTCCATTTATAGGAAGAACTTGAGGTTGATGGAGTACTATTCTTCAAAAATCTAGGCATGCTTCTATAAGGCACAAATATAGAAATTAGAAAATTTTATTTTGTTTGAAAGTTAGAAAATCTAATTTTTTATGGACTCTAGGTCTAGAATTTTGTAAGGACTCCAATACTTTATTTTTATATAGACTTTTGGGTGATCTACATAAACCTTTTACTGTATTAATTGAGAATATAGATTGGACAATTGAGATTTGAGAACATAAAAAATTGAGTTGCCCTCCCTTTGTCTTCCTCTCTTCGTCTCTCGATATTCCCCTTCTTCTCCTCTCTCCTTATATCCTATGTCAATTTGGCATCAAAAACCTTTGTCGTGTCAAAGATCATCTTGAATACTTCTAAATGGCACACATAACTAAGGTGGCACATACTCTTACAAGCAAAAATCTATCTACGATGGTAGGGACTAACATGCTTGGAACAGAATTTTGGGACATCTTTATTAATGAAGAGTGTGAAATGAGCCTTTAATAAGAAATGATGGACTGCAAAAGATAATTAATAATTTTATTGGTTAAATAGTTTGCATGGCCCTCAACCTTTTCCTATTTTTTTTCTTAATTTTATTGCTTTTATAAATTATTTACTTATGAGCTAATTATGTATCACTTCGATTTCTTTTCTGCAAATTGAATCAATTGATCAATGATATATGCATAACTCCTACTGCTTGTTTAGTTTCTTTCTTCTTCTTTTTTTTTTTTTCCATTTTGTCTAATTAAGACAACAAGAAATTTTTTTATCAAAATCATCCTAAAGATGACTAGTACTTTGTTTAAGGAAGTTAAATCTCCATTCGTATTCAAGTGCTAGGTGAAAATTCTTGTTCCATGACTCCTTTTTGTTTATGAAGGTTGAAAGAATTGCAAATATTTGTGGATAGTAATTTGAGAATTTTCATTTTGATTTTGGTGATTTTTTTTGTACTTATTCATATCGACTTGAGTATATATGGCAAAAATTAATATATCAGGTGATTTCAAGATGTAAAAGAAAATGGGACTACTGTGTATATTCCCATAATTAAGTTACTAGGTTGTATAGTTATTAAGAAAAATAAAAGCATTACAAGCGGTTAAAACTACTGCTAAAATGTTACAGCAGCATTACTTTTAGCGGCAGTCAGAACCACTGCTAAAAGTTTAAGCAGTGGCCAAAAAAATGCAACTGAAAGTATCAAAGATAACTGTTGCAACATTTGCATAGTGATTAGGATAGCTGGATAAAATTTTTGAAACAGTAGAAAAATACTACTAAATCCAAATTAAAACAACGTTCCCCAGCACTTATGTAATGCCTTGGGCTTGAATCAGCAATGGCACGTTTGGCAACGGCAAAATAGATGTTAGGAAAATCACTGAAAGAAGGTTTTCCAGATGTTTTTATACTTTTACCAGCAACTGTGATTGCTGCTAAATCCTCTTATCTCATAGTAACCCCTAATATTGAATTTAAATTAGCACCAAAGTGATTAGGAGAAGAAGCTGCAACTTCTTCATGTGACTTAGTCAATGTAAAAGGTTATGCGTGAGCATGAAACTAGTCTACCACCGATGGCCAGTTTACTCATGACCAGACCATTTGTCTTACAACAAATTTCACATTAGATTGTAGAATACCACGTGGCAACATTCTATGTCCACCATGTGATAACCAAAAGGCATTTAGGGGGTGCTTGATTTGGGGAGTGGAGGTCTGAAATCAAAATGGGAATGGATAACTCACATTCCAATCGTTTGATTGGAGAGAGTCTCATTCCGATTTCGATTCCAATTCCAGGAGAATGAGAATGGCCGAATTCCTCTCCAATCGAATCCGGACTCTCTCCATTGGATTGAGATCTCATTCCACCGAAATCATAATTAAACAAAAAAAATATCGAAGGAGATCTCTTCTCATCCTTTCACATCCTCTCCTCATACCTCCATCACTGCTAACTCTATCACGCCATTGACCTCAGGGGAGGCGTGCTCGTGGGTGCCGACAAAGGAGCAAGGCTGGCAGCGACCAACTCGACGATGGAACGATAAGAGGAGAAAGAGGAGGCCGGCTTGCAGCGATGGCTTGCGGCAGTGAAAAAGGGTACAGGGGGCAGTTACATCAGGTGGGGGAGGCGCGGGAGGTGCCTGGGGTCGGGGAGGGGAGGTGAGGGGGGTTGGTAGCGTCGGAGCCAGGGGAGGGGAGGGGGTTTGGTGGCATCAAATTCGGGAGAGGGGAGGGGAGGGAGTTTGATGGTCGCATAGAGCCGAGTGTGGTACGGACGGTGGTGGGGTGGGGCCGTGACAAGGGCAACGTGGTTGTGAGAGGAGAGGGGGTCTGCGGCGAAGAAGAAGAAGCACGGGGGAGTGTGCCTTCCTTCCTTCACCTCTCTTCTTTTTTCTTTCTTTCATTTTCTTTTCTATTTTTCTATTTTTCTTTCATTTTTCTTTCTATTTTTCATAAAATTATTTGTATTTTATATTTTATCTCATAAAATATTTCATCTCTTATTTAAAAATTTCTAATTTTATATAAAAATTTATTTTGATTTATATTTTCAAAAAATTTTGGGCTGGATTTATTATTATTTTTTACTTAAAGAGGGAGGTTGTGGGCCACCTTTTTTTATTTGTAAGGAGAGACTAGATTTTCTTCTTTTTTTGGTAAACAAGGAGGACTAGATTTATTAGTTTTGTAAGCTTGGATCACTTCTGTAGTTAATCAAAGATTTGAGTCAACTTTTTGGCCCAAAATAAAAGATGTGTCCAAAATAATATTTCATTCCAATTCCTACCTTTAAATGAACCAAACAACGATAATAGGAATCATTCATTCTGATTTTGATTATGATCATAAACCAAATATTTTGGGGGATTTGATCATTCTGATTCTCATTCCGATCGTTTTCGATTTCGATTTCGATCACGAACCAAGCACCTCCTTAGATTTTGGTGACTCCCTTTCAAGCAAAATGACCAAATCATAAAAGACTAATGCTGAACAGGTAAAGCATACTTATGAAAATATAGGATTTAAGGCATTCTTTACCTTCTAAGTTGGGAACATCTAAAAGTTTACAACTTAGCTAAGGCCCTGTTTTGATATGACTACAATTTTTTTAATTTTCAATTTTAAAAACCAAAGCACAAAAACTAAGGCATAAAGACCTTTCTGGTAGAACAGTTTTCATTTTTTCAAAATATTTATCAAGTTTTTGAAAAGAGCAAGGGTTATAAAAAGTGACTATTTTAGGAAAGGCACATAGTTGAAAACTAGACAGGTTCTTCAAGAATTACTTGAGGTTATACCCTAATCTCCTTTTGCTTCTCCTTGTATCTTCCACTTTTCTCTATTCTCTTGGAATAAGAGAAAGAAAAATGCACAATAGGAAATCTGCCTATATTCCTAAAGTGGCCTGCCCCTTACTAATTATGGAGAGAGAAAAGCAACAACAACCAAGTTGAACGTGGCAGTGGGGCAAGTGTGGGTTATGAGAAAGAGATAGACTTCGAGATTACCTTAGACCTTCTCTAGTATGTACCTTCTTACTCAATAAGCGTACCATGATTATTACAATGTAGGCAAAGGTGCCCCCGATTTTTCCACAACTTCTATATATATATTAAATTTTTTAGGCAAAATTTCATATATATATATATATAGGTGTTTGGCCCCTCCTGAAGTTGGTTGGTATTAAATATAGCTTGGAGAATCTTGAAATAAAAAATTTTAAAAGGAAACAAATATTGTAAATCAGCTTTCTCTGCTTGGAAGTTAGATCACTTCCAACTTTCTCTTTCCTTTTCATTAATTTTTTTTTCTTTTTTCATAATTATTTAGGAGAAGACAAAGGTTTTCCTTCTTCTATATTAAATAGAATTCAAATTACCTATTTAAGTACACTCTAACTAATTAAAGAAGTTAGAATCGTAAAGGGAAAACACACATACGGCTCCAAGAGTGTAGAGTCCATTCCAATGGGAAAGAACTCAAAGAGAAAGAGGCAACATCAACATCAATTCATGCAACATCAACTCAAGCTTCCTCGGTTCTATTCAACATCCTCTTCACTTCTTCTCTTTTTCTTTTTCTTTTTATTTCATTTTTCTCTTATAACTTTATTCATATTTTAGGTCCATTATGAGTAGAAAAATTAATGATTTTTTCAAGAAAAAAAAAGTAGTAGAAAAAATTGATGGTGGAGCTATGCAATCTGCACCTAAGGTTGAGGCTGAGATTGAACGTCGTCAACCAACTTCAAGAATAGGCGCCATTCCTACAGAAGAAAGGCCATCTAAATAAATAAAAGGTGGAACCAAATATATTGATATTCATGAATTGGAAAGAGATCCTGAATTGCGCAAACAAATTTAAAAATATTTTATGAATCAATATGATGAAATTCGATATGCCTATATTAGTTTTGATCCTTATCAGCCAATATTGGACAAGTATGATTCCATTGGTTCAGAAAATCATCATAGGCATTTTCAATCATATTGGTTCAATCAATATTCTAGTTCGTTCGAATATTCTTCAACTACAAATGCTGTTTACTGTTTTGCTTGCTGTCTCTTTTCAAAGCCAGATGAAAGAAGAAGCAAATTTGTAGAAGGTAGATTTCAAAATTGAAAAAAAGTCAATGGTGGGGAGAATTGTGCATTTTTTACATGTGAAAAAAAATCTGAATTTCTCACATAATATTGCTATGAAGAGCTACCATGATCTGATAAATGAGAGGCAATATATTCAAAAAGTAGTTGAGAAACAAACCTCTGAATAGATTGCTTGAAATTGTTTACAGCTCAAGACCTCGGTGGATGTAATTAGATGGCTTACATTTCATGCTGGTGTTTTTCGAGGATATGATGAACGTCCAAATTTAAAAAAATTGAGGTAATTTTCTTGAACTACTCAAGATTTTGGCATGCTATAATGAGGATGTTGGAAAAGTTGTTTTGAAAGATGCTCCTAGTTATGCTTCTTATATCTCACCAAAGATACGAAAGAAAATTCTACAAATTTTTTCAAGAAAAGTGAGAAAAGTCATAAGGGACGAAATTGATGATGCCAAATATTGTATAATTGTTGTTGAAGCTTAGGATGAATCAAGAAAAGAACAAATGGCTATTATTTTGAGATTTGTTGACAAGAATGGATTCATAAGGGAGCGATTCTTTGATATTATCCATGTCTCAGATATAGTTTCTTCGACTCTTAGAGATGCTATTTATAATGTTCTCTCAAGGCATAATTTAAGCATTAAACATATCAGAGGTGAAGATTATGATGGGGCTAGCAATATGCGTGGTGAATAGAATGGTTTGAAAGCTTTGATTAATAATAATTATCCATATGCTTATTATATCTACTGCTTGGCTCATAAACTTCAATTAGCACTAGTGGGTACATCAAGAGAAGTTATTATTGTTTATTAATTTTTCAATGATTTACTGAATATTGTTAACATTATGAATGCATCTACAAAACATCATGATGAATTGAGAGCAAGACAAGTAGCTGAAATTGTAAATTCATTAGCCATTGATGAGCTTGAATCTGGAAGAAGGCAAAATCAAATTAGCAGTTTACAATTTGTTTTTATATTGAATTTGATGATAGAAATCTTGGAGATAACTGATGACCTTTGTCAAGCTTTACAAAGAAAGTCCCAAGACATTCTTAATGCAATGCATTTCGTAAAAAGTACAAAGATTTTACTTCAAAATTTAAGAGAAGATGGATGGGTGAGTTTATTAGAGGATGTGATACTGTTTTGTGAGAAATATGAGATTGATGTTCCAAATATGACTACTACTTATAAGTGTGGTGGTCGAGGTCGTCGACAAAGTGATATTACTAATAAGCATCATTTTCAAGTTGATATATTTAATGCTGCTATTCATACTCAATTACATAAATTGCATAGTAGATTTAGTGATGATCCAGATGAGTTATTAATTTTTAGTAGTGCTTTGGATCCTAGAGATGGTTATAGGTTATTCAATTTAGAGAGTATATATCAGCTTGCAGAGAAATTCTATTTAGAAGACTTCAGTGAGCATGAAAGAAGACTTTTGAGAAATCAATTACAACTTATCATATTGATGTTCCAAAGAATCCTGAGTTCCAGAATATGTCTACAATTTTAGAATTATGTCAAGAATTAGTGAGAACAAGAAAGTCAGATGTTTATCTACTCATTGATAGACTGATTCATCTTGTATTGACTCTTTCAGTTTCAACTACTACTATATAGAGAGCATTTTCAGCAATGAAGATTATCAAAATCAGATTGTGTAACAAGATGGAAGATGATTTTTTTGTCGATTATTTAGTCACTTACATCGAGAAGGAGATAGCTAAAAATTTTACAGTAGATTTTATTATTGATGAATTTCGTTCTATGAAAGAACGTTGAGCTCAATTCAAATAATGTTTATAAAAAAATTATTTAAATTAATTTTAATTATTTATTAATATTTTTTATTTTTATATTCTCTTGGCCGCCCTGTAAAAGTTGGTGTGGTCCATCCCTAAATGTAGGTAAGGTAGACAATTAGCCCTGTACATGAAGATATATACTCATGCCAATCCTTGCTAGGAAAAAAATTGTCCCTTCATGAATGAGTAATTATCTTGCAATTTAATTAGTCCCTCCACCTCCCTCTATCTGCAAGTAGTCATTGAAAATATTTATCACTTTTCAAACTTAGTGCCCCATACTAGGTGGGTGCAAGCACAAGCTTTAGATAACCTAGAAGCTAACTAAATGTAGGACTAAAAGAAAAAGATTATTAGAAAGGAACTAAAGGCTCTTCAGGATGGTGTATCTTGCCTACCAGATCTAACTCTCCAAGAATAGTCTGGTCTTTGATGCTGAGGTGTTTCTGCTCACCGCATGTTGGAGAGGATCTTTTGCTTGGTCGATAAGTACAGCCATTTCGATGCTGCTAGCCCACGCTTTGATGTTTTCAATTTATGGGGCCCCTATGCTGCTCTCGCAGCGACCTAAAGGGTTATCTTCATTTTCTAAATGCCCCCTCCTTCGAGGCATATCAAGATAAACTTTGACGGTAGTATGAGAGATGGCAGGGATGATGCTGGCTTTGTCATCCAAGGACCTCATGCTAGATTGCTAGCAGTGGGGGGATCACATCTCTGTGAGCATTCTATCCTGCATGCTGAGCTCCATGCTGCTTGGACTGACATTATCTGTGTCCGACAAGAGCTGCGGATGAGAAGATCATTATTAAGGGAGACTCTGCTACCATGATTGGCTGGATTCAGAGCAACACGATGCAATCGGAGGTGCACCCACTCCTTCAGAACATTTGGACCTGCCTTCGTGACTTCACTACGGTCTTTGTTTAGCATATCTTCCAAGAGACGAATAGCATCGCTGATTTGGTTGCCTCCTATGTGGCTGAGCACACTGGTCACTACAAGAAAATAGATTATTAGGAACGACAATTCTGATTTGGTTGCTTCATATGTGGCTGAGCACACTGTCACTATAAGAAAATAGGTTATTCACGATGGCTAATTACCGTCGCTAATAACCCAATCCCTGTCGCTAATAATATTAGTGATGGACTTCCGTCGCTAAAAATTTGTCAGAAATAAGGTCGTTGCTAATTACCATTATTAGTGACAGCAATAAGTCCATCACTAATGCATGTAATTAGCGATGGTATTACCGATAATAAAGCTGTCGGTAATATTTTTTTATTTAAATTTTTTTAATTAAAATTTTTAAAAATTATTAGCGACGGCATTACTGACGCTAATGCCGTCAGTAATAGTCTTTACCAATGCAATTAGCATCGTTAATACCATCGCTAATAATTTTTTTTAAAATTTATAATTAAATTTTTTAAAATCTATTTTAATCACAGTATAAACAATTATACTTTCTAAAATTTGTTATAAATAAAATAATAATTATTTACCATAATCATAAATATAAAATTAATTATATTATATTAAAAATATAAATTTTATAATTTTATAATTTTATAAATTTATATTGCTTTACAAGTATCAAAATTACATATATATCAAAAATTAAATTATGTGAGATCTTTCTCGTTGTCCTCCACATCCTATTCCTGCTCTTATATGTTCTCTCCAGCAGTTGATGGATGAGAGCTGAATGTCCCAGCATCCTGTATCGAAGAAAAATAAAATATTATTAATAAGTTTCGATATGAAAGCATATATATCGATATGGAGATGTATATTTTAATATACTACTCTGATTCTTGAACAGATTATTCTTACATATTTTATTTGATGATACGGAGCTATAGACACCTCTGACCCATCGATTGGATAGTTAGATTGAATTTTTATCCCCCAGGTCTCCTTTCCAGACTCAAGCCTAAACATATGAAGATTGTAAATATAAAAATTTAAAATAAATAAAAAAAATTATTAATAGACTTACCTACTGTGATGGCTGTGATAATGTGCCCAGCTGATCATATAGATGAAGATTCTAAGGAATCTCAATGACCGTATCGCGGACGATGTCTCGAAAGCTTTGAGGTCACTAGCTCCAAAATTTTTGCACGACCTCCTCCACATGTACATCACCCCATGTCTGGGTCATCAAGGCCTGAGAGGAGGACATCAAAAAGTATCGAGCTGTTGGAGTATCGAAGCTATGGCTGAATCCTATGATCTGACCCCTACTCACCCCTCCGATGGCCCTAAGCCATCCCTCAAGGTCAAGGAGGGGTTGAGAGGATGGGTCCTCACCATGCCACGATACGAGATACTCTGTATAATCCACCAATATAGTTTAAAAATTTATTAGTCCATGCATATCAATATATATAAAAAATTTAATAAATAATATTTTAAGTTGTTACCGCGATCTGTCAAGATCTAGGATCTTAGTAATCACCAGTCCTCCTAGATTGGTATGTGGCCTCCCATATCTACAGCTGCCCTGGTGCATGACTCAACTGTCAAACTGGACTTCGTCCATTTAGGATACCCTCTGAAATACTTCCATACAACTGAGGCATGGGATGCACAGTCCTTTTCTATCTTTTTCTTCCTAAAACTATCCCACTGCTTTCAAAAAGGATGATGCTCGGAGAAAAATTGATGATGATAATCGAACCAATAGGGCTTACGACCATGCTCAAGTTGAATTGATTTTATATTCTTCATGCAATAGGAACATGCTAACTTTCCATGAGTGCTCCATCCTAACAGCATCCCATAAGCAGAAAAATCATTAATAGTCCATATCAATGTAGCCTTCATTACAAAATTTTGCTTTTTTGATACATCAAATGTATATGTGCCATCGGACATAAAAATTTTAGATCATCAACAAGAGGCCTTAGATATACATCAATGCTTCTACCAGGGTATCATAATTTAGGAATGACTAATGAAAAAAAATATTATATTCTTTCATGCACATCATGGACGGCAAATCGTGTGGAGTAATAAAGACTGGCCAATATGAATAAGGAGCTGCTGCATGACTGAATGGTGTAAATCTATCCATAGATAGATCTAGTCGAATATTGCATTATTTTGAGTAAAAAAAGAGTGGCAAGCATTAAATTTCTTCCATACCTCACTGTCTAATGGATGACTTATCATATCGGTGTGCTTGTGAATCCCTTCTTTATACCATCTCATCTACCCAGCAATACTCTTGGACAAGTAGAGTCTCCGAAGCCTAGGAGTAAGGGAAAAGTATTGAAAAACCTTATATGGTATATCCTTCTAATTTCTATCCTCTTACCTCAGCTTAAATCGGTTTTCATCGCATACGTCACATGAGCTCTTCAGTTGGTCCTTCTTGTAGAAAAGTATTTAATTATTACGATATACATCTATTTTCTTGTATCCCATGCTTAATCCTTTCATCATTTTTTTTGAAGCATAAAAGCTCCCAACAAGCTTCTCATCCTTCGATAGCATCTTCTTTATTATTGCTACTATCTTATCATAACAATTAACCGTCATATTAAACTCGATCTTCAAGTTCAACAATCCTGACACAGCTAATAATATAGTGTGTATTTCACATCCCAGCCATAGTGGTTCATCAGCAACTTTCAGCATATAATAGAAATCATCACTGCCAGCTTCTAAATCATCCTTCATATCCCAATCAAATTTAGGACCAGCTGCATCCATAACTATGTCTCCCATTTTATTGTATCCCTGTCCTATTGACTTCTAACCCTTGCAATTATCTCCTACATCTCTCCATGCAGGTACCAATGCTTGTAGTTTGGCATAAATCCACTCCTATATAAGTAGATAATTATTATATCTATGTTAAGTATTTTTCTATTGACACATCTTTTATAAGGACAACGAGCCCATCCTTGAACTAAGAGTGTTGTATTCCTAAGTACTTGATACCCTCCTTATATTTAGTAAAAATCAACCATCGACTACTTGACGGTCCATCTAACTATGGTCTATGGCACACTATCTAAAGATTCTGCATATATAAATACAAGACAAAACTCTTATCAATTACTTTATCATTTAAAATGCCCTACATAATAAATACATCCTATCATCAACTAATAAGTATAGAAGGTCCTATCCCATTCAAAAATTACATTAATTCTATAGGTCAATTACAGTAATTAAATGATATACAATAAAAGCTGAAAGAAATTTTGACAGTATTTTTTCTTAGTTCTTCCCACATGACTGAAGATGTGTGAGGAGAACTAAAATAAATATTATTCAAAATTTTTTTCGAATCCTTAATATACCATTTGATTAGTGTAATGATCTATAGAATTAATTATATTTTTCAAACTGTCCATACTGGATAATCAATTAACCAATGTGCATAATTCTTCCATCCATATAAAATTATATAAATATTTGAATACTGTGGAATATGTACATTAGTCAAAAGATAGATTTATGGTTATATGCAATATAATATTTTTAAAATTTTTAAATTAGTGGGTTTCTAAGTAAAGAGCATCATTGTAAATGGGGATGGTTAGGATGCGCATCCCGTACATGCAGACTTGGAGCGTGTCAGATGACTAGGCCACGCAAGCACACCAACATGATATCTAGGCAAATCCCATCTTGGAGATTCTAAAGTACCAAGCGGTATTACAAATATGACTTAAAACGGATCGAGCTGGGTTAAGTCACACATCTCCTTAAGTCCAGCCCGAAGATTTTTTCAGACTTTGGGCTAGGCTTAGGGCTTAGAATCCAATCGTTGAGCTGCTCCGACCGACATCAAAGTAGATAAGCAGATCAGAGTCGATCCGATGGTGGCTCGATCTCGAACTCCTGCCGTCGAAAGTAGTAGGGCTACTCTCATCGGAGAGCTTCCTAAAGTGGTTCCACCTTTCGAGAATAATATTAATTTAAATAATATTATTAAAATTAATAATATTATTAATTTAAATAATATTATTAGTAATATTATTTAAATTAATAATATTATTAATTTAAATAATATTATTTAAAATAATAATATTATTATTTTAAACACTATTAATATTTAAATTTAAATATATTAATTTATGATAATTGGATAAATCTAATTTTAAATATTTAAAATTTAAAAAGATAGAAATGGTGGATGGGAACGGGGTGTGGCGATGGCGATGGTACTCACAGTATGATGGTAGTGCGGGTTCGATGGCTGGGCACTCTGAAAGAGGGAGGTGGGGCTGCGGGTCTGGTCCGACAAGGAGAAGGGTGAGGGAGAAGGGAGTGGCGGCAAGGGGTCTGATCCGACAAGAAGAGAGGTAGGGGGAGAATGGGGAGGCGGATTTGATCCAGTAAGGAGAGCGGTGGGGGGAGAATGGGGAGGCGGTGGAGGGAGAAAGAAGAGGCGGTGGGGGGTCCAATCTGACAAGGAGAGGGGCGGAGGGAGAAGGGGGAGGCTAGGCGGTGGGACGCTGGCTCCAAGAGGCGGTAGAAAAGAAGGGGGGAGCTCGGAGACGTGGGCTTGGGGATGCAAGTTCCAAGAAGAAGAGGGGAGGCCAAGCGGCAGGACACTAGCTTCGAGATGCAGTCGGCAGCATCAGGGAAGAAACGAGTGGGGGCTCAGGAAGCTTCGATCCGACGTGGGGATGCCGGAGACAGCGGTGCGAGGCTAGGGGAGGAGGTCAGGGGCTCCAGCGGTGCAGCAGGAGAGAATGGCAACCGAAGAAAGGGAGCCAGCGGGGTAGCAAAGGGAGGGTTTCTGTGAGCCCATCGGGGATCCAGGGGTATTGTTAGGGCTTAATTATTAGCGACAGTATTATTTCATCGCTAATGCCATAATTAATAATAATTAATTATTAGCGATGACTTTGCCATCGCTAATAACAAAATCACCATCGCTAATAATTATTTAAACTTATTACGATGAAAAAATTTTCTATCATAATAATTTGTCAGTAAATATCATTATTAGTGACGACTAGTTAGCCATCACTAATAGTCTATTTTCTTGTAGTGGATGATTGGGTCTGGCATCAGGATCAGATTTATGCATATCCACTGTAGGATATTTTGTTTTTGGATCTTTTGGATTGTACTCACATTAGACTGATGTGAGCACCCACTTGTATCAAAAAAAAAAAAAAACCGAAGGCTGGGTAAAATAAGTTGAAGCTTTACTATTGAATGTCTGCATTGATGCTTAGAACTCGCCAAGGATATTCAAAGGAGGCTGCAACCTGCCAAAATCCACCAAGTTGCCATTGGTACTAAGATTGCAATTTGGCGTGGTCTTGATATTACAAAGTATAGGTCCATTGAAACTTATGCATCAAGTATAATATCCTTTATCTAATTAAATAAGGATGGTCCAAATGTTAACAAGGGCTTGGTGATACTGATGAGTGCAGGCTCGACCTAGTCTTGTTCCATCCAACTTCCAGTGCATACATGACATTTTCTTCTCTGGTGATGTTTGGACTTTCGTGTCAGTCATTTGACCTGTTTTGTCAAATAATCTGGCGCATGGTGGTCTAAGATCATGGAATTTGATGTGACAGACCAAGATCAAGTTGCTAAAGATTAGATGGTATTTGGTCTCCATCGTTTAGTTTGATTTCATGGTTCGTTATGACCTTGGATCATGTCAAATATATACAAGAAAAAAGATATTTGTGCAAATCAATTTCAACCAACTTGCTCATATATGAAACTAAAATTAGTTATAACAACATAAAAATATCTCATCAAATTCCATTTTACTTTGATCCAAGCTTTTGTATCCGACCATATCTCTAATCTTATATGAATAAATTATTATAAGTTCTAGGAAACTAAGTTGCTTGGAGCATATTACACCTATGAATAGGTTCATTACTGGACTGGGGCACAGCCAAGGATACCTCCTTGAAGGAAAAACACCCTTTTCCTATTACAACGAACTATCCAACCAAATATAGTTGAGTTGTCATGCCCCTGACCCGAGATCATGAGTCTAGGATTCATGTCAACCACCGTATACTCATGGAGAACTCTCTCCACAAGCATACAAGATATTTCAAATACGATATCAATACATCATAATAAAATTAATAATAAATTAAGTCTAAATTTAACTAACTAAAATTAACTCTAATCTCTCATAAAATTTTAATAATATTCAAAAGATCTTATATCAATTAAACCTTAAATAATAATCTTATAAAATATAATAATAATTCTACATCTAAACTTGGTTGATTCTGTTGGCTCTCACCTTTAAGCTCACTTCCAAGTAGTACCCACATCCGTAATTAAGGATCTGAATCTAAAAAGAAAGAAGAGATAATGAGCTCGATAGCTCAGTAAATAATGAATATCTCAACTAGATATTTCAGATATTATCATAAGATATGATAGTCAAAAATAAATATCATGAATAAATATATGAACATATTTTATAGTAATTAATGTAAATCAAATCCTTTCAAATATTCATATACATACATAATCATAATTTTGATTTAAAATAAATCATATATAACTCAACAATCTTTGACTATGACCACGCTTATACTCTATGGTGGGGTGAGAGCTCAATAATCAAAATGTCAATGCATAACCTATGGACAAGATCCACTAAATATCAATGTTTAACCCCATTAGTAGGATCCACTGAATACTAACCTTCATTAGCAAGGTCCATTGAATATAGTTAGGCCGAAAGTTCAAATCCAATGCATATCAAGTGCATTTATAAAAGAACATATATATTATAATTCCATTCAACATATACATATTTCATAATAAATTAATAAAACATAATATTTTAGAAATCTCAAATTTGTAAATCATTTTTCATTCAAAATATAATTTCATAAATCATCACATATATCAAGATTAATTATTTACTTCCAAAATAAATTATGAAATATCTCGAAAAGATAGTTCATTACTTATGTCGTACGTACTCTGACAAGATCTAAATAATTTAAAAAATTTTATTTCTAATCTTTAATAAATAGATCATAATGCAGAATCCACTACTGGAAATCTTCTTGTCAAAATGATCACACCCTTATATAAAATCGGATCCAATAATTAGAAGGGATATTAATAACTATGAAAAGATAGGAGATAGATAGTCACATCCAACAGTCTAGGTCAGTCTAATTATCATAACTTTTTCATCCACTAAGATTAGGCTAGAAGATAGGTGGTTCAATAGAGATCAAGGATGTCAAATCAATAGTATCTGACAAGAACCAAAGTTGAGGCTAATATGTTGTTTAATGATCAAGGGTTAACTTGACAAGTAACTTCATCTAATCAAAGACAACTAAGATACAAGAACTCAATAAAGATTAATAAAAATCAAATCTTGTGATGCTCAACACAAACTCGGATAGCACGCATATGCTATCTAACCTACAGGATGGTTCAAAATTTGTCTACTAGATCAACTAGGATTCAAAATGACGGAGCTAGGGACTCTTCGTTAGATTCATAAATCAAGTAAAAAGAAAATGTCAGAGAAAAGAGAAATTAACAAGATGGAATATTACTGATCAGATAATACTGTCCGACATCTCAATCGATCTAAGTAAGATGATTTCATCCAATCATGATTGAAATAGTGTATAGATAATTCAATAAAAATTATGAATGATCAAATCTAATGATATCCGATCAGATCAAGATGGGTGCCGACAAACTGTCTGGTGACTATGGATAAGATCCTTTACTAAACTCAATCAAAATCATAAAAAAAAACCCTTTACTAGATTAATCTTAGAGAGAGAAATAATTTTTGAGAGAGAAAATATTGTCGAGAGATAAAGTAGAGAGAAAGTGGGAAGAGGGAGGAAGGTAAGAGGGGAGAGAGAGAGAAACTCTTTCTCTCCCCTTTTTTCTCTTTTTTCTTTTCTTTCTCTTCTTCTTCCCTTTTCTTTTTTTTCTTCTTTCTTTTTCTTTCTTCTTCTTCTCTCGATGGAACAGGGGACTTCTCATTCCCCTTGTTTCTCAGAATAGGAGAGCTTCTTCCCAATGGTGGTAGTGGTCGAAAATGTAGGCCATAGTAATGCAGACAAGGGACCACAGATCGACGGTCGGTAATGACAACTACCATTGAAAAATCAAGAGAAATGGATGTAAATCAAAGCAAAATAGGGGAATCAATCCAAGCCCCTTTTTGAGAAAATATGATAGTTCACCAATCAGAATCAATGACCTAATAGCTAAGGAAAGAAGGAAGGAGGGTCAACTGTAGATTGCCAGCCATTGCTAGCTTTTTTGATGATGTTTAGCTGCCATTTTTGATGAACTCAAGAAGAGGAAGATGGTTCTTCTTGAAGATGATTGGAGGCTATCGATGGTGGATTTTACAAGGGACTTGATCCCTTTAAATAGAGATGGAGGGGGAAAAGAGTTGGACTCTCTTTCGACCTCAAATTTCGACTCCAAGCAGGAGTCCAATGAGAGAAGAGAAGAAGACTCCCAACAGGAGTCTTCTCTTTGTTTTTTCTCTTTTTTCGACCATTTTAAGATCTATACGACTATTTTAACTAGGTTGATAGGCTAGTATTATATTCTTCTTCTCTAAAAAAAATTTTGCCCTTAAAACTTTTTTTACCTATGCTTTCAAAAAGTTGGGACTCATAGTACTAATCTCATCCTTGAACTTTTTGATATTCTAAGTCTCGATGCAATTTCATCTTTCCCTTATTTCATAAGGAAAAGGTCAATGCTACAAGTGTTGATCAGAATCAAAACCTTTATTTCTAGTAATCAAAATTAATATTTTAATTTTAAATAAGAATATCAGGTTCTTGCCAAAAAAAAATCAACTGCTCATGTTTTAATCTATCTATGGTAAAGTCATAAACAAACTCTAATCTACTCTTAGTAGAAAAATATTCAAATATAAGGTCGATAAATAGTCTTACATTCTTTCTAACTAATAAAGATACATAAGCTTTAATTCTAAAATAAAAGAAGTCCCTTGTATATATTCCAACTCCAAGATCAAAAATTGATAGTCTACCAGCCAAGTCTCAAGATGCTAAAAAAATATCCTTAGCCCAATAGATAGGGATCTATTGGTGAAAATTACATAATGATATCCAAAATAATCTATGATCGCTGTCATAGGCAGTCAAAAATAAATCTTAACTCAAACTATATAGATAGGATGAGCTAAGATTGAATCCACAGAGATCAATGGGGTTATGTTCATATTTTAATTAGGATTCTGTTAGAGTTTTAGTTAAATTATAAAAAAAAATATGAAAGAGTGAGAATATGATTGAAACTAGAAATAAAAATTCAGATTAAATTAAAATAAGTAAGCAAGAGATTAAGATGTCTCAAGATTTCGATTCAATTTTTACTATAATATAAAGTATTTCTTTAATATGTAATTATTAAAATTATGATTGATCTCCGAGCATAATCTATCTAGCTGGATATGGATCGTAGTATCTTGATCCACCGCTATATAACCATAAGCTATTCAAAGTCTCAAATGATAAAAATAAAATAATCTATAATCAGATTCCAAGCATAGCCTATCTCGCTGAGCACGAATCGTATTCTTAGATCACGACTCGTTTCTATATAGCCATAGGCTATTCAAAAATCTAAATTATAGTCTAAACCAGAAGCACAATACTTGAAGTAATGAAAAAAAAATTTATTCATAAAAAAAAAATCATTACAATCAAATTTTAATTATATAAAAAAATTATAAAATATAAATACTTAAAAACATCATCTACTCTCCGAAGATGAAGATCTTTAGCCGCACACGATCCCTTCTCTCCTCCTTGCAAAGCTTTTGAAGGTTTCTCCGAATTCTTAAAATTGATTTCTAAGATAAAGGTATGGAGGTCTTTTTATAGGTACTAGGAGGAAAGAGGTTTTCACGGTTTTGAGACGTGGGACTAAACGAAAAGAGTAGATAAATGGTTAGGATTTTATTTGTAAGGGATGGATGGATAGATAGGTAGCTGGTTAAATAAGAAAGAGAGAGATGCAAGGGGGCACCTCCTTTTTCTCTTTGTTTTTATTTTTATTTTTAAAAACCCTAAGCATCCGTTCTGTCGCGCGTCTCAAGTGCTCAAGCCCGCGCACAAACCTTCTTTCGTCCGCATGAATCGCTGCACCTGATCCGGCTTGTTCAAACCACGTCGCGCCCACATTCGGACCCATGCACCAGGCGGCTTGTCCGCATCATTTCCGCATGCATGCTCCTGTGCAAGCTCACGCGCACTATTAGCCCGCTTAAGCCTTCAAACCGCAGCCCAGGCTGCCGTAAGCCGCTCCCGCTCCCCCAAACTCGTGCACCCAACTTCAAACCTCTCGGACGCACTTGAACCCGCGCCCCCATGCCATGTGAATGGACCACATGAAGACCTATAGCCGCGCGTGAATGCCTCTGTGAGCCGAACTGTGCCTTGGCTTTTTCCTCGCTGGGCCCCATCCAAATCATGCTCTCAGCCTTCAAAAATCCCAAGTCTCCCTCCTCTTTAAAACTCATGGGTCCCCCAAATCAAATCATGCTGCTGGTTGTTTTTTTTTTTTTTTCTTTTTGTTTTGTGTGAGCCCCCACGTGAAAGGCATGCATGGAACCTTGTACGCTGAGCTAAAAAGCCATGTGGGTTTCGTGGGCTCTGGGCCGTGCTTGTTTTATGTTCAAAATTTATCAATAGGGATGGACTGTCTTAAACTCCGTATCTGCACATATGAAAAGCTTTTGTTGGTTATTAATTTTTTATGATTAATATTTTTTAAAAAATATATAAAAAATATTAAATAATAAAAATTAAATATTTTAATATTTTTTATATTATATCAATGCATTAATCATATCTTCAATTTAAATTTTGTTTGCCCTCGAGTAAAATAGATAAATCGACAATGTATATCGGTTCGTCCTTAAGTTAAAAATTATCCTAAACACTCCTAAAGACAGCTGGTATCTGATTAGACTATTAGAGAGGTACTTTATTGAATTACTAATTTGATCTAGTTAGTGGTTGAGTGCTAACCATAGAAATTTGTTGGAGATCTTCTTTCATCCACTCCCACCTCACTTTTAAGTCCTCCAACTTGCTGTGTGTTGGTGCAAAAATCCGCCTGCGCCGGAGAAGCTAGAGTTGTCAGGATCGCGGTCGCCGCCGGGACCTGCAAAAAAAGTCTAAATCGGAGGTGGGGTTGCTCCGGCAAGACCCTCCGACGTTCAAGTCAGTTCTCTGCCTCAACAAGAATGGAGTGCTCGAACGGAAATTTTAGCAGAATTTCTAGGTAAAAATGAGAGCTTAGAGAATAACGTATCTGGAGTCTCCCTTTTATAGGCGAAGGGGGCAACAGACTGATAGCGATGTCTGTAACCGTCTGGCAGTGGGCTGCCCAGGAATTTGTTGCGAAGAGTAGTGGAGTGGACCCGTGGCTATCACCGGGGCGTGCCACGTGGAGTCTGCCACGAGGAGCGGAGCGGCGTCCGTTGCAGGAAATGGAGCAGGATCGTGGCCATTATTGTGGCCTGCCAGGGAGTGATGGAGCCGCGTGGAATCCGTCGTAGGAAGCGGAGCAGTGCTGTGGCCGTTATTGTGGCCTGCCAGGGAGTGATGGAGCCACGTGGAATCCGTCGCAGGAAGCGGAGCAGTGCTATGGCCGTTATTGCGGCCTTCCAGGGAGTCCAGGCCTATCGGCTGGAGTTCGGCTGGGGTGTCTGACGGAGAGAGGTGGCTAGCCACCCATCTGAGAGGAGCTCGGAGTCCGGCTCTCGCAGGAGTTTGGATGAAGTCTTCCTTCCGTCAAAGTCGGGGGTGAAGTCCGGCTCCCGTAGGAGTCCGGGCGGGGTCTTCCCGTAGCCGGAGTCGGAGACGAGGTCTGGCTCTTGTAGGAGTCTGGGCGAAGTCTACCTGCAATTAAAGTCAGGGATGAAGTCCGACTCCCTTAGGAGTCCGGACGAAGTTTACCAGCGGTCGGGGTCGAGGACGGAGCCCGGCTCCAGTAGGAGTCCGGGCGAAGCCTTCCCGCAGTCGAGGTCGGGGACGAGGTCCGGCTCCCGTAGGAGTCCGGGCTGAAATCTGGTAGTTGTAGGAAGCCACCGTTGGGGAAGTTCAGCTGTTGGCGAAGTCCGGGGTAGTTCGGATTGGAGTTGAACCTGGCTGGAAGAAGTCCGGAAGGGATTCGGGGAACAGCTGATAGTCGTAGAAAGTCGGCTGGCGGTGGAGCTTAGTGAGTGCCTAAGGTGGTTTAATAGATAACTGGGGAAACTCATGTTAAAGGAGCTTGAGTGATGTAGTGGGAGTTCGTCCGTCGGGGGAATTCAATCAGCACTGTGGGAATTCGGCTGTTGGAGAAGTCCGGAGAGATACCATCTGCGGTCGAAAGCCGGAGGAGTCCCGGGAGGGTCAATCCTGTTAAGAACTTTGGCTGAGGGTATTTTATACCCAACACCAGTCCCCCTACTTTCGAGTTCGAATTTTAGATGAAGAAAGTACAGAAAGATTGTCACAGCTGAAGTTCCTCCCTCGATGTCTGCACGCGATCGTCCTCAAATATTTTGGCATTTAATGCGCGCATGCTGGAGCCTTTTTTCGATTAGGGCGACCCGAAGAGTCTTTTCGAAACTTCCACCAGGACATGATCCCAAGCATCACGTCATGAAAGTCTGCGAGCGGTCAACCCTAGGTCGCGGTGAGTGGGACACGCGGTGGGCACTGGTTGGCCTAGGGACACCTGCCACCATAATTGCGCCAGGCTCCGTTGCCTATTTAAGCCCCCACCTTTCCTCTAGGGGCTTCACTTCGCCTGAGGGACGAAATCTTTCTTTCGCCTGAGAGCTTAGCCACTCAGCCACTCCATCAGTGCCCCTTCCGACTTCGAGCGTCCTTCGCGTCGGTCTTTGCCATCTCCACCATCTCTCCGCCGTCTCCAGTCCCCCGATTCTCTCTAAGGGGTTCCCCCGCCGGGGCCTCCGCCCCGGAGGCCAATCTCAAGAGGATGCCACAGACTTGGAAGAGTGCAAGGAGGAGAACAGCAGTCTGTAAGTTCTCCGATTGTCAAACTGCTGCTGAGGGTTCCCATCGCCTTAAAGGGGGCTCGAGGGAGAATTCCTTCAACAATAGGGGTTTAATAACGGGGACAACCGGTGAAGGCGTTCCGCCTGAGAATTTCGGAGTAGCTGAACGGGGCGACACCGGTCAAGGGGGCAGAGCTGTCGTCACAAGTCGTGGCGGGATCCTTGATGTCGTCAGGACCGAGGGACCAGAAGCGATCGGTGCCGATGGTGGGGTAGTAAAACTTGTTGCGGGGACGGTGGAAGTAGCGCACGCCGACCTTGCCGGAACGCCTAGGATGGCGGTTGTCATGGAGCATCCGGTGATGACACATATCTCCGGTGCCATCGCTGCCTCCGAGGTAACTTCGGTTCTTCTTGAAACAGGTCATCGTCGCTGCTGCCGTTGCCTTTGCTGCCCCTTGAATTCTATCCCATCCTTTTTCCCCTAGGGTTGGAATTTCGGAGATGGAGCAGGATGAGATGGGGGGAGAGAGCCGAGAGGTTTATCACACGCACTGGAAAATGCAGCTGGGAAGGACAGAATCGGGAAGAGAAGTCTACAGCTTGAAGTGGCCTCCGGTGTATCCCTTCCGAGCCTTGTAATAATGTATTCTTTTCTGGCCCTCCGGGTCTTGTAACGTAAATCTTTTTAATCGAAAAATGAGAAGAAGATTTTGTTACCTCGTCCGCACTTTGCGTCGAATTGTTGTCTGCCGAACTTCTTTCCTTTACCATTGTTATTATTGTATTCCCTTCTTTCTTTTTCTCTTCTTTTCCTCTTCTTTTTTTTTTTTTTTTTTGACGTCATTCGTAGGTTACCGGTGGTTGTCACGTCGGCTCACCTTTCAGTTATCCTTTTTCTTCAACCTTAATGGCTTTATAATGCATATTTGATGAAAAATATGAGAAGGAAATTTTTCGCTACCTCTTTTACTCATGTGTTGAATTATCGTTTGCCGAGCTTTTTTTCGACCTTCGTGTCATTCGAAGGTACCCGATCGTATCGACCCATCTTTTTCATCCGTGGTCGCAGATTCATCTAGGGCCGCTCGGGTTTGGTGCCCCCATCAGGGCTCGAGCTCGGAGGTCTGAGCTTCCGTCACCCTGAGAAAGTTGTCTCATCTCGGGCTTGCGTTGAAGGCTTCCTTGAAAGCTGGGGTTCTTGATAAGAACCCCAACCCTTGCTGAGACGGGGTTCTCTGCATTTTTGACGCTGTTTGTTTTCCGTTCGTTGCTAACATAGTCCATCACTTTCCCTTTTAACCCCTCTCCCCTTTTTCTTTTTCGAGTGGGATTTTTCCCTCCGCTCTTAGTGGAGCTGCGGGAGTCCGGCTCTTGTAAGTGAAGTCGGGGCGAAATCCGGCTTCCGTGGGAGCCCGGATGGAGTCTACCTGCAATTAAAGTCAGAGGCAAAATTTGGCTCCCGTAAGAGTCCGAGCGGAGCTTATCAGCGATCGAAGTCGGGGACGAAGTCCAGCTCCCGTAGGAGTTCGGACGGAGTTTTATTGTGAAGGGGCCGCTGGGGAAGGTCTCCCTTTTTCTCGTCTGGTCTTGAATGACCAGACCTTAATTGATGTCAGGGCGAGGTTCTTTCCCTATTTCTGCCCTAACAGGTTTCAGCTCTGGTTAGGACGAGGTTCTCCTCTTGTCTCTAACGCGGCTGTAGGGGCACATATGGGCATTGCTGGGCCCTTCCCCCCATCTGGTCTAAAGAGAACCGGGCCTTCAACTTTGTTCAAGTTAGGGTGACGTTCTCCTCCTGTCCCTAACAGGGCTGTGGGGGCGCATATGGGCATTGCAGGGCCTCTCCCCCCATCTGGTCTAAAGAGAACCGGGCCTTCGACTTTGCTCAAGTTAGGGCGAGGTTCTCCTCCTGTCCCTAACAGGGCTGTGGGGGTGCATATGGGCGTTGCAGGGCCTCTCCCCCCATCCGGTCTAAAGAGAACCGGGCCTTCGACTTTGCTCAAGTTAGGGCGAGGATCTCCTCCTGTCCCTAACAGGGCTGTGGGGACGCATATGGACGTTGCAGGGCCTCTCTCCCCATCCGATCTAAAGAGAACTGGGCCTTCGACTTTGCTCAAGTTAGGGCGAGGTTCTCCTCCTGTCCCTAACAGGGCTGTGGGGGCGCATATGGGCGTTGCAGGGCCTCTCCCCCCATCCGGTCTAAAGAGAACCGGGCCTTCGACTTTGTCGAGACGAAGTTCCCCTCCTGCTTCCGACATAGTTTGTTTTGACTGCCATTCATAAGTTTTTCGAGCTCCATGGTCGCGGGAGGTCTGCTCCTCCGAGCTCCTTGAGGTAATAAGTTTTGGGCCGGACTACTTCTTTGACCTCATACGGGCCTTCCCAGTTTGGGGTGAGCTTCCCTCGATCCTGAGGTTGCGAGACAGTGGCTCGTCGAAGCACTAGATCTCCTGCTCTAAAGGCTTTATTCTTGACCCAAAAATTGTAATAGCGGGCGACCTTCTGTCTGTAGGCTGCCATCCGAACTTGAGCTACCTCCCGCTTTTCTTCCAGCAAGTAAAGGTTGGCTTTAAGGCCTTGCGATTTTTGATGTTCGTTGAATGCCACGACTCGTGCCGATGGGAGTTTAAGCTCAATTAGGATGATGGCCTCCATTCCGAAGGCCAAAGCAAAGGGGGTCTCCCCTATGGGCAGTCTTTGGGTAGTTCGATATGCCCACAACACATGATAAAGTTCATCCGCCCAAGTTCCCTTTGCCTTTTCAAGCCTCGTCTTGATCCCTTGCAGCAGGGTTCTGTTGGTCACTTCAGCTTCGTCGTTCGCCTGAGGATGGGCTATTGATGTGAAGTTGTGGGAGATATTTAGATCTTCACAGAATTCGGCGAATCTCGCTCCCACGAATTATCGCCCATTATCAGTGATTAGGGTCCTGGGCAGACCGAACCTGCATATGATTGACTTCCAGACGAAATCTTGCACTTTTGCTTCTGTGATTTTTGCTAGTGGCTCGGCTTCAACCCATTTGGTGAAATAGTCGATCGCTACAAGGAGGAACTTCCTCTGCCCCGACGCCACGGGAAAGGGTCCAAGGATGTTCATTCCCCATTGCGCAAAAGGCCATGGGGCACTCAAGGGTGTAAGCTCGGTGGCGGGCTGTCTCTGGATGTTGGCATATCTCTGGCATCGATCATACTTTCTGACGTATTCAATCGAGTCATGATGCATCGTCGGCCAGTAATATCCTTGGCAGAGCAACTTGTGGGATAAAGATCTAGCTCCCAAATGGCTTCCGCAGATTCCTTCATGCACCTCCCACAAAGCGTAGTCAGCTTCCGAAGGCCAGAGACATTTCAAAAGGGACAAAGAGTATGATCTCTTGTACAACTTGCCCTCATAAAGGATGTATCGGAAGGCTTGATTTCTGAGCTTCCGAGCCTCTTTTGCGTCTTGGGGGAGAACCCCATCTCTGAGATAGGTTATCAGTGGATCGATCCAGCTGGGCTCATGGTCAATTTTCATCACGGGCTGTGATTCTTCTGTACTCGGGCACTTGAGCACTTCAAAGAGAACATCTTTGGGTAATTCGGTCGGAGCCAGCGTTGCCAGCTTAGAGAGAAGGTCGGCCCTGGTATTTTCCAACCTCAGAATCTGTCTGATGTTAAAGCTGCTGAAGGCGGGGACGAGCTCCTTTACCTTTTCAAGGTATTTAGCCATGCTGTCCTCCCGCGCTTCGTAATTTTTGCTGACTTGTCCAACTACTAGTTGAGAGTCGCTGTGGACCTGGAGCCGATCTATCCCCAGCTCTTTGGCGATCCTCAGTCCTGCAATCAGAGCTTCATATTCTGCTCCATTGTTTGTTGCGGAGAACTCGAAGCGCAGAGCGTACTCCGCGACAACTCTCTCTAGACTGATCAAGATCAGGCCCGCGCTTGCGCCTGACATGTTGGAAGACCCATCCACGTAGAGGGCCCAAAAGCAAACAGAGGGATCTGCTTCTTCTTTGGGGGAGTTCGGTCGGGGCTTTAGGCCGTCAATTTTGCCTTGTTCAGGTTCGGCCTCTTTTGGGATAGTACACTCCACTATGAAATTCGCTAATATCTGGGCCTTCACTGCTGGCCTGGGTCGATAGTTGATGTCGAATTCTGTGAGCTCGATCGTCCATTTTGCCATTCTTTCAGAGGCATCCGCCCGGTGTAGAATCACCTTGATCGGTTGGTCGGTGAGCAGCGTTATGGTGTGCCCTTGAAAGTAGGGTCGGAGCCTCCGGGCTGCAATCAACAGGGCGTTAAGTCAGTTTTTCTAATTTAGTATACCTGGTCTCGGCACCTCTTAGCACGCGACTGACGTAGTAGATTGGCCATTGGACTTTTGCTTCTTCTTTGATAAGGACTGCCGCGAGAGCCATGGGAGAGACCGCCAAGTATAAAAACAGTTCCTCTCCAGGTTCTGGCTTCGCCAACAGCGGAGGTGAGCCGAGGTAGCTCCTTAGTTCTTCGAATGCCTGTTGGCACTCAGGGGTCCAACAGAAGTTCTTCGGTTGCTTGAGGGTTTGGAAGAAGGGTAAGCACCGTTTGGCCGACCTCGCGACGAAGCGATTCAGGACTGCTACCCTCCCTGTAAGGCACAGAACCTCTTTTATCGACTTCGGGGCGGCCATCTCCTGGATGGCGCAAATTTTTTTTGGATTGGCCTCAATCCCGTGCCCCGACACCATGAAGCCCAGGAACTTTCCTGAGGTCATTCCGAAAGCGCATTTAGTCGGGTTCAGCTTCATTTTATATTTTCGGAGGGCATCGAAGGTCTCCTCGAGGTCGGCGACGTGGTCCATGGAAGATTTACTTTTTACGAGCATGTCGTCCACGTAGACCTCCATGTTGCGGCCGATCTGCTCCTTGAAGATTTTGTTCACCAACCGCTGGTAGGTTGCACCTGCATTTTTGAGGCCGAAAGGCATGACCCTGTAACAGTAAAGGCCACGGTTAGTAATGAAAGCAGTATTTTCTTCGTCTTCCGGCGCCATCCTGATTTGATTATAGCTGGAGAATGCGTCCATGAAGGTGAGGAGCTCATGGCCTGAGGTCGCATCCACCAGTTGATCGATTCTGGGAAGGGGATAGCTGTCCTTTGGGCAGGCTTTATTCAACTTTTTGAAGTCTATGCACATCCTCCACTTGCCGTTTGCCTTTTTGACTAGGACAACGTTAGAAATCCAATCAGGATAATTGAGTTCTCTAATGAATCCGGCTTTCAGGAGTTTGTCCACTTCCTCGGCTATTGCCTTCTGCCTCTCTGGTGCATGACCTCGGATTTTTTCTTTCATCGGTCGATGGTTTGGATCGACGGCCAGACGGTGCTCCATGACTTCCGTGTCAATCCCCGACATGTCCGCTGGAATCCAAGCGAAAACATCCGTATTCTTTCATAGAAAATCGATGAGACGCGTCCGCACCTCCTCCCCCAGGTTGGAGCCGATCATCGCCACATGCTCCGCGTTCCCGTCGTTCAGAGGGATCGGTACCAAATCTTCGATTGGGCCGTCCCTCTCTTCAGTGAGGTCGTCGCGGGCATCCAGCCCATCAATTGGACAGGGGTCAGACTGGTCGCTTCTTTGCAAGGCTATGTTGTAGCAATGTCTGGCCAGGGCTTGGTTCCCTCTGACCTCTCCGATCCCCTGGTTGGTAGGAAATTTCAACTTCAAATGGTAGGTTGACACGACGGCTCGGAGAGCATTGAGGCCAGGTCGGTCGAGGATTGTGTTGTAGGCTGACGGCGCCTTCACCACCAGAAAATTCACCAGAGCCCTGGATTGCCTTGGATATCGACCCACGGCCACAGTCAAAGTTATCATTCCTTCCACCGGAACAGCATCGCCGGTAAACCCTACTAGAGGGGAGCTAATCGGCCTCAAATGACCGTCAAGGATGGACATTCTTGAGAAGGCATCGTAGAACAAAATATTGGCCAAACTTTCATTGTCGACAAGAATGCGGCGGACGTCGTAATTTGCTATATTCAAGGAAACTACAACCGCATAGTTATGAGGGAATTGAACTCCCTGAGCATCTTCTTCAGTAAAGGTTATGGGCTCCTCAATCTTTTGTCGCTTGGGGGGTACGGCCAATACGTTGGTCGCTTCCTGCCAGGATTCTCTCGAGATGGTGTTGGCAAAATCCATCGGAGGCCGATTGTCCGACCACTCCACGCCGGCCACTGTTGCCAGAGGAGGAGGAGGAGGCTGGAAAATTGGAGGTGAGGTCGGAGCCTGAGATCTGGCCGCGGAGGCCGTGGATCGTCGCATGGATGCCTTGCGGGGAGGCATCGGGCAAAGATCAAGTGGGGAAAGGAGAAATGGATGTCGGAGAAGACAACCAGAGGTGGTCCCATTGAGCTCTCCTTTAAGAACAAGGGTACTGCGAAGACACAGCCCTTCCTCTAGCGCCAATCCTGTTGGTGCAAAAATCCACCTGCGTCGGAGAAGCTGGAGTTGTCGGGGTCACGATCGCCGTCGGGACCCGCAAAAGAAGTCTAAACCGGAGGTGGGGTTGCTTCGGCAAGATCCTCCGACGCTCAAGTCAGTTCTCTGCCTCAACAAGAATGGAGTGCTCGAACAAAAATTTTAGCAGAATTTTTAGGTAAAAATGAGAGCTTAGAGAATAACGTATCTGGGGTCCTCCTTTTATAGGCAAAGGGGGCAACAGACTGATAGCGATATCCGTAACCGTCTGGTAGTGGGCTGCCCAAGAGTTTGTTGTGAAGAGTAGTGGAGTGGACCCGTGGCTATCACCGGGGCATGCCATGTGGAGTCTGCCACGAGGAGCGGAGCAGTGTCCGTTGCAGGAAATGGAGCAGGATCGTGGCCATTATTGTGGCCTGTCAGGGAGTGATGGAGCCGCATGGAATCCGTCGTAGGAAGCGGAGCAGTGCTGTGGCCGTTATTATGGCCTGCCAGGGAGTGATGGAGCCGCATGGAATCTGTCGCAGGAAGCGGAGCAGTGCTGTGGCCGTTACTGCGGCCTTCCAGGGAGCCCAGGCCTATCGGCTGGAGTTCGGCTGGGGTGTCTGGCGGAGAGAGGTAGCTAGCCACCCGTCTGAGAGGAGCTCAGAGTCCGGCTCTCGCAGGAGTTCGGATGAAGTCTTCCTTCTGTCAAAGTCGGGGGTGAAGTCCGGCTCCCATAGGAGTCCGGACGCGGTCTTCCTATAGCCGGAGTCAGAGATGAGGTCTGGCTCTTGTAGGAGTCTGGGCGAAGTCTACCTGCAATTAAAGTCAGGGAGGAAGTCCGACTCTCTTAGGAGTCCGGACGAAGTTTACCAGCGGTCGGGGTCGAGGATGGAGCCCGGGTCCCATGGGAGTCCGGGCGAAGCCTTCCCGCAGTCGAGGTCGGGGACGAGGTCTGGCTCCCGTAGGAGTCCGGGCTGAAATCTGGTAGTTGTAGGAAGCCACCGTTGGGGAAGTTCAGCCGTTGGCGAAGTCTGGGGTAGTTCGGATTGGAGTTGAACCTGGCTGGAAGAAATCTGGAAGGGATTCGGAGAACAGCTGATAGTCGTAGAAAGTCGGCTGGCGGCGGAGCTTAGTGAGCGCCTAGGGCGGTTTAATAGATAACTGGGGGAACTCATGTTGAAGGAGCTCGGGTGATGTAGTGGGAGTTCGTCCGTCGGGAGAATTCAATCAGTACTGTGGGAATCCGGCTGTTGGAGAAGTCCGGAGAGATACCATCTGCGGTCGAAAGCCGGAGGAGTCCCGGGAGGGTCAATCCTGTTAAGAACTTCGGCTGAGGGTATTTTATACCCAACACTGTGGATTTGGTGTAATGTCTTCTTACAGTTTAGTTCCCTTATTCTCTCTCTTTTTTTTATTTTTTAATATATATATATATTTAAAAAAATATTTATATATACAGTCAGTACAATATCCTAATCCCTTAAGCTTTCTAATTAACTCTTATAGCGAGCTTTAGGTCAATGACTTTCAAACCAGTTGGTTTTAGGGTATTAGGTGTAGAACACCCCTTAAGCTTACTGACTCGAGTCAAAAAAACTATGAGTTAAGACGACTCTGTAAGGGGTTTCTTCACATTCTCATCTTTCGACGTGAACAACAATACTTACTTAGGTGAAGGGGTCTAGTTACTCAGAAATGCTAAAACTCTATTTTATTAAGATGGACTTTTTGCATACTTTGATCTTTCTACTTGTATCCCCATGAAGTAGATTCTTCATCAAGATCAATGGACGAAAGATTCTAAAATCGTTTCAAAATTTTTTTCTGATTTAAACCCTACCATTTATTGAGTTTTCTTAATAATTTGTCGCTCAGTATCTCTAAAGTTATCTATATTATTGTTGGGTATAGAATACCCACAGCCGAAACCAGCAGAATCGACGACGGAATAGAACGGCTCCGCCCGGACTCCTACGGAAGTCGGGCTCCGCCTCCAACATCGGCTGCAGAACGGCTCCGCCCGGACTCCTATGGGAGCCGGGCTCCGTCTCCAACATCGGCTGCAGAACGGCTCCGCCCGGACTCCTACGGGAGTCGGGCTCCGTCTCCAACATCGGCTGCAGAACGGCTCCGCCCGGACTCCTACAGGAGCCGGGCTCCACCACCGGCAACGACAACAGCTCAGCTCCGCCCGGACTCCTACAGGAGCCGAGCTCTGCCGCCGACTTCAGCACAGCTCCGCCCGGGCTCCTATGGGAGCCGGGCTCCACCTTCAACATCAGCAGCAGCTCGGCTCTGCCCGGGCTCCTACGGGAGCCGGGCTCCACCACCGACATCAGCACGGTTCCGCCTGGGCTCCTACGGGAGCCGGGCTCCGCCTTCGACTTCGACAGCAGCTCGGTTCCGCCCGAGATCCTACGGGAGCCGGGCTCCGCCTTCGACTTCGACAGCAGCTCAGCTCCGCCCGGACTCCTACGGGAGCCGGGCTCCGCCTTCAGTATCAGCTGTTGGTAAGCTTCGTCCGGACTCCTACGGGAGCCGGACTTCATCTTTAACTGTGATTGCAGAGGGCTCCGCCCGAACTCCTACGGGAGCCAGGTTCCGCTTTCAGTATCCACTGCAGGTAAGCTCCGTCCGTACTCCTACGGGAGCCAGACTCCACCCACGACCCCAACCGAAAGGAGGACCCCTCCCGGACTTCTACAGAGGCCGGACTCCGACCACTGCCGAGCCTCGACCAACAGATCCGCGCCCCCTGGCAGATCACAATAACAACCATGATCCTATTCCACTTCCTGAAGCGGATCCCGCGCGGCTCCATCACCCCCTGCGGCGGGCCCATTACTCCCTGACAGGCTGTGTCAACGGCCACGATTCTGCTCCACTCCCTGCGGCAGGTGCTACACGATTCCACTACTCGCTGACAACTAGCAGCAACGGACGCCGCTCCACTACCTGCAACAGGCCATACGTGGCAGGCTATGACAATAGCCACGAGTCTACCCCACTACCCTTCGCAATAAATTCTCCTGACCATGGGCGGCCCACGACCAGACGGTTACAAACGTCGCCATCAATCTGTTGCCTCCTCTGCCTATAAAAGGGGAACCCAGATACGTTATTCTCTAAGCTCATTTCTTATCTCAAAACTCTGCTAAATTCTCTGTTCGAGCACTCCATTCTTGTTGAGGCAGAGAACTGACTTGAGCGTCGGAGGGTCTTGCCGGAGCAACCCCACCTCCGGTTTAGACTTCCCTTGCAGGTCCCGACGGCGACCGTGGCTTCCCCGACTCCAGCTTCTCCGGCGCAGGTAGATTTTTGCACCAACAGGATTGGCGCTAGAGGAAGGGTTTGTGCCTTCGCAGCACCCTTGTTCTTGAAGGAGCGCTCAACGGACCCGCTTCCGGCCGTCCTTTCCGGTGCCCAATCTTCCTTCCCCCATCTGATGCCCTCTCGCGAGGCCTCTGCACAACTACCTCCGGCTATGGTCACCGATAAAGGGTGGCCGGATGACCGGTCTCCGCCGGATTCCGTCAACGTCATCTCGGGGGAATCCCGGCGGGAGGCAGTCATCACACCAGCCGCATCCCTCAAGCGGCAAAAAGTTGAAGAGCCCATAGCCTTCACTGAAGAAGACGCCCAGGGAGTCCAATTCCCTCATAACGACGCGGTCGTGGTTTCTTTGAACATAGCAAATTACGACGTCTGTCGCATTCTCGTCGACAACGGGAGTTCGGCCGACATCTTGTTCTATAATGCCTTTTCAAGAATGGCCACTCTTGGCGGTCATCTAAGGCCGATTTGCTCTCCCTTAATAGGGTTTACCGGTGACGCCGTTCCGACGGAAGGAATGATAGCTCTAACTGTGACCGCGGGTCAGCATCCAAAGCAGTCCAGAGCTCTAGTAAATTTTCTGGTGGTAAAGGCGCCATCTGCCTACAATGCAATTCTTGGCCGACCCGGCCTCAATGCCCTCAGAGCTGTTGTTTCAACCTACCATTTGAAATTGAAGTTCCCCACCAGCCAGGGGATCGGAGAAGTCCGGGGAGACCAAGCACTGGCCAGGCATTGCTACAACATTGCCTTGCAAAGAAGCGATCAAGCGGACCCCTGTCCGGTCGATGGATTGGATACCCGCGATGACCTCGCTGAAGAGAGGGGCGGTCCAATTGAAGACCTAATACCAATCCCTCTGAATGATGGGAACCCGGAGCATGTGGTGTCAATTGGCTCCAACCTGGGGGAGGAGGTGCGGATGCGTCTTGTGGATTTCCTCCGAAGAAATGCGGACGTTTTCGCATGGGTCCCGACGGATATGTCGGGGATCAACACAGAAGTCATGGAACATCATCTGGCGGTCGACCCTAAGCATCGGCCGACAAAAGAAAAAATCCGGAGTCATGCCCCGGAGAGGCAGAAAGCAATAGCCGAGGAAGTGGATAAGCTTCTCAAAGCCGGATTTATCAAAGAAGTCAATTGTCCTGAGTGGATCTCCAATGTTGTTCTGGTCAAGAAAGCAAACGGCAAGTGGAGGATGTGTATCGACTTCAAAAAGCTGAATAAGGCTTGCCCAAAAGACAGCTACCCCCTTCCCAGGATCGACCAACTGGTGGACGCCACCTCGGGCCATGAGCTCCTCACTTTTATGGACGCATTCTCCGGCTATAACCAGATTAGAATGGCATCGGAAGATGAAGAAAAGACAGCTTTCATCACTAATCGCGGCCTTTACTACTACAGGGTCATGCCGTTCGGCCTCAAGAACGCGGGCACCACCTATCAATGACTGGTGAACAAAATCTTCAAAGAGCAGATCGGTCGAAACATGGAGGTTTACGTAGACGACATGCTTGTAAAAAGCAGGTCTTTCGGAGATCATGTTGCCAACCTCGAGGAAACTTTTGGCGCTCTTCGAAAGTACAGAATGAAGCTGAACCCAACCAAATGCGCCTTTGGGGTAACCTCAGGAAAGTTCCTGGGGTTCATGGTATCGGGGCGCGGGATTGAGGCCAATCCAGAGAAAATTCACGCCATCCAAGAGATGACCGCCCCAAGGTCGATCAAGGAGGTTCAGTGCCTCACGGGAAGGATCGCAGCTCTTAATCGCTTTGTCGCGAGGTCGGCCGAACAATGTTTTCCCTTCTTCCAAACCCTCAAGCAGCTGAAGAACTTCTATTGGACCCTTGAATGCCAACAGGCATTCGAAGAATTAAAAGGCTACCTTAGCTCACCTCCACTACTGGCGAAGCCCGAACCTGGGGAGGAATTATTTTTGTACCTGGCAGTCTCTCCCACAGTCCTCGCAGCGGTCCTTGTCAAAGAAGAAATGAAAGTCCAGCGGCCGGTCTACTTCATTAGCCATGCACTGAGGGACGCCGAGACCAGGTATACTAAATTAGAAAAACTAACCTACGCCTTGTTGATTGCAGCTCGGAGACTCCAACCTTACTTTCAAGGGCACACAGTGACACTACTCACCGATCAACCGATCAAGGCGGTTTTGCACCGAGCTGATACCTCTGGGAGAATGGCAAAATGGGCAATCGAGCTCACAGAATTCGACATCAACTACAAACCTAGACCAGCAATAAAGGCCCAAATATTGGCAGATTTCATAGTAGAGTGCACCATCCCCGAGGAGGCCGAACCTGAGCGAAGCAAAGTTGACTATCTGAAGGCTCGACCGAACTCCCCCAACGAAGAAGCCAGCCCCTCCGATTGCTTTTGGACTCTCTATGTGGACGGATCTTCCAACATGGCAGGCGCAGGTGCAGGACTAATCTTGGTTAGTCCGGAGGGAGTCATCGCGGAGTACGCTCTGCATTTCGAGTTTCCCGCGACAAACAATGGAGCAAAATATGAAGCTCTGATTGCAGGATTAAGGGTCACCAAAGAGCTTGGAATAGGTCGACTCCGGGTGCACAGTGACTCCCAACTTGTGGTGGGGCAAGTCAGCGGAAGCTATGAAGCACGGGAGGACAGTATGGCCAAATATCTTGAGAAAGTGAAGGAGTTCACCCCCGCCTTTAGCAGTTTCGACATCAGGCAAATTCCAAGGTTGGAGAATACCAGAGCCGATCTTCTCTCCAAACTGGCGACATCGGCTCCGGCCGAATTGCCCAAAGGCATCCTCTTTGAAGTTTTAAAACATCCGAGTATGGAAGAACCGCGGCCCGTAATGGAGATCGACCACGAGCCCAGCTGGGTCGACCCACTGACAATCTATCTTAAAGATGGGGTTCTCCCCCAGGATGCGAAAGAGACCCGGAAGCTCCAAAATCAAGCCTCCCGGTACATCCTTTATGAGGGCAAATTGTACAGAAGATCATACTCCTTGCCCCTCCTAAGGTGTCTCCGGCCCTCAGAAGCTGACTACGCTTTATGGGAAGTACACGAGGGAGCTTGCGGAAACCATTTGAGAGCCAGATCTTTATCCCACAAGTTACTCCGCCAAGGATACTACTGGCCAACAATGCATCGTGATTCGATCGAATATGTCAAGAAATGCGATCGATGCCAGAGATACGCCAACATCCAGAGACAACCCGCTACCGAGCTCACGCCCTTGAGTGCCCCATGGCCTTTTGCACAGTGGGGGATGGACATTCTAGGCCCCTTTCCCATGGCGTCCGGTCAAAGGAAGTTTCTCCTTGTAGCGATCGACTACTTCACCAAATGGGTCGAGGCCGAGCCACTAGCAAAAATCACAGAAGCGAAAGTGCAGGATTTCGTCTGGAAATCAGTCGTATGTAGGTTCGGTTTGCCTAGAACCCTAATCACTGATAATGGATGGCAATTCGCAGGAGCCAGATTCGCTGAATTCTGTGAAGATCTAAACATCTCCCACAACTTCACATCAGTGGCCCATCCTCAGGCAAACGGCGAAGCTGAGGTAACTAATAGAACCCTTTTGTAGGAAATTAAGACAAGGCTTGAAAGAGCGAAAGGAACTTGGGCGGACGAGCTTTATCATGTGCTATGGGCGTACCGAACTACCCAGAGGTTGCCTACAGGGGAGACTCCCTTTGCTTTAGCCTTTGGTATGGAAGCCGTCATCCTGATCGAGCTTAAACTCCCGTCGGCACGAGTCGTGGCATTCGACGAACCCCAAAATGCACAAAGTCTCAGAGCCAACCTCGATCTGCTGGAAGAAAGGCGGGAGATTGCTCAGGTTCGAATGGCAGCCTACAGACAGAAAGTTGCCCGATATTACAACGCCCGGGTCAAGAACAAGGCATTTAAAGCAGGAGATCTAGTGCTCCGACGAGCTGCTGTCTCGCAACCACAGGGCCAGGGAAAACTTGCCCCAAACTGGGAGGGACCTTACGAGGTCAAGGAAGTAGTCCGGCCTGGAACTTATTATCTTAAGGAGCTCGGAGGAGCCGACCTCCCGCGACCATGGAACTCAGAAAACTTACGGATATACTACCAGTAATTTCGTCCTAATCCAAAAATGCGTGCCCATATGTCTTGGGACAATTCAAGCAAACTGTATCAAAGACAAGAGGACAACCTCTTAAAGTCGAAGGCCCGGTTCTTTTAGACCGGATGGGGGGAGAGGCCTCGCAACGCCCATATGTGCCCTCACAGCCCTGTTAGGGACAGGAGGAGAACCTCGTCCTAACTTGAGCAAAGTCGAAGGCCCGGTTCTTTTAGACCGGATGGGGGGAGAGGCCTCGTAACGCCCATATGTGCCCCCACAGCCCTGTTAGGGACAGGAGGAGAACCTCGCCCTAACTTGAGCAAAGTCGAAGGCCCGATTCTTTTAGACCGGATGGGGGGAGAGGCCTCGCAACGCCCATATGTGCCCCCACAGCCCTGTTAGGGACAGGAGGAGAACCTCGCCCTAACTTGAGCAAAGTCGAAGGCTCGGTTCTTTTAGACCGGATGGGAGGAGAGGCCTTACAACGCCCTAATGTACCCCTGCAGCCCTGTTAGGGACAGGAGGAGAACCTCGCCCTAACTTGAGCAAACTCGGAGACCCGATTCTTCTAGACCGGATGGGGGGGAGACCCCACAGCGCCCTAAAGTGCCCCCGCAAGCCAGGCTGATAACGCGAGGAGGACCTCACGTCGGCCCGAGCAAAATGAAAGGTCCGGACTCCTACGGGAGCCGGGTCCTAACGACAAAGAAGGCTCCACCCGGACTCCTACGAGAGTCGGGTTCCAGTGACAAAGAAGGCTCCACCCGGACTCCTACGAGAGTCGGGTTCCAGCGACAAAGAAGGCTCCACCCGGACTCCTACGGGAGCCGGGTCCCAGCGACAAAGAAGTCTCCACCCGGACTCCTACGGGAGCCGGGTCCTAACGACAAAGAAGGCTCCACCCGGACTCCTACGAGAGCCGGGTTCCAGCGACAAAGAAGGCTCCACCCGGACTCCTACGAGAGCTGGGTTCCAGCGATAAAGAAGGCTCCACCCGGACTCCTACGAGAGCCGGGTCCCAGCGACAAAGAAAACTTCACCCGGGCTCCTACGGGAGCCGGGTTCCAACGACAAAAAAGATTTCACCCGGGCTCCTACAGGAGCCGGGCTCCATCGCCGACATCAGCTACAGGACAACCCCGCTCGAACTTCTACGGAAGCCGGACTTTGCCTAGGACTTTGATTGCAGGAAAACGAAAGCTTTGCCCTGGCCCCTACGAGAACCAAGCTACTCCAACTTCAGGAGGACTTCTCCGCTCGGACTCCCAAGGGAGCCGGACTCAGCTCCGACTTCAACAGAGAAAAAACCCAAGCAAAAAGGAAAGCAAACAGTGCCCGAAGGCAACGGAAGCTTGAATCCCCAAATTCAAGCCCCAGGAGGGACTTCGGGCCCGAAGGGCCCCAAGCGAACCTGCAGCCGTCGACGGAATGACAATCGGGTATCTTCGAACGACGTGAGAACCAAAAAAGTAGCTCGACAAACGACAACCCCACATGAACTGAAGAGGTCGCCGACGACCTTGGGACGACGTTATACAGACGAAGAGAAGGAAAGAAAAATGAAGAAATTCGATGGGCAACTATTTAATGCGAGATGCTGACGAGGTAACAAAATCTCTTTTTCATTTAACAAGAGTATACGTTACAGGACCCGGTGGGTCAGAAAAAAAAAAAGAGAAAAAGAAGATACACGTCATTACGAGTCTCGCAAGCACGGTTCGGGCAGGACGAACCGGAGGCCGCTCCGAGCTACGAACTCCTCTCTCCGTCTCTATCCTTCTCAGTCGCGTTCTCCAGTGCGTGTAACAGCTCTCGCCCCATCTTGCCTCATTCTGTTTCCGAAGTCCCAACCCTAGCGGGAAAGGGGTGGGATAGATCTCCGGAGGCGGTAAGGGCAACGGCGGCAGTAGCAAAGACCTGTTTCAAGAAGAACCAAAGTCACCTCGGAAGCGGTAGCGACGCCAGAGATGTGCCTCATCTCCGAGTGCCCCACAACAGCTGCCACCCAAATTGCTCCGGCAAGGTCGGCATGCGCTACTTCCACCGTCCCCGTAACAAGTTCCACTGCCTCACCATCGATGCCGACCGCCTCCGGTCCCTCGGCCCCGACGGCATCAAGGATCCCGTCATGGCTTATGACGGCAGCTCTGCCCTCTTGACCGGTATCACCCCACCTCGCTACTCCAAAATTTGCAGGCAGAATAACTTCACCGATAGCCCCCGTTACTAAACCCCCGTTGTTGAAGGAATTCTTCCTCGGGCCCCCTTCAAAACGACGGAGAGTCTCATCGACCGCCGTTCTCCTCCTCACCTTCCTCCAAGCCCTAAAGATCCCCTCAAGGACAGCCTCCAGAGTAGAGGACATGGTATGGAAACCCTCAGAGAAGAATTGGGGGGGGGGCAAGGACTGATGCGAGAGAGGCAAGACTCTCAGGCGAAAGAAAAGCGCCAAGATGAAGCCATGAAAGGACTGAGGGGTTTAAATAGCCGACGGATCCTAGCGCAGTTATGGCAGCGAGCATTCCTGGGCCAGCTGGTGTGTGCCGCGTGTCGCGCTTATCCCCTTCATTGCTATCGAGGGTTGACCGCTCGCAAATTCTTGTGGCACGGCGCTTGGGATCGCGTTTCAACGGAGGTTCCGAAAAAACCCTTCAGGTCACCTTCACCGAAAAGCGGGCTCTGGCGTACACACATTAAATACCAAAATATCTGGAGGCGGCAGTACGCAGGATTCGAAGGGACGGTTCCGGCTGTGCCCATCTCTCTCTTTGTACTTCCTTTGTTTGAAATTCAAACTCGGAAGTAGGGGGACTAGTGTTGGGTATAGAATACCCACAGTCGAAACCAGCAGAATCGACGACGGAATAGAACGGCTCCGCCCGGACTCCTACGGAAGCCGAGCTCCGCCTCCAACATCGGCTGCAGAACGGCTCCGCCCGGACTCCTACGGGAGCCGGGCTCCGTCTCCAACATCAGCTGCAGAATGGCTCCACCCGGACTCCTACGGGAGCCGGGCTTCGTCTCCAACATCGGCTGCAGAATGGCTCCACCCGGACTCCTACAGGAGCCGGGCTCCACCACCGGCAACGACAACGGCTCAGCTCCGCCCGGACTCCTACGGGAGCCGAGCTCCACCGCCGACTTCAGCACAGCTCCGCCCGGGCTCCTACGGGAGCCGGGCTCCGCCTTCGACATCAGCAGCAGCTCGGCTCCGCCCGAGCTCCTACGGGAGCCGGGCTCCGCCTTCGACATCAGCAGCTCGGCTCCGCCCGGGCTTCTACGGGAGCCGGGCTCCGCCGCCGACATCAGCACGGTTCCGCCCGGGCTCCTATGGGAGCCGGGCTCCGCCTTCGACTTCGACAGCAGCTCGATTCCGCCCGGGCTCCTACGGGAGCCGGGCTCCGCCTTCGACTTCGACAGCAGCTCAGCTCCGCCCGGACTCCTACGGGAGTCGGGCTCCGCCTTCAGTATCAGCTGCTGGTAAGCTCCGTCCGGACTCCTACGGGAGCCGGACTTCATCTTTAACTGTGATTGCAGAGGGCTCCGCCCGAACTCCTACAGGAGCCGGGTTCCGCTTTCAGTATCCACTGCAGGTAAGCTCCGTCCGTACTCCTACGAGAGCCAGACTCCACCCACGACCCCAACCAAAAGGAGGACCCCTCCCGGACTTCTACAGAGGCCGGACTCCGACCACTGCCGAGCCTCGACCAACAGATCCGCGCCCCCTGGCAGATCACAATAACAACCATGATCCTGTTCCACTTCCTGAAGCGGATCCCGCGTGGCTCCATCACCCCCTGCGGCGGGCCCATTACTCCCTGACAGGCTGTGTCAACGGCCACGATTCTGCTCCACTCCCTGCGGCAGGTGCTGCACGATTCCACTACTCGCTGACAACTAGCAGCAACGGGACGCCGCTCCACTACCTGCAACAGGCCATACGTGGCAGGCTATGACAATAGCCATGAGTCTACCCCACTACCCTTCGCAATAAATTCTCCTGACCATGGGCGGCCCACGACCAGACGGTTACAAACGTCGCCATCAATCCGTTGCCTCCTCCGCCTATAAAAGGGGAACCCAGATACGTTATTCTCTAAGCTCATTTCTTATCTCAAAACTCTGCTAAATTCTTCGTTCGAGCACTCCATTCTTGTTGAGGCAGAGAACTAACTTGAGCGTCGGAGGGTCTTGCCGGAGCAACCCCACCTCCGGTTTAGACTTCCCTTGCAGGTCCCGGCGGCGACCGCGGCTTCCCCGACTCCAGCTTCTCCGGCGCAGGCAGATTTTTGCACCAACAATTATTAATCACTCATTGATTAGGATGCCTATCTAACTTCATATCGAGATAAAATTTGGATATACAAAACTAATCATTTTTGATCAAAGGACTTAATTAAATTAATTTTCCTCCTTCCCTTCCCAACTTAATTGATATTGTCCTCAATGGAGGAAGAAAAATAAAAAATATAATAAGTAAAAAAGGATAGCAAAAAATACACCTAACTCAATATGTTCCAGCAGGGTTCTTTAGACGTCTTTGAAGACTTGGTTCTCCCTCTTACCTATCTATCAATCTTAAAGGGAAAGTAAGCAAACTAAAAAGGATAAATTAAGTGCAAAAAGCTGGGTTGCCTCCCAAGAGCGCTAAGTTTAAAGTCTTCAGCTAGATTATGTGGATCTTTTAAATGATTCCAAATGGTAAATCCATCAAATTGCTGGGTTCACCTAGCCATGGTGGATGGTTGGACGAAGTCCCATCGGTAATATTCCGTATTGGATTTCTTTGATATTCTTCTTGTGTACCTACATGACATATCTCCTGATTATTGATAGCAGGAGGTGGCTTAGGTTGCAGGATAGGTGTTGATTCTAGTGCGGGGGATAGGATAATATCAGATGACTCTGAAAATGGCTCACACTTAGTTATCCATGATGGGTCTAATAGATCACTTAGCTTCTTTATGTCATCTATTCCAATGCAGTTCAAAAATTTGCGTGAAGGATCCTCGGTAAGGCTTTCAGGACTAATTTGCTTGATGACTACAGTACTTAATTCTTGAGGTAGCACTCAGGTTGGGTAGTCCATTGTTGGGTCAGTGATTGTCCCTCTAATAATTTCTTCATATTATTTTTGTATATCCACAATTTGGGCTTCCTGGTCAGAGGTTACATTAGGCTCTAGGAATGGATCTTTTAACATAACTAGGAGTGGCTTTCGTTTCAATATAGGTGAGGCCTCCAATGAAGGAGCTATAGGTGTGATAGAGGGAGGGGGCATTAGCTCATATTTCATGATCTATGGAAGAGTAGAAATGGGTGACTCTAATAGGGCATTCACTTCTTTCATGTACCCATCTATGTCAAAGTTGTCCATATCAAAATGAGCTAGCCAAGCTTACTAGTTGTCCCTCTAGTACATTTACTTCACTAAACTCATCACTTTGCAGTCTTGTGATAGAAATAAACACATTCAACCTTAGCTTTTTATTTCCAAACGATACATCCATGGCTCTTGTCCTACAGTTAATGCAAGCATTGACTGTTGCAAGGGAGGGTCGGCCTAAAATGATTGGAATTTGGCTAGGGTCGCTTCCAAATTTTATTTCTAATATAAAAAAGTCTACAGAAAAGTAGAACTCATCTACCTTGACCAACACATCCTCAATCATCCCAAGGGGTACCTTAACGAATCTATCAGCTAATTGTAAGGTAACCAACATGAGTTTAATTCTCTAAAATCGAAAAATTTATAAACTAAGCTTGGGAGAAGGTTGACACTCGCCCCTAGATCTAACAAAGATTTCTTTATGGCCAGACCCCTTATGACATAGGAGATGATAGGGGCACTAGGGTTCTTAAGTTTGGACGGTGTGGCATATTGGAAGACTGAGCTAGCTTGTTTAGTGAGACAGACTTTCTTGGGGATGTGTGCTTTAGATCTGCATTTTTGCGTGCACAAATCCTTCAGAAACTTAGCATAATTTAGGACCTGCTTGATGGCATCTAAAAGAGGAAGGTTGATATGGACTTGTTTAAATAGTTCAAATATTTCATTCATCTTGACCCCCATTTTGTCTAAAGGGAGAGGTATTTCTTGAGCACTTGGGAATGGAACTCAAGTGTAGGTGCTAGGAAAATTGGTTAATCCCTCTCCTTAGGGTCTTCCTTATTGTCAGGTAGTTTGGTCTGAGTTTGGATTCTTGACGTATTAGCTCTTTTCAGCTATTCTAAGATCTGTCCACTTCAAAGGGTCATCATAGATTTAGCTTGCTTAGGAAAGATTTCATAGCCATTCAAGCTTTCAGCCATATACTGCCCCCTAGGATTGCTTATAGGTTGGCTTGATAGTTTTCCTTCCTCCCTTTTACTGATGGCATTAGCTAATTGACCTATTTGGGTCTCTAGCTTGGCTATCGATTGCATGTGAGATTGAAGAGTCTGGAAGTGATTAGGTCTGTGGGGAGCTGGGTTGACAGCAGGTTGTGATTTCTAAGAGAAGTTTGGGTGATTCCTCTAGCCTGGATTATATATGTTGGAGTACGGATCATTTTTTGATCTAGAAATAGTATAGGTTTGGGCTTGCTCCTGTACAAGCTCAAAAAATTGATGGGCTGCTGGGCAATCACCAATAGCATGAGTAGAACTTAAGCAGATTATACAAATATCTTATGACTGTACAAATGGAGAAGAGGTGCGACTAACTTACAGTAGTCGGTCGAGTTTCTGAGATAGTGCATCCACCTTGCTGTGGATGTCTATGGAGTGGCTTACCTCATACATTCCACCTCTTTTGGGTCATAGCCTGGGAGCTTCTCTAGACGTGGCAGACACGTAATGTAAGAAATTTTTGCTCAAGGTCCTGAATAGTTGCCAAGCCTCATGCTCGCTTTTGAGCATGAATGCCCACCACAGGAAGAATCAACTATTTGTCTATGCTTTTCTGACAATCCGTCGTAAAAGCACTAGACCAATTACCATTTAGGTATGGCATAGTGTGGACACTTGCGGATAAGATCTTTAAGCCTCTCTCAAGTTTCATGGAATATTTCTCCCTCTAATTTGGAAAAACTAGTTATGGCTTTTCTAATTTGGTTTGTTCTTCCAATTGAAAAATATTTCTTGAGAAATTCTCTTTATAATTAGTCCCAAGTTGAAATGGTCATGGAATCTAATGAACATAGCCAATATTTGGCCTTGTCTTTAAGCGAAAAGGGAAATAATTTCAACCTAAGGGCCTTATCAAAGAGATTTTGACTTTTGATGGTAGAACATATCTCAAAAAATTCGTTCAGATGTTCCATAGATGATGGTAGAACATATCTCAAAAAATTCGTCCGGATGTTCCGTAGAAAAATGGTAGCATTTGAATGACTCTAGACTTAATCTCATATTGAGTCACTTCTATAGGAGGTACTTGGATACACGGGGAGCAAGTATATGATGAAGGAGTGAAGTACTCTCTCAATTGGCATGGTAGGTCAGTCTCGCTATGTGCATCCATAGTCTTAGTGTGGGTTACTCTAAGGGTTCTCTTGATTTTAGGATTTAAAGGTCGTAGTTCTGGCTATAGTGATCTCTGACCGAGTATGCAACCACAAAATTAGGGTAACCCTGGTTTATGTATTTGATTTTGTTTTAATTTTTTTATATTTTTTTATGTGAGAAAAAGAGAGAGGAAGAAGGAGAGTTCTAAAGATGAGAGTCCTAAGAGAATTCTAGACCTACAGATGATAGATGAGAATGTTTTAGTTAGATTTAATATTCTACTAGCAAACAAGTTATAAAACAATAAAACTCTACTTAGGTTTATTCTAGGTCTAGACAGCTCCCAACTGTCAAGGTTTCTTTTGAGCCCTCCAAGTTAGAGGCTAACCAACCCATTGGTCATGTAAGTGTAAGGTTGGTAGGGGTCCACCCATTGCTTTCCTTAGACATCAATTAAATTGGTCAGGTAAGCAAATGGGACCAATTAAATAACCATATTCTTTCAGGATCTTATTCCTGAATTACTTTTCTAGACACCAGTTAATTGATTAACCTTAATCTAGTCCAACTCTTAGGGTCCCTTGTCCTAGTGAGCTCGAAAAACCTAAGGGGTCAAGGTCTAATTAATTTTGATTAAAAGCTTAGCTCAATGCAATATGAAGGGTGGTGGTTTATGGGCTAAGGAAGGGTGATGAAATTTTCACATTATGCTGATTAGGGTTTTGCCCTTAAAATAGTTTATGAAGATGCAATGCAATGTAAACAGAATATCCAAATAAGTTAGTTTAATGTTTTAAATCTAAAAAAAAATCCAAATATATTATGCTATTTTTTAATTATTTTTTTTTATGAACTAACCATGTCAATGATCCTCGACAATGGTGTCAAAATTTGATAACCATCGTAGGTGATCAAAAATAAATCTTAACTCAAACTATATAATAGGGTGAGTCAGGGTCGAATCCACTGAAATCAATGGGATTATGTTTACATTTTAATTCAAATTTTGTTAGAGTTTCAATTAAATTGTCAAAAAAAATGAAAGAGTGGAAATATGATTGAAACTAGAAATAAGAATTTAGATTAAATTAAAATGAGTAGGCAAGAGATTAAGATGTTTTATCCAAGGATGGCTATCCAAGAGGGGAGGTGAATTGGGTAATTAAAAATTTAAACTTTAATTATGCTAAATTTACTTCAAAGTGCTTAGTGAAACTAATTAAAACATAAGTAATGAATAAGAACAATATAGAGAAAGCCACACAATCATAAATATAAAGTTTTTATAGTGGTTTAGCATCAAACTCGGCACCTACGTCTACTCTCCAAGTAAACCACTTGAGAATTCAACTATAATCACTAACTTAATTATAATTCAATTATTTTCTTTAAATTCACTATCCAACCTAATTGGTTTTGACCTAGGCTCACCAACCATAACCTTATAATGATTATTTTTCTCGGGCTAGCAATCAATCCTGATTGGTTTTATCATTGGCTCACCAATCAAACCAATACAACGTCCAATTCTAGGCTTGGACGAATCCAATTCTTTTATCCCAAAAAACTTGAAAATAAAAATTCACAATCATAATTAATACAAGAGTAAATGAATTTAGAAACAAAAACTCAATGAAGCTCGAGAGAAGAAATTCTGAATATTGCTTGTTGGCTTAATTTCTTCTCCTTGAATGCTTGAAGAAAGTTGGTGAAGCTCCTCAATGCTTGTAGCTTGATTTCTTCAGTTAGTGGATGATTAGAAGAACACAAATATGTCTTGAAATCGCTCCTCTTCACAATATGGCTCATACAATGAACAAACCGAACTTGACTTGAATACTATTCAACAAGTGTTCAAAAGTTATTTTTAATACTCCAAAGTGTTTCATTTATATCCTCAAGCTTTCTCATCATTCTAAGGCATCTGGAGAGGTAGCATTTAATATCCGAGCCATTGAAAATGAAGACTATCCATTGAAAGCAAATTGGGGGCGAAAAAGAAGATATGAAAAACTAGCCGTTACATTAATTTAGTCAACTAACTTTTGTTTGAGTAGACTAAGTCCTTCACTGGGTCGACTTAAAATCCTCTTAGTCGGCTAAGTATCAAATGACTAAAAAATGGCCTTTCTATCTTTTGCTGCTTCTCTGCAACATGATCGATTCAGTCTCCATCTAGGTCAGTTCAGTTGATCTCTGGGTTGGCTAAGTGATCACTTGGTCAGCTCAGTAGTCATAATCCAAAAATTTCACATTTCTATCCTATTTGTCTTCTGAGATTGAGTCGGCTAACCGAACCTTTGAGTCAACTAACTCCCTGTTTGAGTCGGCTCAATTCTGACTTGGTCAACTAACTGAATAATACTTTCAAATATCAGCCTCTCTGTCTTCTGCTATCCTTTGAGACTGAGTCGACTCAAATATCCATTGGGTCGACTAACCTTGCATGCCAAGCATGCCATGAGATTTTTGACTGTCTGTCTTCTCCAATTTTATTTCTAGACTAGACTTGCCTTCTTAACTTGAATTTAATCTTTATCAATATTCTTTTCAAAGTGTATCTAGTCTAGAGTTTCTTCACAAATTACTTGAGTGGTGGTACTTAATTTAATTTATAGAAAATATTTGAAACTTGGTGAGCACTTGGAATTGAAAGCTACACATCCTTAAAAACAATATTAGTAACTCAACAATATACTCAAATGCTTTTGTTATCATCAAAATTAATCCATGGATCAATAATCTTCTCTTTTTTGATGATGATCAAATCCTTTGGATATACCTTTCTTTCAAATTTCAAATACCTCTCTTTTAATCAATGTATATGCATCATATTCATTCAAATTTTATCAAATTTCATAAACTCTCCTTGAATATGATAACTATGTTTCAAATTAATTTTAAATTTTGTATATATTTCTCCTTAGAGTGTGCCATTTGTTTTCTATGGTTTCAAATTTCTTAAAACTTCAACATATACTCATTAATTTTCTTCCCCTTTTTCTCATTATCAAAAAGGAAGACAATATACATATAAATACTGTCACATAAGAACCTTTCACATTGTACAAAGGGAGACAATACACATTTAAAGAAAAAAAAATTGTAAGTTTCATTCATACATTTAAGAAAAAGTTCAAACATTATATAGGTCCAAAAGAGGCATACATCATAAATTCAAAAAAAGCTTAAACAACAAGCAACAAGTCATACAAAAAGGGTTTAAGCTCAAAAAGATGAAACTACATGCAGCATTATCTAAGGTGCGGTCAGGAGGGATTGAGGACAATGGATCCATAGACATGGAAGAATGCTGCTCAGCAAGCCCCTCTCGAACAATGTCCCTCATTCGAGCAACAACCCACTGCATAATATCCTCAATCTGATCCTCCTCAAATTGAACTGGCATAGAAGGTACTGACCGAATAGACAAACCTACAGAACGTGGCATGGGCTCCAGCACACTTTAACCTTCTTCTTCTTCATCAGTCTTGGACCATTGCCCTTCAATCGTTCTATACTCCATCCGTTTTAGTGACTTTTCATTGTAGGTGTCATAATGCTTTAGGCTCATAAAAGATTCTCCTTCCACACAAACACCAAAATCTTGAAATACCAAGATAAAAAATATGCCATAGGGAAGAGCCAGCTTGGCTCTCGACTGTGCCTCTTGCATGATCCTCAACATGATTGCTGGGAGATTAAACTTTTTCTTCTTCAAAATGTGGTACATAATGACAACAACATTTCTTGTCACATAATCAAATCTACCAATCCGGGGGATAAGAATCTTGCAAGTCATATGGTGGAGCAACCGGTGTTTAGTAGATAAATGCTTACCAAGAATCTCTTCAAAATCCACAGCATCATCCCTCTCAAAAAGCAGTCGTAACCCACTAGCATGATCAGCCAATCTTTTTGCCCCTTCAGTGGGTGCCCTCAACAACTCTCCCAATTTTTCAATAGATAAATTTATCTTAACACCTTTTACTTCAGATTCAAAAGAGTTTGCCTTAACTTTTGTACTCCCATAAAACTCTCTCACAAGGTTAGGGTATGTAGGCAGATTCAGAAAATATAAAACTCCCAACCTTGGAATTTTAGACACTCACCAATCTTAAAACCTTCCTTCTCCAAGAATCCAAAATCAATTTTTCTTCCTGTTGTTACTACTCTTGAAGAGAAGATATCACTTCTCCAGGAGATGGTGTGGGCTGAGCTGGGGGTGGAGTAAACTGTGCTGGAGCCGGTGAAGATGGTGGAGCAGGAGCAGCCGAAGGAGGAAGAACGACTGAAGGAGGAGGAGGAGCGGACTAAGATGGCTCAGGGTGGTCTAGACGATGCTTGGTCCGATGTTCTTCTCTATGGATCCGAGATGATGAAAAGTGGGGATGCATAGAGAGTCGCTTTTTGGGCACCATAAATCCAAATCCCTCCTTGATTTGTAGTGGATTAGGGTTCTAGAGGATGGATTTTAGGGTTCCTCATGTTCTGATTGTGGATCAGCTAAGAAATAAATGAAAGATGAACAGCCATGATCCCATGAAAAATTCTATTTAAAAACAGAATTTTCGATAACTTAGTTGACTAAGATTAATTTTGAGTTGGCTAAGTACTGGGTCGACTAAGTTTTTCATGTTAGCCAGCTCAGTCTGATACAAAACCGAACATTCAAAGTTTCAAAGCCAAAAATGATAAAGTGAAACATATCTTTTCTAATGGAATTTAAATATGAATAATTCAAAAACATTCATCACATTGAACAAATCATTTCAACACACAAGCACATTCAATAATTTAATAATATGAATCAAATAAACTTAATTGCTTTCTTATAGCATAAAATCTTTTTTCATTTAAAGGCTTAGTTAAAATATCTATAATTTGATTTTCAGTGGACACAAATTCAAGAGTTATATCATTATTTTGCACATGATCTCTAATAAAATGATGTCTAACTTTTATATATTTTGTTTTTGAATGTAATACAAGATTTTTAGTTAAATTTATGGTACTAGTGTTGTCACATCGAATAGGAATATTATTACAAGTAATGCCATAGTCTTCTAGTTATTGTTTGACCCATAATAGTTGTACACAATAACTCCCGACAGCAATGTATTCGGCTTCCGCCATAGACAAGGCTACTAAGCTTTATTTCTTACTAAATCATGAGATCAAATTCACTCTTAAAAATTGATATGTACCATTTATACTCTTCCTATCTAAGCAGCAACCAGTAAAATCAGAATCACTATATCCAATTAAGTCTAATGAAGATTATTTTGAGTACTATAAACTAATATCTTGAGTATTTATTAAATACTTAAAGATTCTTTTAACTACAACTACATAAGATTCTTTAAGATTTGATTGATAATGTGTACACATGCAAATACTAAATATTATATCCGATCTACTTGCAGCTAAATAAAGCAAAGATCCAATCATACCTCGATATAGCTTTGGATCCTTTGGTTTTCCTTTTAAATCTTGATTGAGCTTGAAACTTATGCTCATAGGGGTGCCACTTCCTCTGACATTCTCTATCTCAAATTTTTTTAATATTTTTTTGATGTACTTTGATTGATGAAGATCTCCTCATTTGATTATTTGATTTAGAGTCTAAGAAAAAAATTTAGCTCTCTCATCATACTCATCTCGAATTTATCCTGTATAAGACTAGCAAACTCTCCATACAAGACTTCAACATATAATTATACAATCAATAAGTCATTTTATTTTTTTTTATAAATAATATTTTATCTATATTCTCTCTTTTAAAATTATTGTTTAATAAAAACTTGCTTAACCTATCATACCAAGCCCTAGGTGCTTGTTTTAATCCATATAAGGCTTTCTTAAGTTTGTATATATGACTAGATAATTCTTGATATTCAAAACCTGAAGGTTGTTCTACATAAACTTTCTCTTCAATTAATCTATTCAAGGATGCACTTTTTACATCCATTTGAGAAAGTTTGAAATTTATAAAGCAAGCAAATACTAAGAGCAATCTAATAGCTTCAAGTCTAGCCATGGATGCAAAGGATTCATCAAAATCAATATCCTCTTCTTGATTGCATCCTTGTGCGACCAGTCAAACCTTGTTTTTAATTATATTGTCCTTCTCATCAAGTTTATTTCTAAAGATCCATTTAGTTCCAATTACTAAAAAATTTTTAAGTCTTTCAACTAATTCTCAAATTTTGTTTCTTTCAAATTGGTTTAACTCTTCTTGCATTGCCAATATCCAATTAAGATCTTTTTCAACTTCTATTATATTTTTAGGTTCTAAATGTGATACAAATGCAATATGGTTCATAGCTTTCCTAAGTGATGCTCTAGTTTTAACACCATGAGATGGATCATATATAATTAATTTTTTAGGGTGATTGTGATCATACCTCCATTCTTTTGATAAATTGGATGTACCTTGTTCATCTTGTGGTTGTGGCACATCTTATTCTTCATTTTCTTTTTCTTGAGAGGAAGTGCCTTCAAGTGTCATGCTCTTTAACTCCTTTTCAAGATTATCTGTATCTACATCAAACTCTTCTTCTCTTGCTTTAAGAGAATTAATTTCTTCAAAAATAACATGCACCGATTCCTCTACAATTAATGTCTTTTTGTTAAAAACTCTATATGCTCTACTATCGGATGAATAACCTAAAAAAATATCTTCATCTGATTTTGCATCAAATTTTTTAGTTTATCTTTATCATTTATTAGAATAAAATATCTACAATCAAAAATTTTAAAATATAAAAAATTAAGTTTTTTTTCTTTATAAAGTTCATATGGAGTTTTCTTCAAGATAGGTCTAATTAGTGCTCTATTTAGTATATAGCACGCGGTGTTAATAGCTTCCATCCAAAAGCATTTTGGAAGGTTACTTTTATAAAGCATGATCCATGTCATTTCAATTAATATTCTATTCTTTCTTTCAACCACTTCATTTTGTTGAGGTGTCCTAAGTGCTGAAAAATTATCATTAATTTTATTTTTAAAATAAAAATTTTTAAATTTATGATTTTAAATTCGATACCATGATCACTTCTTATATTCAAAATACTACAATCTTTTTCTTTTGTTATTTTATTAAATAAATCAACAAAGACATCAAAAGCTTCATCTTTGTGTGATAAAAATAAAATTTAAGTAAATCTTAAAAAATCATCATATATAACAAAACCAAATCTTTTTCCTTCAAGACTAGTCATTGAAATAGGTCCAAACAAATCCATGTGAAGTAGTTCTAGTAGCCTAAAAGTTGAAACAATATTCTTGGATTTGAAAGAAAATTTTGTTTGTTTACCAAGTTGACATGCTTTATAAATCTTATTCTTTTCAAAATTTATCTTAGATAAACTTTTACTAAGTCAAGTTTAATTAGTCTTGACAATGAGTCCATACTTGCATGACCTAGTTTATTATGTCAAATCCAATTAGATTCATTTACTTTAGCACTCATAGCAACAAGACATTGAATATTTTCATTTTTTAATTTATCAAGGTCAACAATATAAACATTGCCATATCTTTTTCTTATAAATTTAATACTATCATCAAATGAACTAGTTTCAATGCAACGAGATGATTTAAATGAAACACTAAAGCCTCTATCATATAATTGACTAATGCTAAGTAAATTATGTATTAAACCTTCAACTAATAGAATATTTTCTATACAAGTGGAGGGTGTTATCAAGATATTAATGAAATCAATAATTTTGCCTTTATCGTTACCTCCAAAAGTCACCACACCTCTACTCTTTGCTTTAAGAGAGATAAATTAAGATTTATCTTCCATCATATGCCTCAAGTATCTACTATCAAGGTACCATCTTTTTTTAGCTCTCACGGATATCAAGCACACCTACACATATAATCAAGCAAATTTAGGTACCCAAGCTAACTTGGGTCCTTTAGAATTAGCACAAATGGTTTCTTTTAGAATCCAAATTTATCTTATCTTTGGTTTGATTGTGTTAAAACTTTTACTTGCATTTATTATTTTGCATTCTATAGCTTTATGTCAAAGCTTGTTACATGTAAAATAAGTTATGTTCTTACTTTGATTTTGAGATTTTATAAACACATTCTTTAAAAATGTTTGCTTCTTTAATGGATTATATTGTATACCGATTTTATCAAAAATCATCTTTTATTTTTTAATTAATATTTATATATTTTGAGAGCTTAGTGTGAATTTAGCTATTATATATTTTAATTTATTTACTTCTTCTTGTAAAGATTCATTTCTATTAGTTAATTCATCTAGCTTATCTTGTAATTCCTTCATATTTTCTTCCATTTTAGCTTTATCCTTACTTAAGGTTTGATTTTCTTTCTTTATATTTATGAGATAGCTTCTTAAAATCATAAATTAGATCATTGAATGCATCATATAATTTGCAAAAGTAAAATCTAAAATTGAATCATCATTACTTAGCTCATTATCATCAAGTGCCATAAGGCAAAGATTTGCCTTCTTTTCTCTTTGACATTCTTCCTTGCTTAAAGAAGAATCCTCATCATTGCTCCATGTAGCTTTATATGCTTTCTTCTTTAGTTTTTTGAAGCTTTTATTTAATAGTGGGCAATCCATTCGAAAATGCCCGAGCTCCTTGTACTCATAGCAAAGAGGTGGTTGCTCTTTCTCTTTTTCCTTCCCTTTCTCTTTGCTACCTTCTCCCTTGTTATACCTTCTCCTCAGTTCAAATTTCTTTCTCCTTCTTATGAACTTTTTGAACCTTCTCACTATCATAGCCATCTCCTCATCATCTTTCGAATCTTCTTCGTAGTCATTCTCTTCTTCATGGATGGCAACAGCTTTAAGGGCAATTGACTTCTTTTTTTTCACCTCTTCTTTCTTCCCTTGGTTCATGTTCAGCTCATGGGTCATAAAAAAACTGATGAGCTCCTCCAATGCTAATTTATTTAAGTCCTTCTCTTAAATGGCGGTCACTTTGGCTCCCAATTCTTTGATAAAGACCTAAGAATTTTTCATACAACATCACTGTTAGAATTATCTCTTCCGAGACTCTTTAAATCATTTAATATATCAGTAAATCTTGTGAATATTTCAATGATAGTTTTATGTAGTTCTATTTTAAATAGCTCATACTTATGTACCAACATATTTATCTTTGATTCCTTGACTTGACTAAGATCCTCATGGGTGACTTCAAGTTTATCTCAAATTTTTTTGGCGGATAAGCATGTTGATATCCTATTGAATTCATTTATATCCAAAGCATAATATAACATATTCATTGCTTTGGCATTGAGTTGAGCTTGCTTTTTGTCGTATTCATTCCAATCCTTTTCGAGCTTGAAGATGGACACACCATCAACAGTGATTGTGGGTATGTGTGGGCCCTTTATTATGACGTTCCACATGTCATAATCTTATGCTTATATAAATATTCTCATTCTTACTTTTCAATAGATGTAATTGATCCTGTTGGTGCAAAAATCTGCCTGCACCGGAGAAGCTGGAGTTGTGGGGGTCGCGGTCATCGTCGGAACCTGCAAAAGAAGTCTAAATCGGAGGTGGGGTTGCTCCGGCAAGACCCTCCGATGCTCAAGTCAGTTCTCTGCCTCAACAAGAATGGAGTGCTCGAATGAAAATTTTAGCAGAGTTTCTAGTTAAAAAATGAGAGCTTAGAGAATAATGTATCTGGGGTTCCCTTTTATAGACTGGGGGAGCAGCGGGTTGATAGCGACTGTTTATGATCGCCTCGTAGTGGGCTGTACGGGACCAGGAGAAATTTATCATGAAGAGTAATGGGGTGGAGTCGTGGCTGTCACCATGGCTCGCCATGTGGAATCAGTTGCGGGGAGTGGAGCGACGTCCATTGTCGTGACTTGTCAGGGAGTGGTGGACCACACAGGATCCACCGCAGGGAGTGGAGCAGAATCGTGGCCATTACTGCGGCCTGCCAGGGAGTAATGGAGCCGCGTAGGATCTACCGCAGGGAGTGGAGCAGAGTCATGGCCGTTACTACGGCCTGCCAGGGGGTCCAGACTTGTCGGCTGAAGTTCGGTTGGAGTCTGTAGCTAGAGTCGGAGGTGAAGTCCGACTCCCGTAGGAGCTCGGATGAGGTTTTCCTGCAGTCGATGTTGGGGATGAAGTCTGACTCCCGTAGGAGTCCGGACAGAGCTTGTCTGCAGTTGGAGTCGGAGACGGAGTCCAGCTCCCATAGGAGTCCGGACGGTGCTTACCAGCGTTCGAAGTCGAGGATGAAGTCCGGCTCCCGTAGGAGTCCGGACGGAGTCTTCTTTCGATCAAAGTCGAGGGCGAAGTTCGGCTCCCGTAGGAGTCTGGATGAAATTTTTTTACAGCCAAAGTTGGAGATGGAGTCAAGCTCCTGTAGGAGTCCGGTCTGCAGTCGAAGTTGGAGACGGAGTCCGGCTCCCGTAGGAGTCCGGACGGAGCTTGTCTGCAGTTGAAGTCAGAGGTGGAGTCCGGCTCCCGTAGGAGTCCGGACGGAGCTTACCAGCGTTCGAAGTCGAGGATGAAGTCCAGCTCCCGTAAGAGTCCGGACGAAGTTTGCCTACAGCCGAAGTTGGAGGTGGAGTCTGGCTCCCGTAGGAGTCCGGACAGAGTCTTCTTTTGATCAGAGTCGAGGGCGAAGTCCGACTCCCGTAGGAGTCCGGACGGAGTCTTCTTGCGATCAGAGTCGAGGGCGAAGTCCGGCTCCCGTAGGAGTCCGACGAAGTCTTCTTTCGATCAAAGTCGAGGGCGAAGTCCGGCTCCCATAGGAGTCCGGATGAAGTTTGCCTGCAGCCGAAGTTGGAGGCGGAGTCTGGCTCCTGTAGGAGTCCGGACGAAGCTTGTCTACAGTTGAAGTCGGAGATGGAGTCCGACTCCCGTAGGAGTCCGGACGGAGTCTTCTTTCGATCAGAGTCGAGGACGAAGTTCGGCTCCCGTAGGAGTCTGGACGGAGTCTTCTTGCGATCAGAGTCGAGGGCGAAGTCCGACTCCCGTAGGAGTCCGGACGGAGTCTTCTTTCGATCAAAGTCGAGGGCGAAGTCCGGCTCCCGTAGGAGTCCGGACGAAGTTTGCCTGCAGCCGAAGTTGGAGGCAGAGTCCGGCTCTCGTAGGAGTCCGGATGGAGTTTGTCTGCAGTTGAAGTCGGAGATGGAGTTCGGCTCCCGTAGGAGTCCGAACGGAGTCTTCTTTCGATCAGAGTCGAGGGCGAAGTCTGGCTCCCGTAGGAGTCCGGACGGAGTCTTCTTACGATCAGAGTCGAGGGCGAAGTCCGGCTCTTGTATGAGTCCGGACGGAGTCTTCTTGTAGAATCCTCGAGGGGTCACTCTGGACACGAACTTCGGCTGGGGGGGTTTTACACCCAACACCAGTCCCCCTACTTTCGAGTTCAAGTTTCGATCAGAAGAAGTACAGAAAATTTTCACAGCCGAAGTCGTTTCCTTGAATTCTGCATACGACCGCCCTCGAAAATCTTGGCATTTAATGCATGCATGCTGGAGCCTTTTTTCGATTAGGGCGACCCGAAGAGTTTTTTCGAAACTCCCACCAGGACGTGATCCTAAGCGTCACGCCATGAAAGTCTGCGAACGATCAACCCTAGGCCACAGTGAGTGGGACACGCGGTGGGCACTGGTTGGCCTAGGGACACCTGCCACCATAACTGCGCCAGGCTCCGTTGCCTATTTAAGCCCCCGCCTTTCCTCCAGGGGCTTCACTTCGCCTGAGGGTCGATGTCTTTCTTCCGCCTAAGAGCTTAGCCACTCAGCCACTCCATCGGTGCCCTTTCTGACTCCGAGCATCCTTCGCACCGGTCTTTGCCATCTCCGCCGGCTCTCCGCCGTCTTCAGTTCCCCGAGTCTCTCCGAGGGGTTCTCCTGTCGGGGCCTCCACCTCGAAGGCCAACCTCAAGAGGATGCCACGAACTAGGAAGAGTGTGAGGAGGAGAACAGTGATCTGTGAGTTCTCCAGTTGTCAAACTGTCACTGAGGGTTCCTGTCGCCTTAAAGGGGGCTCGAGAAAAAATTTCTTCAACAACAGGGATTTAATAACGGGGACAACCGGTGAAGGCGTTCCGCCTGAGAATTTTGGAGTAGCTGAACGGGGTGACACCGGTCAAGGGGGCAGAGCTGTCGTCACAAGCCGTGGCAGGATCCTTGATGTCGTCGGGGCCGAGAGACCAGAAGCGGTCGGCACCGACAGTGGGGCAGTAAAACTTGTTGTGGGGACGGTGGAAGTAGCGCATGCCGACCTTGTCGGAACACCTAGGACGGCGGTTATCATGGAGCACCCGATGGTGGCGCATATCTCCGGTGCCATCGTTGCCTCCAGGGTAACTCCGGTTCTTCTTGAAACAGATCATCGTCGCCGCTGCCGTTGCCTTTGCTGCCCCCTGAATTCTATCCCATCCTTTTCTCCCTAGGGTTGGAATTTCGGAGATGGAGCGGAATGAGGTGGGGGGAGATAGCCGAGAGGTTTATCACACGCACTAAAAAATATGGCTGGAAAGGATAGAACCGGGAAGAGAAGTCTACAGCTTGAAGTGGCCTCCGGTGTATCCCTTCCGAGCCTTGTATTCGAGCCTTGTAATAATGTTTTCTTTTCTGGCCCTCTGGATCTTGTAACGTACATCTTGTTAATCAAAAAATGAGAAGGAGATTTTGTTACTTCGTCCGCACTTTGCATCAAATTGTTGTCCGCCGAACTTCTTTCCTTTACCATTGTTATTGTTGTATTCCCTTCTTTCTTTTTCTCTTCTTTTCTTTTTTTTTTTTTGACATCGTCCGTAGGTTACCGATAGTTGTCACGCTGGCTCGCCTTTTAGTTATCCTTTTCCTTCAACCTTAATAGCTCTATAATGCATATTTGATGAAAAATATGAGAAGAAAATTTTTCGCTACCTCTTTTACTCATGTGTTGAATTGTCGCTTGCCGAGCTTCTTTTCGACCTTTGCATCGTTCAGAGGTATCCGATTGTCATCGTATCGATCCATCTTTTTCGTCCGTGGTCGCAGATTCGTCTGGGGCCGCTCGGGTTTAGTGCCCCCCATTAGGTCTCGAGCTCGAAGGTTTGAGCTTCCGTCACCCTGAGGAAGTTATCTTATCTTGGGCTTGCGTTGAAAGCTTCCTTGAAAGCTGGGGTTCTTGATAAGAACCCCAATCCTTGCTGAGATGGGGTTCTCTGCATCTTTGACGCTGTTTGTTTTCCATTTATCACCGACTCAGTCCATCACTTTCCCTTTTAACCCCTCTCCCCTTTTTCTTTTTCGAGTGGGATTTTTCCCTCCGCTCTTAGTGGAGCTGCAGGAGTCCGGCTCCCGTAGGTGAAGTCGGGGTGAAGTCTGGCTCCCGTGGGAGTCCGGATGGAGTCTACCTGCAATTGAAGTCAGAGGCAAAATTTGGCTCCCGTAGGAGTCCGGGCGGAGCTTACCAGCGGTCGAAGTCGGGGACAAAGTCCGGCTCCCGTAGGAGTCCGGACGGAGTCTTCCTTCGATTAAAGTCGAGGGCGAAGTCCGGCTCCCGTAGGAGTCCGGACGAAGTTTTATTGCGAAGGGGCCACTGGGGAAGGTCCCCCTTTTTCTCGTCTGGTCTTGAATGACCAGACCTTAATTGATGTCAGGGCGAGGTTCTTTCCCTATTTCTGCCGTAACAGGTTTCAGCTCTGGTTAGGATGAGGTTCTCCTCTTGTCTCTAACGCGGCTGTAGGGGCACATATGGGTGTTGCTGGGCCCTTCCCCCCATCTGGTCTAAAGAGAACCGGGCCTTCGCCTTTGCTCAAGTTAGGGCGAGGTTCTCCTCCTGTCTCTAACAGGACTGTGGGGGCGCATATGGGCGTTGCAGGGCCTCTCCCCCAATCCGATCTAAAGAGAACCGGGCCTTCGACTTTGCTCAAGTTAGGGCAAGGTTCTCCTCCTGTCCCTAACAGGGCTGTGGGGGCGCATATGGACGTTGCAGGGCCTCTCCTCCCATCCGATCTAAAGAGAATCGGGCCTTCGACTTTGCTCAAGTTAGGGCGAGGTTCTCCTCCTGTCCCTAACAGGGCTGTGGGGGCGCATATGGGCATTGCAGGGCCTCTCCCCCCATCTGGTCTAAAGAGAACCAGACCTTCGACTTTGTCGAGACGAAGTTCCCCTCCTGCTTCCGACATAGTTTGTTTTGACTGCCCTGTCGATATAAGCTAGTGCCAAGAGGGGAGACATGTAGATATGCAACTTTTACTTAAAATAAAGTTATCGGTAATACATTTGTAAGTTTTTCGAGCTCCATGGTCGCGGGAGGTCTGCTCCTCCGAGCTCCTTGAGGTAATAAGTTTCGGGCCGGACTACTTCTTTGACCTCATACGGGCCTTCCCAGTTTGGGGCGAGCTTCCCTCGATCCTGAGGTTGCGAGACAGCGGCTCGTCGAAGCACTAGATCTCCTGCTCTAAAGGCTTTATTCTTGACCTGGGAGTTGTAATAGCGGGCGACTTTCTGTCTGTAGGCTGCCATTCGAACTTGAGCTACCTCCCGCCTTTCTTCCAGCAAGTCGAGGTTGGCTTTAAGACCTTGCGAATTTTGATGTTTGTCGAATGCCATGACTCGTGCCGATGGAAGTTTAAGCTCAATTGGGATGACGGCCTCCGTTCCGAAGGCCAAAGCAAAGGGGGTCTCCCCTGTGGGCAGTCTTTAGGTAGTTCGATATGCCCATAACACATGATAAAGTTCGTCTGCCCAAGTTTCCTTCGCTTTTTCAAGCCTTGTCTTGATCCCCTGCAGAAGGGTTCTGTTGGTCACCTCAGCTTCGCCGTTCGCCTGAGGATGGGCTACCGATGTGAAGTTGTGGGAGATGTTTAGATGAGGTTTTCCTGTAGTCGACGTTGGGGATGAAGTCCGGCTCCTGTAGGAGTCCGGACGGAGCTTGTCTGCAGTTGGAGTCGGAGATGGAGTTCGGCTCCCGTAGGAGTCCGGATGGTGCTTACCAGCGTTCGAAGTCGAGGATGAAGTCCGACTCCCGTAGGAGTCCAGACGGAGTCTTCTTTCGATCAAAGTCGAAGGCGAAGTCCGACTCCCGTAGGAGTCCGGACGAAATTTTCCTGCAGCCGAAGTTGGAGATGGAGTCCGGCTCCCGTAGGAGTCCGATCTGCAGTTGAAGTTGGAGACGGAGTCCGGCTCCCGTAGGAGTCCGGACGGAGCTTGTCTGCAGTTGAAGTCGGAGGCGGAGTCTGGCTCCCGTAGGAGTCCGGACGGAGCTTACCAGCGTTCGAAGTCGAGGATGAAGTCCGGCTCCCGTAGGAGTCCAGACGAAGTTTGCCTGCAGTCGAAGTTGGAGGCGGAGTCCGGCTCCCGTAGGAGTCCGGACGGAGTCTTCTTTCGATCAGAGTCGAGGGTGAAGTCCGGCTCCCGTAGGAGTCCGGATGGAGTCTTCTTGCGATCAGAGTCGAGGGCGAAGTCCGGCTCCCGTAGGAGTCCGGACGGAGTCTTCTTTCGATCAAAGTCGAGGGCGAAGTCTGGCTCCCGTAGGAGTCCGGACGAAGTTTGCCTGCAGCCGAAGTTGGAGGCGGAGTCCGACTCCCATAGGAGTCCGGACGGAGCTTGTCTGCAGTTGAAGTCGGAGATGGAGTCCGGCTTCCGTAGGAGTCCGGATGGAGTCTTCTTTCGATCAGAGTCGAGGGCGAAGTCCGGCTCCCGTAGGAGTCCGAACGGAGTCTTCTTGCGATCAGAGTCGAGGGCGAAGTCCGGCTCCCGTAGGAGTCCTGATGGAGTCTTCTTTCGATCAAAGTCGAGGGCGAAGTCCGACTCCCATAGGAGTCCGGACGAAGTTTGCCTACAGCCGAAGTTGGAGGCGGAGTCCGACTCCCGTAGGAGTCCGGACGGAGCTTGTCTGTAGTTGAAGTCGGAGATGGAGTCCGGCTCCCGCAGGAGTCCGGACGGAGTCTTCTTTCGATCAGAGTCGAGGGCGAAGTCCGGCTCCTGTAGGAGTCCGGACGGAGTCTTCTTGCGATCGGAGTCGAGAGCGAAGTCCAGCTCCCGTATGAGTCCGGACGGAGTCTTCTTATAGAATCCCCGAGGGGTCACTTCGGACACGAACTTCGGCTGGGGGGGGGGTTTACACCCAACAGATCCCATTGACAAATAGAAGTCTATTGGTTGATTGTCCCTCAACCAATGAAGTCCTACTTGGGTTTGTTATAGTATCTTTAGCTCAAAATAAATGAGTAACAAGTGAGCACCTGCTTTGATACCACTTGTTGTCCAAGGATGGCTACCCAAGTGGGGGGATGAATTGGATAATTAAAAATTTAAACTTTAATTGTACTGAATTTACTTCAAAGTGCTTAATGAAATTAATTAAAACATAAGTAATGAATAAGAATAATAAAAAAAGTCACATAATTATAAACACAAAGCTTTTATAGTGGTCGACATCAAACTCGACACCTACATCCACTCTCTAAGTAAACCACTTGAAAATTCAACTATAATCACTAATTTGATTATAGTTCGATTGTTTTTTTTAGGTTCACAATCCATTCCAGTTGATTTTGACCTAGGCTCACCAACCATAACTTTATAATGATTATTTTTTCTAGGTTAACAATCAACCAGATAGGTTTTATCTTTGGCTCATCAATCAAATCAATACAATATCCAACTCTAGGCTTGGACTAACCTAAGTTTCTCATTCCAAGAAACTTGAAAATAAAAATTCATAATCACAATTAATACAAGAGTAAATGAGTTTAGAAACAAAAACTCAATGAAGCCCGAGAAAAGAAATTCTGAATATCGCTTGTTGGCTTGATTTCTTCTCTTTAAATGCTTGAAGGAAGTTGGTGAAGCTCTTTAATACTTATAACCTAACTTCCTTTGATTAGTGGATGATCAGAATAATACAAGTATGTCTTGAAATCACTCTTTTTCACAATATGGCTCACACAATGAATAAACTAAACTTGACTTGAATGCTCTTCAATAAATGTTCAAAAATTATTTTTAATACTCTAAGGTGCTTCATTTATATTCTCAAGCTTTTCCACCATTCTAAGGCATCTGAAGAGGCAGTATTTAATGTCCTAGCCATTGAAAATGAAGATCTAGTCATTGGAAGCAAGTTGGGGCGAAAAAATACAGATTTAAAAAATTAGCCATTATAGTAATTTAGTCGACTAATTTTTTTTTGAGTCGACTAAGTTTTTCACTGGATCGACTCAAAATCCTCTTAATCGGCTAAGTATCAGACGACTGAAAAATAACCTTTTTATCTTTTGCTGCTTCTCTGTGATTTGGTTAGCTCAGTCTCTATCTGGGTCGGTTAAGTTGATCTCTGGATTGGCTAAGTGACCACTTGGTTGGTTCAGTAGTCATGACCTAAAAATTTCATATTTCTATCTTGTCTGTCTTCTGAGACTGAGTCGACTAACTGACCTCTAAGTCGACTTACTCTCTGTTTGAGTCGGCTCAATTCTAACTTGGTCCGCTAACTAAACAATGTTTCAAATATCAGCCTCTCTATCTTCTACTATCCTCTGAGACTAAGTCAACTCAAATATCCATTGGATCGATTAAGCTTACGTACCAAGCATGCCATGAGGTCTTTACCAGTCTTTCTTCTCCGATTTCATTTCTAGGCTAAACTTACCTTCTTAACTTGATTTTAATCATTATTAACATTCTTTCGAAAGTATATCTAATCTAGAGTTTCTTCACAAATTGCTTGAGTGGTGGTACTTCATTTAATTTATAGAAAATATTTGAAACTTGGTGAGTACTTGGAATTGAAAGCTACACATCCTCAAAAATAATATTAGTAACTGAATAAATTATACTCAAATATTTTTGTTATCATCAAAATCAATCCAGGAGTTAACAAGATGTCTCAAGATTTCAATTCAGTTTTTAGTATAATACAAAGTATTTCTTCAACATGCAATTATTAAAATTATGATTGATCCTCAAGCATAACCTATCTCGCTGGATACGGATCATAGTACTTTGATCTGCTCCTACGTAGCCATAAGCTATTCAAAATATAAAAATAAAATAATCTATAATCAGATTCCAAGTATAGCCTATCTCGCTGAGCACGAATCATATTCTTAGATCACGACTCATTTCTACGTAGTCATAGGCTATTCAAAAATCTAAATTATAGTCTAAATAAGAAGCACAATACTTGAAAAAATAAAAAAAAAATTATTCATAAAAAAAAATTATTACAATCAAATTTTAATTATATAAAAAAATTATAAAATATAAATACTTAAAAACCTCATCTGCTTTCCAAAGATAAAGATCCTTAGCTGTGCATGATCCCTTCTCTCCTCCTTACAAAGTTTTTGAAGGTTTCTTCGAATTTCTCAAATTGATTTCTACGATGGAGGTATAGAGATTTTTTTTATAGGTGTTAGGAGGGAAGGGATTTTTATGATTTTTAGATATGGAATTAAAGAAAATAGGTAGATGAATGGTTAGAATTTTATTTGTAAAGAATGGATGAAAAGATAGGTAGCTGGTTAAACAGAGAGGAAGAGAGTGAACAAGGGGGCGCCTTTTTTTTTTTTTTTTTTTTTTTTTTTTTTTTTTTTTTTTTTTTGTTACTTTCCTTTTAAAACCGTCAGCATCCGTTCCGTCACACGTCTCATGTGCTCAAACCCGCGCACAAGCCTTCTTTCGTCCGCATGAATCGTTGCACCTGGTCCGGCTCGTTCAAACCACATTGCGCCCACGTTCGGACCCATGCACCAGGTTGCTTGCTCGCATCGTTTCCGCACGCATGCTCCCGCGCAAGCTCTCAAACCGTATAAGCCTTCAAACCGTAGCCCAGGCTGCTATGAACCGCTCCCACTCCCCCATACTCGTGCAGCCAGCTTCAAACCTCTCGGACCCACTTGAACCCGCGCCCCCATGCCATGTGAATGGAGCACATAAAGACCTATAGCCGCGCGTGAATGCCCCTGTGAGCCGAACCGTGCCTTGGCTTTTTCCTCGCTGGGCCCCATCCAAATCATGATCTCAGCCTTCAAAAATCCCAAGTCTCCCTGCTCTTTAAAACTCAGGGGTCCCCCAAATCAAATCATGCTGCTGGTTGTTTTGAAAATTTATGAATAGGGACGGACTGTCTTAAGCTCCGTATCTGCGCACACGGAGAGCATTTATTGGTGATTAATTTTTGATGATTAATATTTTTAAAAAATATAAAAAAAATTAAATATTAAATAATAAAAATTAAATATTAAATATTTTAATATTTTTTATGTTATATCGTCGATCATCAAAAATATTATTTTTTTCATTATCAATAAATTTTTTTTATAAAAAATATCAAATTATATCACCTATCATAAATTTTTAATTCAAAAAATTAATATTATCGACTACCTTAAAATAATTTAAATCACCATATTTTCACTGCATACTCTGATTTAAATCATCAAAATATTTTAGATTTATGATGTAATTTTGACCAAAATATTACTCCATGATGAAAAAGATCTAAAATTTTAAATTCTAATTAAAGTCAAAAATAAACTTTTGATTCTCATCCCAAATATTGGCCGGAATACAATCATCTTATAACGTATTCAAAACTATCATATAGGTTTACTATCATCCAATATAAATTAAATCTTAATTTTTTATCAATTTATTTTAATAAATTTTAAATCAAAATTCTATAAATAAAATCAATAAGAAAAATCTTCCGATGCTTTGTCAAGTTAGGACTTAAATCAAAATATCTAAGTAAAACATACTCAATCATTTCTTTTAAAGTTTCTTCCATCGAGATTTTTGACATCTATCAAAATCCTTCCATAACAAGCATGCAAGCCTCTTAAAATCAAATCTCTATGCAATATCATATTTTACCAAGGGCCTCAGTTTATAAATCAAAAATTTTAAATTATAGTGTCTCATAATCCCATAATCCTAAGATAGATATAAATAGGATCTATAGATTAACTTAGAAATCTAAATTTTGAATTGAAGCTTCGTACACACCATATGGTCTCTAATAGACATAAATAAGATCCATTACTTGAATCCAAAGATGATAATTAAAGATTCTATCAAAATAAATATTCTACAATTTCATAATCAATTTTTTCAATAAAAAATAGACTTCTTCGCAATATCCCGGACTATATTATTGCTTCTATATGCAAGCTTCATATATAACTTATATTTCAGTATAAACCTTAAAGAATATTCTGATCAAATATCATAAAAATCTTTCTTAGATCAAATCTAATCCAACTTCTTGCTAATTTATTCTAATTTGTCACTCAATAATTAACTTCAAACCTAGAAATATTATCATAGTATTACGTCCATATCAAATTTAAGCTCCCAAATTCATTTAAACAATCGATGATCAAACTAATAATCACAATGTACAATAAATTCTCATGATCAATCTTCTTGCCATTACTTTAGATCAAAATCCAACTAATTATATATAATCCATAGATTGCCGCATCATATATCAAACCCGATGAATCATAATTCTTTTGAAATTTTTTCAAATATATTCACAAGGTTTAAGCAAAAATCATAAAGATAACTTACACTGCAATCATCATAGATCTATATCTTAATGTTCCTAATGTCCATCCACCTAAATTTATCCTATGATTGTTTCTATGTGTCATAATTTATCCACTTATATTCTGATATTATATTAATTGCTACGCCTCCAATCCAAGATCGTGAGTCTAGAGATTATGGTAACCGCTGCATACTCATGGAGAACTCTCTTTACAAACATGCAAGACATTCCAAATATAATATCAATGCATCACAGTAAAATTAATAATAAATATTTAACTAACTATAATTAACTTTAATCTCTTATAAAATTTTAATAATATTCAAAAGATATTACATTAATTAAAACTCCAATAATAATCCTATAAAATATAATAATAAATCTATATGTAAACTCAATTGATACTAGTACTGTTAATTTTTGTCTCTAAACTCACTCCCAAGCAGTACCAACATTCAAAATTAAGTATTTAAATCTGAAAAAAAAGAGAGAGTTAATGAGCTTGATAGTCAAGTAAGTAATAAATATCTTAATTAGATATTTCAGGTATTATCGTAAGATATGATAGTCAAAAGCAAATGCCATGAGTAAATATATGAACATATTCTATGCTAATTAATGCAAATCAAATCTTTTTCAATATTTATATTCATATATAATCATAATTTTGATTCGAAACAAATCACGTATAACTCAACAACCTTTAACTATGACCATATTTATAATCTATGATGGGGCCAGAGCTCAATGATCAGAGTGTCAATACATAATCTCCATTGATAGAGCTCACTAAATACTAATGTTTAACCTCCATTAGCAAGATTCACTGAATATCAGTGTTTAACATCCATTGACAAGATCTACTAAATATCAATATTTAACCCCTATTGGTAGGATCCACTGAATACCAATATTTAACCCCTATTGATAGAATCCACTAAATATAGTTAGGCTGAGAGTTCAAATCCTATGATATTAAGCACTATATATATATATATATATATATATCTCATAATTTCATTCTACATATGCATATTTCATAATAAATTAAACCATAATGTTTCAAAAATCTTAAATATGTAAATCTCTTTCTATTCAAAATATAGTTTCATAAATCATCATATATTCAAGACTAATTATTAACTTTCAAAGTAAATTATAAAATATCTCAAAAAGATGGTTCATTACTTACCTTATATATACTTTGATAAGATTCGAATAATTTTAGAAGTTTTATTTCAAATCTTCAATAAATAGATTGTAGAATCCACTATCGAACATCTTTTTATTGCAGAATCAAGTCTAATAATTAGGAAGGGTATAAATAACTATGGAAAGATAGGAGATGGATAGTTGCATCCAATGATCCAGGTTGGTCTAATTATCATAACTTCATTGATCAAGATTAGGCTAGAAGATAGGTGGTTTAACATAGATCAAGGATGTTAAATCAGTAGTGTCCAACAATAATGGAAGTGGAGGCTAATATGTCATTCGATGATCAGGGTCAGTTTAATTCGATTAAGTAACTTTATCTAATCAAAGACAGCTAAGATATCAAAACTCAATAGAGATTAACATAGACTGAATCTTATGATGCTCGATACAGATAAGGATGGTGCAGATATACTGTCCAATCTATAGGATGGTTCAAAATCTATCTATTAGGTTAACTCAGATTCAAAGCAACAGAGCTAGAGACTCTTCATTGGATTCATAAATCAAGTAAAGAAGAAATATCATAGTAAAGAGAAATTAATAAGATGGAACATGACTGATCAAATGATACTATTCGACATTTTGATCGATCCAAGCAAGATAATTTCATTAAATCATGATTGAACTAGTATACAGATTATTTAATAAAAATCATGGGTGATCAAGTCTAATAGTATCCGATCAAGTCAAGATGGCTGCCAGCATGCTGTTCCACAATCGCAGATCAGAATCCTTCACTAAGCTTGGTCAAAATCATTAAATTTTTTTTTGACTAGACTAATTCTAGAGAGAAAAAATTTCATAGAGAAAAAAATAATTTTAGAGAGAGAAAATTGGAAGAGAGAGGAAGGTGAGAGGGGGAGGGAAGAGGGAGGGGACTTCTCATTCCCCTTGTTCTTCAGAATAGGGGAGCTACTCTCCGACGGTGGTGGTGGCCGGGGATGTAGGTTGCGGCGATATAGGTCGACGGTCAGGGATGATAACAGCTGTTGGAAATAAAAAAAAAAAGAGGTGCAAATCAAAGTAGAAATAGGAGAATCAATCCGAGCCCCTTTTTGACAAAATTCGATGGTTCGTCAGTCAGAATCTATGACCTAATAGCTAAGAAAAGAAGGGAGGATGATCAATTGAAGAATGCCGGCCATTACCTGGCTTTCTCAACAACATTCAACTATGATTTTCGATGAACTCAAAAAGGAGAAGATGGTTCTTCTTGGCAATGATTAGAGGCTATCGATGGTAGATGATCCTTTTAAATAGAGATAAAGAGGGGAAGGAGTTAGACACCCTCCTAGTTTTAGATTTTGACTCCAATCAGGAGTCCAATGAGAGTAGAGAAGAAGATGTTGGGACTCTTCTCTTTATTTTCTCTCTTTTTTCCATCACTTTGAAATTCGTGTGACTATTTTAATTGGGTTGATGGGTTGGATATTATATTAGTCAACATTACCCTCTATGCTCTTTTGATCAACCCTTCGCATAAAGGGTTATGTCTATCACTAATCTCTATGAGTGGCTCTAGGGAGGACAATTTTGGTCTGTTAAGGATGATTGTTAACCGATGCAATAAACTAATCATTTTCCTGCCAAGCATAAAGCAGGGTACCATGAATGGCGTAGGTTTTGTCTTAAATTTACGGTATCCAAATCATAGTGGGTAATCATGCTGTTCACATCAAGGCACCACTTACTTGAGACACGAATGAGTACCACATCTCAAATTCTAAAGTGGTTTTTGGAGATAAGTTTTTTGAGTACTTAATCCAAACACTCCCATGGAAAACATAAGCTAGCACTTTGTCCTTCTAATTAGAGAAGAAACATTTTTGATGAAATGGGAGGTGGTGCCACCCAGAGTTTCATTCAAACTTCATGAATATTTATATAAGAAGGTAGCGAATCGAGCTTAGGAAGCTCGATTTGGAGCTTGGCTGTAGAAATTTAAAGATCAGGTTTATAGGTAATCAGAGTTTAGATTTTTAGATTCAAAAACTTAAAGTTACAGGAGTATGGACTTCAGAGTTATAGTTTTAGGCCCGAAGAAATTTGTGCTACAGCTTCAGGTATGGGCTTTCTTAGAGAGGATGGGTAGGCGATAGGAGATTAATAGTAGATCTTATCTCTATCAACTTGGAAGTAGCTCACTACAAGAAAAAGAAGATTCACCAACACTCTTTTTGTTATAGTTTTATGGTTTCATGCACGCATGATTTTGCAAAATAAGTACGCAGTAGAATTTTAAAATTTTTCATATTAAATCTAATTTAATCTAAGCATGCATTAGATCAAATCTTCAAACCATAAACAGGATCATCATATGTGAGATAAAATTCAGATACAGAAATCAAATAGAGAAAAATAAATACAAAATATACCTGGATATAGATCAATCTTCAACTCGAACAGATGATCATGGATGTCTTCTGAAGGTCCCCTCTAGCCGCACAAGCACTCAACCTCTACGGATATCTACATGAGACTCTAATTTGATCAAAAATCTTTTGATCTCACCAGAGTGCTAGCACCCTTGCAGAGATTACATCTTGACAGTTAAAAATCTTCTTTTCTCCTAAGATACTCTTGGAGAATAAGAAGATGTAGGAGGATCTTAATCTCTACGTCAGAGATCATAAGAAGAACCCTTTCTTCTCTTTTCTTTTTAAAATCAATGCACCAAATCTCTATAATAGAGATGTAATAATTTTATCTAACTTTTGGATAAAGAGAAGAGGAGATAACAATATCCCGTTAGATGTATGTCCTAGAAGCCAACATGGCGGACATATTGTAATTAATCTAGGACATAATTTTATACTTAATATATTGATATGATCAATAAAAGGATAAATTTTTTTTTATTCAAGTGTAATGTGTCCTTGAATCGTCCATTGAATTAGTTTTGATATATATTCTCAAAGTGTTGAGAATTAGAGACGTATTTAATTCCTAAAGGCTCTCGATCATAGGATCATCATGAGGATGATGACAGATCCGGATAGACTGACGCACAAATTACTTTCTTCGAGATAGATGAATCTCTAATCTACTGTATAGAGACACAGAGCAACGAGTGCGGATGGTTGTTAGAGAACAACTAACATTGAGCATGACTATACGAGAGATCACTTGAATTTCTATTCAATCGTCAGTGATTGTCTCGATGTTGTAGTTGGGTGTCTAGTCCTTTGACTTGAGATGGTACTACTGCTCGTAGTGAGACTGCTGGAGTTTGATTGACACATAAACATGGGTCTTAATGAGCCCTTATAGTAGATATTGACGATAGTTGGTTCACTGTAGGAGTAGGGTGCGCATCAAGATGGGATCTATCAACCTTGATAAAGAGGAGTAGTCCTATGGGATTTGAGAAGCTAAGTCCATGAATCTGTGGCCACAGTAGAGTGATTGATGAAAAAGAATTTTCATAGATATCACATCTAGATTTGAGCTAATCAAATCTATCATATTACTAATGTTGAGATTTGACGATTTATCCATGATCTGCCATCTAGTCGGGACTCACGATAGAGGGACTGAATCACACGTTAACTACACCTAGAGGTTCATTTTAGTTCTACTAAGTTACCACTATAAACTGCTAGATGTGGTGGATTGTGAGAGCTCACTAAAATTATTTTGGATCAACAATCTTTGATAGAATTAGAGTAGAATTGTTTTGACCCATTGAAAAGAGTTTGAATGATACAATGATGTAGATCATTGTATGTCTCACTACTAGATAGAATTGAACCTATGAGGTCACACAATAAAGAGATCATGTCTGAAATTAGTATTTGAGCTTATGAAGTATTAATTGAATTTAGAAAATCCATTGGGTTCATGGTAATCTTACTAGCACATGGTTGGACCCAATTCCTCTTTCAGTTAGGATTATTTATTTGATAAGTTAATTCTAACTTAATTATCTGCTAATTACCTATATGAATAAGATTCATGAGACTCTAATTATTGGGTACCTAAGGTTATAGATCACATAAATTAAGGGTGCAAGTCCCTTATGAATCTCTTTGATAGTTATTATGGGGCACTACTTTGAATTGTTTAATTTGGACGTGTCCATTGATTAGAGAACCTTTAGTTCTCATATGTGGTGTCTCTTGGGTGCAAAAGAGGTTGTCTAATTATAAATGCAAGGGCTTCTATAGTTGGCGCCTAAGGGGCTTCCTAATTTAAGTTGGATAACTTAAGTTAATAAGAATCCTAATGCAAGTAGGACTTGTATTATATGATTGAATATGATTCAATCTTTGTGCCTATAAAAGGAGACCTCTTCTAAGATCCTAATACCATTCAAGCCAGCCCCTCTCCACCCCAAGAGAACCTCTCATGCCCTCTCTTCCTCCCTCTTTCTCTTCTCCTTGGGCGTCCTCATGCCATACTACTTGGGACACGCGTCCCAAGTTTTGCACACGCCCAAGGCATTGGGCGGCCCTTCATCTACTAGTTGTTGATCTTTTGTAGTACTATAAGGTAAGGAGAATGGCTAGAGAAGAAGAGAAGATAAGGATCAAGGAGAAAGATCAAACATTAATCGCGATCTAGGCTTCGTTCAGATTCAGCAGGCTGAATTTTAGAGAATCAAAATTCAGATCTTAAAGAGCTGTTCCATGCTCTCGAGTGGATACTCGTAGAGGTTGGATACTTATGTGGCTAACAGAAAGTTTCATCTCTTTCAGATCCAGATTTGAAGAAAGAGATTACGAAAAAGGTATGTGATTTGATCACAATTTAAATTTCAGTATATATCAATTTCAGCATATGAAATAGATCTATATGGTTTTATATTTTTATGCAAGTAAAATTTAGATTAAAATTATTTTAATCTTATTCTCTACTGTAGTATTTAGAAAATTAAGTTTTTGAAATACATATGCATGCTTCAAACCCCAAATTACAACAGTGGTATCAGAGCAACGGGTTTTCATATGCTAAATTTTGATATACATATCTTTGAAAAGATTTCAAAATTAATTTTTTTCTTAATACATAAGATGTATGGATGGATCTTCAAATTTAAAATCTAATTTTAGATTTAATTTTAGAACATATAGTTGATATGTTGTTGCATGCATAGATTTGAATTTTGATCTAGAAAGAGTTCTAATTAATGTTCATGTGAAATATAGATGCATGTATGAAATCTAAAATTTTTTATGATCTGAATTTTGATTCATATATGTGATATATGATTACATATTTAGATTATAAATTTATTTTTAATCTTATTCATGACTAGTATATGAGATATATTACATCATGCTTAGATCTAAAATTTTGTTTAGATCTAATTATACATGCATATATATGATATATATTTGTATGCTAAAATCTGAAAATTATTTTTATATTTTAAAACTTACTTTCATACAAAATATTTAAATCTAAAATATAATTTTAGAATCTGAAATTTGTGTTTGTACATGAGAGTTTTGGTCATAGAAAAATCAAAAATTAGGTCATATAATAGGATTACATCTAAGATTTTTTATTTGAGTCATATGGATCTAATTCGATTAAGTAATTAGTCAAACTGAGTCAAGTATTGAATTAAGTTAGATCAATTAAGTTAATGATCATATAATTATTGTTGATCAAATAGATCGAGTCCCATATGTAGAATCGATTAACTTAAAGACCTAATTTGGCTCGTTGGTTTGAGCCCGATTCGCTTGAGCTAACTAATTCTTATCAATCAACCTATTAGTATCTAAGGCAAGTTAATGAGACATAGTTATTTAATTGATTCTGTTAGCCAACTTGGCCAATTCATTGGTGTTTAAGGAAGGCAATGGGGAGACCCCATCGTTCTCCACTTACCTGGCCAATTTGAAAGATTGGATCTTGAATTAGGTTGCTTAGCAATCTGGTTTAACCCATGCCAGTTAGATCAATCATATGATGACTAATTAGATGAGATGTAAATCCAAACCTTTCCATAAATAAAGTCCATAGGTCTTCCACCGTTGTAGATATGCGGATGTGCTACCGGCATTGATTATTCTCGACTGGTCACAGTGGTTCAGTTGCATCAGGAACACATAACCACTCTATTAGCAAAGAGTTGCTCCAGGATAAGGATGGGGTTGGGCCTAATAACTGTTAGGTGAGGGACCCAATGATGGTCTTGCACGTGCTTGTAAATGGTAGGTCGAGCTTAACTAAGAAGTGTGGGCAATAACTGTTAGGTGAGCCACATGACTTAGAGACCAAGTTGTTGCAACATGCTTAGTGAAGCATTTGGGCAAGGAGTTGCCTACGCATCGATGTGTATGTTATCAATAACTATTAGGTAAGATGCATGTCATCGGTGAGACCGCAGCACCCACTAGGAATCTTTTGTCACGTCAGAATTTTTGTTTCGTTTTTGGAGAGTGGAGGGATCCAAAAAATTAGTGAGAGTCATTATTTGCATCTTAAAGTCTCTAGAAGCAAATTAAAATATTAAGTACAAAAGTCTAACTTGAATATTTACTCTCACAGTTAAACCAACATGTCAGCCTCAAATCCTCTAGCTTGCATCTTTGAAACCAATCATTTGACCGATAATAATTACAAAGATTGACTCAGAAATCTCAGGATTGTCCTGACTTCAAAAAAGTTAAGCCATGTTCTCGACCAAGATTTCATTATATTGCCAAACCATCCTACTGCTGAGCAGAGAGCTGCTTTTAAAAAGTGGACTGATGAAAATGGTCGGGTTAAGTGCTATGTGCTGGCGTCTATATCAAATGAGTTGCAAAGCCAGCACGAGCATATGTCTACTGTTCGAGGCATGATTACTCACCTACAAGAGTTGTATGGTGAGCAGAGCCATACTATACGCTTCGAAGTGTCCGAAAGACTCTTCAACCTGAAGATGCGTGAAGGACAGTCTGTCCATGAGCATTGTATGACAGTGTCAAGGATATTGAGGAGCTTGAGAAGCTCGAGATGGATATGCAAAAGGAATTGTAGATGGATCTGATCCTTCAATCCCTTACCAGTTCATATAATCAATTCATCATGAATTTTCATATGATCAAACTTGATTGTACTATTTTCGAACTTGTCAACATGTTGGTCACAACGGAGAGTACCTTGAAGAGTTCAAGGAGCTCTGTTCTTACTGTGGAGTGGACTTCTTCTTCCAAGAAAAAGTCTGTTGGAAGGAAGAAGGCTAAAGCTGCAGAGAAGCAGAAGAAAGAGTGCAAGCCAAAAAAGGATGGTCCAAAGGTGGCTGAGCCAAAGAAAAGGTGTTTCCACTATTATGCTGAAGGCCACTAGAGGAGAAACTGTCCAAAATACCTAGAGAGCAAAAAGATCAAAATGGGTGACAAACCTTTCGAAGGTATGCTCGTAATTGAATCTAACCTTATGGTTTCTTCTACTTCTAATTGGGTATTGGACTCTAGCTCGAGTGCTCATATATGTACCTCAATGCAGGGTCTGATAGAAAGTAGGAAGTTAAGAAAAGATGACATGATCCTTCGGATCAGCAATGAAGCAAAGATTGCTGCAGAGACCATTAGCACTTACCCTCTTCGATTACCGTCTAGCGTTAGATTAGATTTGAAAGACTATTATTATATTCCTGTAGCTAGTTAAAATTTAATTTTCGTGTCTGTGCTAGCACAGAAAGGTTTTAAAATTAATTTCAATAAAGACTTTTGTTCTATTTATTTATGAAATAAATTGGTTGCACGAGGTCTTTTAATTGACAGTCTTTATCACTTGCATGTTGATGTGAATGTGAACCTAAACGAGTAAATAGTGAGTGCCGTAGGTCAAAAGAGACTCAGAGATGAAATTAACCAAAAGTACTTATGGCACCATAGACTAGGCCATATTAGAGAAGATAGGATAAACAAACTGAAAAAAGATAGGATCCTTGGCTCTCTTTGCCCAGAGCCATATCCAGTTTGTGAATCTTACCTTCGAGGAAAGATGGCTAAGTTGCTCTTTGTAGGACATGGGGAAAGGGCCACAGAATTACTTGTCCTGGTACATACTGACGTGTGTGGGCCATTTGATGTACAGACTAAGGATGGTTACACCTCCTTCATTACCTTTACCGATGATTTGTCTAAGTACGGATATATGTATCTAATGAAACACAAGTCTGAGGTCTTTGAAAAGTTTAAAGAATTCAGGCATGAAGTAGAAAAGCAGACAGACAAGCCCGTTAAGGTTCTTCGATCTGAATGAGGAGGAAAATATCTTAGTCAAAAATTTCTAGAATATCTTAAGGACAACGGCATAGTCTCTCAGTGGACCCCTTCTGGAACACCTCAGCTCAATGGGGTATCTAAAAGGAAGAACAGGATTCTATTGGATATGGTTAGATCCATGATAAGCTTCACTGATCTATCCTTATTTCTTTGGAGACATGCCTTGTTAACTACCATTCACTTGTTGAATAGGATTCCTTCAAAGTCTGTTCCTACCATACCGTATGAGATATGGTTTAGTAAGAAGCCGAGTCTGGGTTATCTTAAGACTTGGAGATGTTCAGCCTATGTCAAGAGACAGATGGAAAAAAGTTGGAGGATAGATCTATTATAGCTCGTTTTATAGGGTATCTAAAAAAATCTATGGGATACTACTTTCTACAAGATCACAATATGATTGTGAGTCGAAATGCCATATTCCTAGAAAAATATTTATCCAGGATAGCGGCAGTGGGAGGTTAGTAGAGCTCGAAGAGAAGATCTCTGAAGAGCCTAGAGCTATAGATCATCAGGAATCTATAATTCATAAGTCAGTAGTTGATGTTCCTCTACCACCTCATAGATCTAGCAGAGTCTCCTGACCTCCTGAAAGGTACACGGGTATGCTTACGGAGAAAATAAAGGAAATATTTTTTATGAGAGATAGGAGTCATGGAGATGATCCCAATACCTTTGACGAGACGATGTCTAATATCGATTTCGAGAAATGGTTAGATGCTTTGAAGTCAGAAATTGACTCGATGCACTCGAACCAAGTTTGAACTTTAGTGGATCCACCTAAAGGTATTGTACCTATTGGATGTAAAAACTATCTTTTTAAATAGATATCTTGAGGAAGATATCTATATGGAGCAGCCTATGGGTTTCATGTCCGGTGATAGTGATCATAGAGTCTGCAAGCTGCAAAGGTCCATATATAGATTAAAGCAGGCTTCTTGGAGTTGGAACCATCATTTTGATGAGGCAATCAAATCATTTGATTTCATTAAAAATAAAGAAAAATTTTATGTATACAAGAGAGTCAGTGGGAGTACAATCACCTTCCTCATACTGTATGTGGATGATATTCTTCTCATTGGGAATGATATTCCCATGTTGACCATGATCAAAAGATGGTTGTCCAAGAAATTCTCTATGAAAGATCTAGAAAAAGCATCCTATATTCTCGGAATAAAGGTCTATAGGGATAGATCTAAACGGATGCTTGACCTGTCACAAAAGCTATATATAGAGAAGATGCTGAAGAGGTTCAGCATGAAAAACTCCAAGAGAGGTCTTTTACCTCTTAGGCATGGTATTCGTCTCTCCAAGGTGATGTGTCTGACCACATTTGAGGAGATTCAGTGCATGAGTAGGATTTCTTATGCTTCGACAATAGGAAGCCTCATGTATGTCATGCTATATATTCGACTTGATATTGCCTTTGCTGTGAATGTCACAAATAGGTTTCAGTCGAATCTAGATAAGGAGCACTGGATAGCTGTGAAGAACATCCTTAAGTACTTAAGAAAGACTAAGGATCTGTTCTTGATATTTGGAGGTGATTCTGAGTTGCGATTTGAGGGTGTATTCTTGTTCGATTTACTAGAAGGGTTCTAAGTAATCGATCAACGGAGGCTGACTGTGCTATAGATGTATAGTATGAATTTTGATTTTAATGTTAGTTGTAAAACTGGATATCATTTCATGATACAGTACTGCAAAGACAATGACACCATAGCCCTTGCTAAAGAGCTAAGATCTCATCAGCAATCCAAACACATAGAGCACCGATATATGCGACAACCTCATATCGAGATGCGAAGAGTAGACTCCACGGATAACGTAGTAGACCTACTGACTAAGCAGCTGAGCCAACCGAAAATGGAAGTCCATCTTGAAAAGATGGGACTTAGATTTATGGCCAATTGGCTTTAGTCCAAATAGAAGATTGTTAGATGTATATCCTAGAAGCCAATATGGCTGATACATTGTAATTAATCTAGGACATAATTTTATACTTAATATTTTGATATGATCAATAAAATAGTAAATTTTTTTTTAGTCAAGTGTCATGTGTCTTTGAATCATCCATAAAATTAGTTTCGATATATACTCTCAAGATGTTGAGAATTAGAGACATGTATTTAATTTCTAAAGATTTTCGGTTATAGGATTATCATAAGGACGGTGACAGATCTGGATAGACTAATACACAAATCACTTCTTTTAGGATAGATGGATCTCTAATCTACTATGTAGAGACACAGAGCGATGAGTGTGGATGGTTGTTAGAGAACAACTAGCATTGAGCGTGACCATACGAGAGATCACTTGGATTCTATTCAATTGTTAGTGATTATCTCATTGCTGTAGTTGTATGTCTGATTCTTTGATTTGAGATGGCACTACTGCTCACAGTGAGGCTGTTGAAATTTGATTGACACATAAACATGGGTCTCAATGAGCCCTTGTAGTGGATATTGATGACAGTTGATCCACTGTAGGAGTAGGATGTGCATTAAGATGGGATCTATCAACCTTGATAGAGAGGAGTAGTCCTATGGGATTTGAGAAGCTGAGTCCATGAATCTGTGGCCACCATAGAGTGATTGATGGAAAAAAATTTTTATAGACATCACATCTGGTCTTGAGCTAATCAAATCTATCATATGACTGATGTTGAAGTTTGATGATTTATCCATGACCTGCCATCTAGTCAGGACTCATATTAGAGGGACTGAATCACATGTTAACTATACCTAAAGGTTCATTTTAGTTTTACTGGGTTGCCACTATATACTGCTAGGTGTCATTGATAGATTGTGAGAGCTCACTAGGGTTGTTTTAGATCAATAATCCTTGATTGAGTTAGAGTGAAATTGTTTCGACCCATTGAAAAGAGTTTCAATGTTACAATGATGTAGATCATTGTATGTCTTACTACCAGATAGAATTGAACTTATGAGGTCACACAACAAAAGGATCATGTCTGAAATTAGTAATTGAGCTTATGAAGTGTCAATTGGGTTTAGAGAAATCTATTAGGTTTATGGTAACCTTGCTAGCACATGGTTGGACCCAATTTCTCTTTCAGTTAGGATTACTTATTTGATAAGTTAATTCTAACTTAATTATCTTCTAATTATCTACATAAATAAGATTCATGAGACTTCAATTATTGGATGTCTAAGATTATGGATCACATAAATTAAGAGTGCAAGTCCCTTATGAATCTCTTTGATAGTTATTATGGGGCACCACTTTGAATTATTCAATTTGGACATATCTATTGATTAGAGATTCTTTAGTTCTCATATGTAGTATCTCTTGGGTGCAAAAGAGGGTGTCTAATTATGGGTGCAAGAGCTCCAATAGTTGGTGCCTAAAGGACTTCCTAATATAAGTTGGATAACTTAAGTTAATAGGAATCCTAATGCAAGTAGGATTTGTATTATATGATTGAATAGGATTCAATCTTTATGCCTATAAAAGAGAAGGTCCCCTAAGGTCCTAATACCATCCAAGCCAGCACCTCTCCACCCCAAGAGAACCTCCCACGCCCTCTCTTCCTCCCTCTTTCTCTTCTCCTTAGGAGTCCCCATGCCATACTACTTGGGACACGCGTCCCAAGTTTTGCACATGCCCAAGGCATTGGGCGGCTCTTCATCTACTGGTTGTTGGTCTCTTGTAGCACTACAAGATAAGGAGAAAGGCTAGAGAGGAAGAGAAGATAAGGATTAAGGAGAAAGATCAAACGTTGATCGTGATCCAGACTTTGTTCAGATTCAGCAGGCTGAATTTTGAAGAATCAAAATTCAGATCTTAGAGCACTGTTCCAAGCTGATCCCGAGTGGATACTCGTAGAGACCGGATACTTGTATAGCTAATAGAGAGCTTCATCTCTTTTAGATCTAGATTTGAAGAAAGATATTGTGAAAAGGATATGTGATTTGATCACAATTTAAATTTCAACATATATCAATTTCAGCATATGAAATAGATCCATGTGGTTTTATATTTTTATGCATACAAAATTTAGATTAAAATTATTTTAATCTTATTTTCTACTGTGATGTTTAAAAAATTAAATTTTTAAAATACATATGCATGCTTCAAACCCCAAATTATAACATGTCCAAACATAGATAAGAGGGAGAGAAGATGATGTCCTAACAACCAACAATTGGTTGTTGTAAGAAAGAAGAGATAGGGAGCATAACAAACCTCACGCCAAGAACCATGGACATCGCCCCTTCTTTCTTTGCTTTTCTCTATGTGAAATCCTCTCCTCTAGGACATGGAAACCTGGTGTTAATCTCTACAAAAACCATCCAAGGGGTGGTGTTTAAATAGGCTAGAAAGGAGACCTAGTTTGGATAGGAATCAAAAGTCCAAACTAGTTAGGACTCTTCCTAATTTTTTATGCCGCCCAACAACCAAGTTTCACACCAGATTTTATATGGTAAATAGGGTGATAACTCTTCTCTCTTACACACTAAAAAAGAGAAAAAAAGTGGCATCCATTCTGGTTGGATGAGGCATCCAAAACAGGTTGAGGCATGGGACATATTTGGCGCATGGAATCAAAGTGTTTAAATCTCATGGGACTCTTTATTTTGGTAGTTGTTTTAAGTTGAATAAAATATCAATTAATTCTAATCATATTAAGACTTGATTAGACTCAAATAGATAAAAATTTAAATCTGATTTGGAGCCTAAACTATTTAGATTAGATGTCTCCTAATTGGAGGAGTCCTAGTCCTATTGGACTCTTTCTTGGTGCTTGAGTCAAATTTAATTTTTTATTTCTAATCCAATTAGAATTTGGTGTACCCAAGAAATGAGGATTCTTAGTCCAAATAGAAATTTATATATCCTAGTCTAATTAGAAATTGAGTCAAATCCAAATTCTAATTCAATTGAGACTAATCATCCGATCCTTTTGGGGTTATCCTATAACCCAATTGGGGTTGATCAAGTCAAATCCATAATGAGTCAAATTAAATTCAATCAAATTAGACTTGATGCAAGTCCCATTGCTCAATCAAATTTAGTCAATTAGCAATCCTATTACTAATTAATTCTCCTATAACTTACTAACTCTTTAGTAAGTTACATAATGCAATATTTGCATTGGATCAATCATTAATCAAATTGATAATCAAATCCTGTTATGATTTATAATTATAATTCAACCATCTGATCAGTCAAAAGCTTCTTTTGTGTGTGATCCTATAGATTTTATTATATTTGATAGTGAGATATATTGTAATCCCTATCACAATATCATTGAAATATTTTTCAATGGGTTGGAACAATTCCAACTCTGCCCACCAAGGATCATTGATCATCAAGATAATATTTGTGAGTCTTATAATCCACCAGTGACATCTAGCAGTATGTAGTGGTAACTCAGCAGAATAAAAAATAAACCTCTAGATACAGTTAATGCATGATACAGTTCCTCTATCGTGATTTCAACATCAGTCATATGATAGATTCAATCAGCTCAAGTCCATTTATAATTCTATGAAAACTCTTTTCCATTAATCACACTACTATGGTCATAGACTTAAGGACTCAGCCTCTTAAATCTCATAGGACTACTCCTTTCTACTATGGTCGATAGATCCCATCTTGATGCACACCCTACTTTTACAGTGAACCAATTATCACCAACATCCACTACAAGGGCTCCTTGAGATCCATGTTGATGTGTCAGTCAAACTCCAGCAGCCTCATTGCGAGCAGTAGTGCCATCTTAGGTCAAAGGATCAGTCATACAACTGTAGCATCGAGAAAGTTACTAACGAGTGAGCAGACATCTTTTTGACTTCTCATATTGATCACGCTCAGTGCTAGTTATTCTCTAACAACCACCTACACTCTCGCTCCAGTATCTCTATACTACAGACTTGAGACCCATCTGTCCGAAGAAAGCGATCCATGCACTGGTCTATTCGGATCAATCACCATCCCCATGATGATCCTATGATCAGGAGTAATTTAGGAATCAACTATCAATGACACATGCCTCAAATTTACAATTCTTTAAGAATATGTGTCATTATCTTGTTAATCCCTTGGATGATTCATGGACACATAAACATGAATGGTAATATAACTGCTCAATAAGTACAAAATCATATCTTAGAGATATGAAATGTGTCAGTCAAGATTGACTTCTAGGGCATAGATCCAATAATCTCTCACTTGCACTAAAGCCAATCTGCCATGTACCAAGCCCTATCTTCACAAGACATGCTTTTAGTCTTAGGCTGGCAAAGTGACTTACCAGCCTATGGATCAATTGTCCAATTGATATCTAAGGCAAATAATTGAAAGGTGGTTATTTAATTAGTTTCATTCACTTATCTGATCAATTTATTGATATCTAAGGAAAGCAATGGGGGGACCCCCACCAATCTCTACTATCTAGCCAATTTGGAAGATTGAGCCTCAAATATGGTTGCTTGGTGGTTTGATTTAGCCCATGTCAATTACATCAGTCATGTGATGGCTGATTAGATGAGATCTAAACTCAAATCTCTCCACAAATATTCAGTCCAAGGTCTTCCACCATTGTAGATGTGCGGGCGTGCTACCGGCATTGATTATTTTCAGCTGGTTACAGTGGTTCAGTTGCATCGAAAATATGCAACCACTCTATTAGCAAAGAGTTGCTGTGGAGTAAAGATGGGATTTAATCCAATAACTGTTAGGTGAGAGATTCAATGATGGCTTTACACCTGCTTGTGAACGGTGGGTTTGACTTAACTAAGGAGTGTCGGCAATAACTATTAGGTGAGCCCATATGACTTAGAGATCAAGTAGCTGCAACATGCTTAGAAAAGTATCTGAACAAAGAGTTATCCATGCATCGGTATTCATTCATGTTACCAATAACTGTTAGGTGAAGTGCACGGCATCGATGGGACCGCGCACCCATTAGAAATCCAATTGTCACGTCAGAATTTTCGTTTCTCCATCCAGAGAGTGTAGGAGATCTGATAAAATAGTGGGAGTCACTTTTTACATCTAAAAGTTTCTAGAGCAAATCACAAAATAAGTATAAATATTCAATTAGAATCTTTACTCTCTGTTGTTTATTGTGTCAGCTTCCAACCCTCTAGCTTGAATCCTAGATATCAACTGATTAACCGAAACCAGTTATATAGATTGGCTCACAAACCTAAGAATTATTCTTAAATCTTAAAAAAATAAGCAATATTCTCTATCAGGATATTCTGATGTTAACAATCCATCCAACCTATAGTCAATGAGCTATACTTAATGAGTGAATGGACAATGACAATTAAAATAGGTGCTATGCATGAGCACATGTTTACTACCTGCGACATGTTGATTCATCTGCAAATATTGTGAGATGATTAAAGTCGTACAGTGCATATGATACGTGATGGAGAGTCAGTCTATGATCGTTATTTGATAATAATCAAAGAAATTAAGGAGCTTAAAAAGCTCGACATGATCATGCACAAGGATTTGCTTATGGATTTGATCCTGCAATCTCTGATTAGTTTATATGGATAGTTTATGGTAAACTACCATATAAAAGACCATCATGGTACTTTATCTAAATTGATCAAAGTGTTAATAACAAAAAAATCTTGAAAAAGTTCAGATGTAAATATCTAGAGAGCCTGAAGAAACAAATACATGCCTAGAGTAGGCATGTCAAGATTGCTCAATGCTATTCTTATGATTTTTTTCTTCTTCCAGTTGAGCTATGGACTCTAGTGTAGAGTCGATGGGAAGATAGAGGGTTGAGGAAGTAACCCTTGAATTGGCTATAGGGCAACAGTTGCTGCTGCGGTCATGGGTATCTATTCTTCACGATCATCATTTGAATTTAGTTTTTAGAGACGATCTTTATCATTTACATGGTGAATCATATATGAACTTACTTGAGCAAATAGTGAATGTCATTGGATCTGAGAGATCCAGAATTGAGATAAGCTTAAAGTATATGTGGACCCTTAGGCTAAGGCGTATTGGAGAAGAAATGATTAACAAACTGGAGAAATATGGGCTTGAGCTCATTGATTGTTGAGTCAAATCTAGTTTGTGTATCATTTCTTTGAGAAAATATGACCAACCTACTCTTGTAGGATAAGAGGAAAAGGACCACTGAGATACTTATCCTTGTACACATTTGATGTGTGTAGCCCATGTGATGTGCTAACCAAGGAGTTGTCTCTACTTGTATATAAGATACAAATCTGAAATTTTAAAAGGTTCAAATAATTCAGATATAAAGTAGAGAAACAAATCGAAAATTTCTAAAGGTACTTCTATCGGATCGAGGATGCAATACTAATAAAAAAAATTTTTCGATTATCTCATAAAATGGCATAGTTTCATATTGGACTGCTCTTAGTACATCTCACTCAACGAGATAAGAAGAGTCATGAGACTATATGAGATATGGTTTGGTCTATAATGAACTTTACTAATTTATTTTGTTTCTTTAGGGACATGTTTTAATTCTATGAAATTGGATTCTCTCTAAACCTATTCCTACCACACCATATGAGATATTGCATGGTGAGAACTGAATCTTGATTATTTTGAAATTCAAGGATATCCAGCCTGTGTCTAGGACAATAGGTGGATATGTTAGAGGATAGGTCTATAAAGCTCATCCTAAAAGAGTTTGAGATACTACTTTCTGAAAGGATCACAATGTGATTGTGACCCGACATGCTATCTTCTTGAAAAATTATTGGATCAAGATGAAGCAGTGGGAGGAAAGTTAAGCTCAAAGAGAGTGTCTCTGAAGAGCAGTAAGCCTTGGAACCTTAAGAACCTATTTATCATCATGAGCCAATAGACGTATATTCCTCCTCTACTTTGTACATATAGTAGGATCTCCAATCCTCTCGAAAGGTACTCGGGTATGCTTAACAGAGGATGTAGAGAAAGTCATTTCTCATTAGAGATGAAAAAATAGAGATGATCCCAAAACCTACAACGAGACGATGTGAGACATCGACTCCAAGAAAGTGATGTGAAATAGCTTTCCTGAGGAGAAATCTTCTGAAAATTTTTATATAGAATAGCCTATGGATTTCGCTCCTTGTGATAGGAGATCACAAAATTTGTAATGATCTTGGAGTTGGAACATTCATTCAATGATATGATCAAATTATTTGATCAGATATGAGAAATTATAGATTTCAAAAGGGTCAGTGAAAATGTCCAAAACTGACATCGGTTAAAATATGGTTGAATATAGATTTCTCTATAAAAGACATAAAGCAAGCATCCTAAAGATCTATAGAGATAGATGCAATTGGATGCTTGTATTTTCATAGATAAAAGTATAGAGAGTAGATGCTGAAAGATCTCAGCATAGAAATCTCAGAGAGGAGTCTGCTACCCTCTCGGGCATAGATATATGCCATATAATATACTTGAACTGATATAGTTATTACTGTGATTGTCATAAGTAGATATCGGTTGTATTCTAACAGAGAGCGCTGGATTGCTGTGAAAATATCCTTAAGCTCTTAAGAAGAACTGAGAATATGTTCTTAATTTGAAAAAAGATCAAAGCTAGGAGTGGGAGGATACACCAATTCAAATTTTATGTCTGATATTAATGGTAGAATGTCTATATCATGGGTGTGTTCCTGTGTCGATATTTTGAAAAGATTTTAAATAATCGATCAATGAAAGCTGAGTACATTATAGATGTGTAGGATGCATTCTGGTTCTAATGTTAGTTGCAGAATTGGTTGTCATGTCATCAAATACCATGACACTATACTACAAAGACAATGACACCATAGCCTTTGCTAAGGAGCCTAGGTCTCACCAGATATCCAAGCACATAGAATAGCAGAATACACGACTACCTCTAGTAGAAATACATAGAGGAGCAGAGAGCAAACTCCACATGTAAGTCACTTAGCCAAGATGGAGGAAGGAAAGAGGTGAACATAGCAACCCTAGAAGAAGACCCTCTTCTTCTTCTCTTTGCTCTCACCCAGATACTTAGTTTTGTGTCTATTATATCTCTATGCCCCAACACTCTTTCTCCCTAATTTTCACACACCCCAAAGGTCTCTCAATGATCTATAATTCATGAACATTTTAAGAAAAAATTTATAAAAAATAATGAGATATGAAGAACCCTTGTCTAGGTCAAATACCTAGTTAAGAAAAATCCAAACAGGGCAAGACAAGGGGTGCCCACCTCATGGGCGCCCCCTCTTTCTTTTTCTACCATGGACCACCAGCAAAGGGAACATAATATGTGCCATAAAACCCACAAAAATTTTAGAAAAAATCTGGATAAAATCAGTGCCATAAGGAAAGAGTTTTGGTTTCCTAAAATTCTATCTCATAGAATTTGAAATCCAAACTAATTTTTACTTTGACTTGGTCCACAACCACATTCCATGTAAGAGAAAAAGAGTGAAAAATTTTGGATGTGCATGAAGGCTTGGGAGAGAAGGTTTTGTCATACAAAATAAGAGAGAGGAGGCATGGGGGGGCTAAGGTGGCGCAAGGTGGAATCCTAGTCTTACTAGGGTTCAATCTATGACTTGTTCAAATTTGGTTTCTCAAACCAAATCAAATCAAAACCAAATCAATCCAATTAAAATAGGTCTTAACCCCATTAAGAATCTAATTTAATCAGATTAAATTAGATTTAAATCTGATTTGATTTTCTAATCAAATTAGAAATTAGGTTGATCTAAGTCCTAATTGAACTAGGACTAGTTTTTTCTTGCACTTGGCTTATCCAATAAACTAATTGGACTTGATCTAATCAAGTCCAAACTAAATCTAATTAAATCATATTCAATTAGACTTAATCTCAACCCATTGGCTTAATCAAATTAAGCCAATTAGTAATCGAATTGCTAATCGATCCTCATGCAACACTTGCACTAGGTTAAATATCAATCGTATTGATCGTTTAACCCTAGAACGATTCTTAATTGTTGATCAACCATCCGATCAGATCATGAACTCTAATGTGTGTGACCTCATAGGTCTGAACCTAAGTTGGTAGCATAAAAATAAATTTTTATACCAATCAAAGTGACCATCTAGCAATGGTACACGACGGTCGGATAGGTCGAATGTGTAGAACAACATCCTTAGAACCCATGCGGATATAGTTTCCATATAATTCATCTCCTTGACCAAAATACTCATAGAATACCTCAGAGTTTAACTATTAACTCTGATTAGGTTGTCCACATTGTATTTTAAAATATCAAATCCATCTGATGGATTATTCTGACCAAGATTTTGCTAAATTGAAATACAGTGACTCATTCTTCTCCAACTCTTGGAGTAGTCAATCCCATCTCGATCACACTCTGGCTTTGCAAGTACTTGACTGTGCCCAGAAGCCTTCTATCACTGAATTAGAAATTCAATTAGTCCAGTACTAAAGCACAGTGAGTTGCTTGCAAGTCACTGAGGCGATCTCAGGTCTAAGGGATACTTATACCTATATCCCATCAGAGACATTCTCGACAGTAGAATGCTTTGGAGTTGATCATGTTCAATGATGATGTATCCTTACATCTCACCTGTATGTCATACCAGTGTCTCCGCACTCCTTGGTTAAGAGGACAACCAACCCATATGGCCTACAGCGATCTATGCTCGATAGAAGCTATCATCCTTATTAATAGACTATCATTTGGTCATGAACAGTTTTAAGGACTAATCGATAAATCATCTCTTTATCGAACCTAAAAAGTTCTAAGGACTTCATCACAACAATGGAGTTCATTAGAAGATGAAAACTTGTGATGAAAATGTTAAAAATATATTTTATTTATTAACAAATCAATTACAATACAAGGTTGCTCAACCGTCAATAGCTTGACGATTGACTTTTGAGATATATTTTTCAATAACTCTCACTTGTCCTAAAGCCACTCGGCACAGTATCTAATACCCATCTTCAACTTATGGTTGTCGAACTCCTTTATTGTCAAGGCTTTAGTGAAGGGATCGGTCAGGTTCTCCTTTTCGTTGATCTTTTGAAGGTCGACATTATCTCGATCCACGATCTTTTGGATCAGGTTGAAGTGGCACAAATGTGCTTCGTCCGCTGGTGTGCTTTGGGTTCCTTCGCCTGAACTATGGCACCAGTGCTATCGTAGTAGAGCAGGATCAGACCATCGAGGGAGGGTGCTACTCCGAGCTCGATGATGAATTTCCTTAGCCACACAACTTCGTTCGCGACATTCGATGCTGCGATGTACTCTGCCTCACAAACAGAGTGCCATAGTATGCTGCTTGAAACTCTTTCAGCAGATGGCTCCACCATTCAGAGTAAAAATATAACCCGACACGCTTCTGCTGTCATCATGGTCAGATTGAAAGCAGGAGTCTGTGAACCCCATAAGTTTCAGATCTGACTCGCCATAAACCAATCATTGGTCCTTAGTATTTCTCAAATACTTAAGGATGGCTTTAACCACTTTTCAATGATTTTCTCCAGGATTAGATTGGTATCTACTCACTACTCCTAGTGAGTATGCCACATCTGGCCTTGTACATGTCATGACGTACATGATAGATCCCACGATCGAAGCATATGGGACTCTACTCATTCACTCTCTCTCTTCAGGAGTTATCGGATAATCCTTCTTGGAGAGAGAAATTTCATGGCCTATCAGTAGATAGCCCTTCTTGAAATTCTCTATACTGAACCTCTTCAGCACAGTGTCTATGTACGTAGACTGGGATAATCCAAGTATCCTTTTAGATCTATCCCTATAGATCTTTATCCCTAGGATATAGGATGCTTTACCCAAGTCCTTCATGGAGAACTGCGATGACAACTAAACTTTTATTTTCTGTAGTGCGGGGATGTCATTCTCGATTAAGAGAATGTCATCTACGTACAAGACAAGAAATACCACAACTGGACTATTTGCCCATTTATAGATGCAGGGCTCTAATGAAGTCATATGTTTTGATCACCTTATCAAAATGCATGTTCCAACTCTGAGAAGCTTGCTTCAATCCATAAATGGATCTCTGAAGCTAGCACATCTTGGACTCATCTGTGGATGTAAATCCCTCAAGTTGTATCATATACACCTCTTCGGTCAGCTCTCCATTCAGGAAAGCTGTCTTTACATCCATCTGCTAGATCTTATAATCCAGATGGGTAGCTATTGCAAGCATTATCCGAATGGATTTGAGCATTACCATAGGAGAGAACGTCTCGTCATAGTCAATACCATAACGTTGACAATATCCCTTGGCAACCAGATGGGCTTTATAGGTCTCCACCTTTCCGTCTGCGCCCCTCTTCCTTTTGAAGACCCATTTACACCCAATGGATTTAACCCCTTCAGGTGGGTCAACCAATGTCCATACATCGTTGACCTTCATGGACTCCATTTCAAATTTCATGACTTCAAGCCATTTTTCAAAATTAGGTCTCTGTATTACATCCATATAGGTGATCAGATCCTCATCGTTCTCATTGAGTTCGATGGGATCACCATCTCGGACCAAAAAATCATAGTATCTGTCCAACTGATATGGTACTCTATCGAATCACCTTAATGGTGCAGGTACATTGGGCTCCAAATCTGATCTAATCAAATCTGACTCAGGTTTAGCTATTGGTGTCGGTCCTTCACCTATTGAACTTCATCAAGTTCAACCTTAGAGGCAATGGTTCCTTCACCAAAGAACTCCTTTTCTAAAAAGATTGCCTTAAGGCTGACGAACACCTTTTGTTCATTAGCATGGTAGAAAAAATATCCTTTGGTCTCTTTGGGGTACCCTATGAATGTGCATTTGTCTGACCTAGGTTTGAGTTTATCTGTAACTAACCGTTTGACATAGGTCGGGCACAACCAGACCCTAAGGTGTGAAAGTGCTGGCTTACGCCCTGTCCATATCTCATATGGAGTCTTAATTATAGACTTACTTGGAACCCTATTTAACAGATAACAGGTTGATTTGAGTGCATATCCCTTGAAGGATATCGACAAGCTAGCAAAACCCATCATGGATCGGACCATGTCTAACAGAATCCGATTTCTCCTTTCAGACACACCATTATGCTGTGATATTTCTGAAGGAGTCCATTAGGAGAGAATCCCATTCTCTCCTAGATATGTGAGAAACTCACCAGAAAAGTATTTTCCTCCTAGGTCAGATCGAAGAGATTTAATACTCTTCCCAGTTTATTTTTTTACTTCACTTCGGAATCGTTTGAACATTTCAAATAAATCCGACTTATATTTCATCAGATAGATATATTCATATCTGGATAGATCATCCGTGAAAGTGATGAAGTAAAAATATCCACCTCTAGCACTTGTGCTCATGGGTCCGCATACATCAGTATGTACTAGGCCCAAGAGCTCAGTAGCTCTCTCACCTTTTTCAGTAAAAGGTGACTTGGTCATTTTACCAAGAAGACAGGACTCACAGGTTGAAATTGATTCATAATCACTGACTTCGAGGATTTTCTCTTGAGTCAACCTGTTTATTCTGTTCTTGTTTATATAACCTAGCCTACAGTGCCATAAGTAGATATCTGATACACTATCTAATCTAGGGTGCTTGCCAGTAGAATAGACTCTTTTCGGGCTTGATCTTTCTAGTCTGGCCCTGCACAGATGTCCCAGCTTGAACTTGCACCTTCTTCACTTTCTTCTTCTTGTTCTTCTTCCCTTTCTTAAAGGATCGAGAACCAGAAGACGAACCTCCCACTAAGTTCACCAACTCCTTGTGGAGTTGGTAAAAATTCTCAAAGTTTTGAAGCAACCCCAGTAACCCGTGGTAGTTTACTTCAGGCTTTGTCATTCTATAATGAGTGAGGAATGGGAGATAAGACTTGGGTAGCGAGTTCAGTATTGCATCTTTCCCAAGCTGCTCTTGTAAGAAAAAGTCGAGCTTGCTTAAACGCTCCATCAGCTCGATCATGTATAATACATGATCAGTGACAGAGGCATCATCCCGCATTTTGGTGTTGAAGATGGCACAACTAGTCTTGTACCTTTTCACATCATCGGGTGTGCCAAAGACATCTTCCAACACTTGAAGCATGTCCTTTGGCTGAGCCATCTCAAATCTTTGACTGAACTCGTCGCTCATGACAGCCAGCATGATGCAGTGCACCGTGATCCGATCACTGAGCCACTTCGGGTAAGTATCTCTGACTGTTCCACATGTATTGGTAGCTGGCTCCTCAGGTACAGGATCCGTTATCACATATAGGATCCGTTCATGCTCCAGAACTATTTTCAACTTTCGGTACCAGCTACTAAAGTTGGGTCCTACCAACTTATCATTGTCCAACAATGATCAGAGCGATAGAGAAGTGGCCATATCTGCACAAAGAAAAACCATAACCTAATTAGTAATTGATTCATTAAACTTAAAGATTTGGACTTTAATCAAAAAGTTTCTCTCACTATTTTATTTGAATTGGTAGCCTCTACCTCCAATTCGAGGAATTACCCTAATTCCTTAGTGGGTACTAGAATCCACTTAGACTGCACACAAGCCCAACTTTGGTTGGTCAACCCATGTACATCTAAGGGTAGATTCATAACTAATTATTTTTCTAAATAATTTTTAGTAATTTTAATTTTGCTCCAGTCTCTAATCAGTAGGCTTTGGCCTCCACTGAAAAGGTCTGATTAAGTCCAACCATTAACATGACCATACTTGGCCCATCTAGCCAATAAATGATTAGACCCAACTTTGGTTGGCTAACCTAACCACCATTTAGAAAGATGCAGTCAAGAAATCATATTATGAATGACAATTCCATCAGCTGATAAGCACCAGGCCTTTGGGCCTCCAATGATTATCCTACTGATGGACCCATTATCATCCACTTAATGAGAGGCTATGATCTAGTTATCACCATGACTATTTTATTTTAAGAATCTAATAATTTTAGAGGATTTAATTGATTTAGAGGAGGAGGTTAGATGAACCAGCTTATCATGATCCTCCCACTGGCTTCATCAAGTCAACTTAAGGGAGACCATTAAAAGGGCTGGTCTAGGAGCACTTAATCAGTTACACTGATTTACCTAGCTGACATGGGTCAGCTCAAATAGTCAAGTGATCCGATCAAAATATAATTTCACCAAGAGGCCAGATAAGTTTGATCGGTGGGAGGGTCTGCCAAAGCTTGCCTTAGACACCATTAGAAATGGTCAGATAAGCGAACTCCCAATTAAAAATCACCGGTCTGGTTTACCTTAGACACCAACTGGTTTAATTAGTTTCGATTAGATCAACCTAACAGTTTGTGCTAGACTGCTTAGCCAACTATTGTAATTGATCTAGAGAATCATTGACCTAATCTAAGACAATAATTGATTAGATTTAGTCAATTCTCTAATTAAGTTCATCCTTAATCTAACCTTAGGTCTAACCTAATTAATGGACCTAATTCTCACTAACCCATTAACCCAATGTGTTATGGTTTGTGTCTTAGGTTCTTCAATTCACAATCCTAGAACCTAATCAAACAAACTTTTAATTCTCAATTAAGTTTTGGGCTGAGGATTGGGGTTCGGCTTTTTGAAAATAATTTTCATATTTGTAAAATAATTTTATAATATGGTTCTACCAACCAAGTTGCATGTTTGATTTATAATCAAAATATAAGTGAAATAAGTATGAAACTACTTTAGATCTAATCTAAACAGGTTCATGTAATTGAAACAATTTCAACTTTAAACTGCGCAAATTTTTCAGACAAATATATGATTTTTTTGCACAAAAATTATTAACAAAGAGATTTTATTTTAGATTTAAATATTTTTTAAATCTAATAAATTATAAATTTAATCTAGATTATATTTAATAAATTTATGATTAAAGATAGATCTACACGAACTAGGACAATCTTTGCACTGTAAGGGGTAAACCTTACAGTAGGACAACCTACAGTTCGTGATTGATCTAAAAATTTTAATTTTAGATTTAACAATCAGATTATAAAGTAGATCTAATATAAAAAATAATCTAAGTATATATAAATAATCATGTAATAAACAACCTAGGCTCTGATACCAATTGAAGGAACCAGATCTAGGGTTTAAGGATTAGATCTTGAAACTTTTTTAAGATCAGGCAGCGGAAGACTAAAATAAATCAAAATTTATCTTATAAAATCAAAAAAAATTTAGATCTAAGATCCTATTACATGATTATTACATGGTATTAAATCAAAAATTAAAATATAAAGAGCAAGAACTACATGTTGATCATATCAACATATTTCTATACTAGATCTAATATATGTAAAATATAATAAATTAGATCTATTACCTTGCAAGTTAGACGTTCTAACTTTGCTGATCCGGGCTTGAGGATGATGTTGCGAGCCACACATGCATCAACCTCTAGGAGTCATCCACACAAGCCCACGAATCACGATTAGAAGTTCTGATCCAAAAAATCAGTACAGTATGCTAGTACTGCGCTGATCCTTCTTCGATGGTCGATCAGATGCCTCCTTCTTCTTGATTTAGACTCTTCCAAAGATGAGAAGTAGGAGAAGGAGTTTTAGATCTGAGACACTCTTAGAAAACTCAAGATGGAGGAAGGGAAGAGGTGAACACAGCAACCCTAGAAGAAGACCCTCTTTTTCTTCTCTTTGCACTCACCTAGACACTTAGTTTTGTGTCTATTATATCTTTATGCCCCAACACTTTTTCTTCCTAATTTTCACATGCCTCAAAGGTCTCTCAATGCTCTATAATCCATAAAAATTTCAAGAAGAAATTCATAAAAAATAATGAGATATGAAGAATCTTTATCTAGGTCAAATACCTAGTCAAGGAAAATCCAAATAAGGCAAGACAAGGGGTGCCCAACTCATGGGCACCCCCTCTTTCTTTTTCTTCCATGAACCACCAGCAAAGGACACACAATATATTCCATAAAACTCACAAAAATTTCAAAAAAAATTGGATAAAATCAGTGCCATAAGGAAAGAGTTTTGGTTTCCTAAAATTTTATCTCATAGAATTTGAAATCCAAACTAATTCCTACTTTGACTTGGTCCACAACCACATTCCATGTAAGAGAGAAAGAGTGAAAATTTTTGGGCATGCATGAAGGCCTGAGAGAGAAGGTTTTGTTGCATAAAATAAGAGAGTGGGCATGGGGGGCTAAGATGGCGCAAGGTGGAATCCTAGTCTTACTAGGGTTCAATCTATGACTTGTTCAAATTTGGTTTCTCAAACCAAATCAAACCAAAACCAAATCGACCCAATTAAAATATATCTTAATCCAATTAAAAACTTAATTTAATATGATTAAATTAGATTTAAATCTGATTTAATTTTTTAATCAAATTAGAAATTAGGTTGACCCAAGTCCTAATTGAACTAGGACTAGTTTTTCCTTGCACTTGGCTTATCCAATAAACTAATTGGACTTGATCCAATCAAGTCCAAACCAAATCTAATTAAATTATATTCAATTAAAATTAATCTTAGCCCATTGACTTAATTATATTAAGCCAATAGCAATCGAATTACTAATCGATCTTCCTGCAATACTTGCATTAGGTTAAATGTCAATCGTATTGATCGTTTAACCCTAGAACGATTCTTAATCATTGATCAACTATCCGATCGGATTATGAACTCTAATGTGTGTGATCTTATAGGTCCGAATCTAAGTTGGTAGTACAGAAATAAATTTCTGTACCAATCGAAGTGACCATCTAGCAATGATACCCGACGGCCGGAGAGGTCGAATGTGTAGAACAACATCCTTAGAACCCATGCGGATATAGTTTCCATATAATTCATCCCCTTGACCAAAATGCTTATAGGACATCTCAGAGTTTAACTGTCAACTCTGATTAGGTTGTCCACATTGTATTTCAAAATATCAAATCCATCTGATGGATTATCCTGGTCAAGATTTTGCTAAATTGAAATACAGCGATTCATTCTTCTCCAACTCTTGGAGTGGTCAATCCCATCTCGATCACATTCTGACTTTGCAAGTACTTGACTATATCCAGAAGCCTTCTATCACTGAATTAAAAATTTAGTTAGTCCAATACCAAAGCACAGTGAGTTGTTTGCAAGTCACTAAGGCGATCTCAAGTTTAAGGGACACGTATACCTATATCCCATCAGAGACATTCTCGACAGCAGAATGCTCTAGAGTTGGTCACGTTTAATGATGATGTACCCTTACATCTCACCTGTATGTCATACCAGTGTCTCCACACTCCTTGGTTAAGAGGACAACCAACCCATATGGCCTACAGCGACTTATGCTCGATAGAAGTTGTCATCCTTATTAACAGCCTATCATTTGGTCGTGAACAGTTTTAAGGACTAATCGATAAATCCTCTTTATTGAATCTAAATAGTCCTAAAGACTTCATCACAACAACAGAGTTCATTAGAAGATGAAAACTTGTGATGAAAATATCAAAAATATATTTTATTTATTAACAAATCAATTACAATACAAGGTTGCTCAACCGTCAACAGCTTGACGATTGACTTTTGGGATATATTTTCTAACTTCACATACATAAACATGTTCAAGTCATAGAAATAAATTTCAGCTCTTAAACATGCTTTCATATATCATATATATGAATTAAAATAGATCTCGATACTCTTTTCAGATTTAAATAACAAAACATATATCACATATATGCTAAAAAAATCAAATCTAAATATCCAATCTAATTAAAAATTTTAACATCATTCTAAGACAACCATCCAGTATAACAAATTATGCTAGGACAATCTTAGGTTAGAACGACATCAAAATCTTTCTGATCTAAAATTTTTTTCTATAGATTTTAAATCTAAATCTTAATCTCATGCATATGATGTAGCTCTGATACCACTGTTATAGTTTTATGGTTTCATGCACGTCTGATTTTGCAAAACAAGCACACAGTGGAATTTTAAAATTTTTCAGATTAAATCTAATTTAATCTAAGCATGCATAAGATCAAATCTTCAAACCATAAATAGGATCATCATATGTGAGATAAGATTCAGATATATAAATTAAATAAAAAAAATAAATATAAAATATACCTGGATATGGATCAATCTTCAACTCGAATAGATGATCATGGATGTCTTCCGAAGGTCCCTTCTAGCCACACAAGCATCCGATCTCTACAGATATCCATATAAGACTCTGATCTGATCAGAAGCCTTTTGATCTCACTGGAGTGCTAACTTTCTTGCAGAGATCGCATATTGATAGTTAAAAATCTTCTTTTCTTCTAAAATACACTTGGAGAACAAGAAGATGTAGGAGGATCTTGATCTTTATGCTAGAGATCATGAGAAAAATCTTTTCTTCTCTTTTCTTCCTAAAATCCATGCACCAAATCTCTACAATAGAGATATAATAATTTTATCCAACTTTTGGACAAAGGGAAGAGGAGACAACCATGTCTAAACATGGACAAAAGGGGGAGAAGATGATGTCCTAACAACTAACAATTGGTTGTTGCAAGAAAGAAGAGATAGGGAGCATAACAAACCTCATGCCAAGAACCATGGATGTCACCCCTTCTTTCTTTGCTTTTCTCCATGTGAAATCCTCTCCTCTAGGATGTGGAAACCTAGTGTTAATCTCTACAAAAACCATCCAAGGGGTGGTGTTTAAATAGGCTAGAGAGGAGACCTAGTTTGGATAAGAATCAAGAGTCCAAACTAGTTAGGACTCTTCCTAATTTTTTATGCCACCTAACAACCAGGTTTCACACCAGATTTTACACAGTAAATTGGGTGATATCTCTTCTCTCTTACATGCTAAAAAGGAGGAAAAAAGTGGCATCCAATCTGGTTGGATGAGGCATCCAAAACAGGTTGAAACGTGGGACATATTTGGTGCATGGAATCAAGGTGTTTAAATCTCACAGGACTCTTCATTTTGGTGGCTATTTTAAGTCAAATAAAATATCAATTAATTCTAATCATATTAAGATCAAATTAGACTCAAATAAATGAGAATCCAAATCTGATTTAGAGTTCAAACTATTTAGAATAGATGTCTCCTATTGGAAGAGGAGTCCTGGTCCTATTGGACTCTTTCTTGGTGCTTGAGTCAAACTCAATTTTTTATTTCTAATCCAATTAGGATTTGATACACCCAAGAAATGAAGATTCTTAGTCCAAATTAGAATTCATATATCCTAGTCTAATTAAAAATTGAGTCAAACCCAAATTCTAATTCAATTGGGACTAATCATTTGATCCTTTTGGGGTTATCCTATAACCCAATTGGGGTTGATCAAGTCAAACACATAATGAGTCAAATTAAATTCAATCAAATTGAACTTGATGCAAGCCCCATTGCTCAATCAAATTGAGCCAATTAGCAATTCTATTGCTAATTAATCCTCCTATAACTCACTAACTCTTTAGTAAGTTACATAATGCAACATTTGTATTAGATCAATCATCAATCAAATTGATAATCAAATCCTGTTACAATTCATAATCGTAATTCAACCATTTGATCAGTCAAAAGTCTTTTTTGTGTGTGACCCTATAGGTTCTATTCTGTCTTGTAGTGAGATATATTGTGATCTCTATCACAATATTATTGAAATACTTTTCAATGGGTTGGAACAATTCTAACTCTGCCCATCAAGGATCATCGATCATCAAGATGATACTTGTGAGTCTCACAATCCACCAGTGACACCTAGCAGTATGTAGTAGCAACTCAGCACAATAAAAGATGAACCTCTAGGTGTAGTTAACAAATGATACAGTCCCTCTATCGTGAGTTCCAACCAGATGACAGGTCATAGATGAATCGTCAAACCTCAACATCAGTCATATGATAGATTCAATCAGCTCGAGTCCATTTGTGATTCTATAAAATTTTTTTTTCATCAATCACACTGCTATGGCCATAGACTTAAGGACTCATTCTCTTAAATCTCATTGGACTACTCCTTTCTGTTAGTGTCGATAGATCCCATCTTGATGCACACCCCACACCTACAGTAGACCAACTGTCACCAACATCCACTATAAGGACTCTTTGAGACCTATGTTGATGTGTCAGTCAAACTCTAGTAGCTTCACTACGAGCAGTAGTGTCATCTCAGGTCAAAGGACCAGTCATACAACTGCAGCATCGAGAAAGTCACTAACGAATGAGCAGATATCCATGTGACTTCTCGTATTGATCACACTCAATGCTAGTTATTCTCTCACAACTACTTGCACTTTCGCTCTAGTGTCTCTATGCTACAAACTTGAGATCCATCTGTCCGAAGGAAGTGATCTGTGTATTGGTCTATTTAGATCAATCACCATCCCCATGATGATTCTATGATCAGGAGCAATTTAGGAATCAGCCATCAATGACACATGTCTCAAATTCTCAACTTTTTGAGAATATGTGTCATCATCTTGTTAATCCCTTGGATGATTCATGGATACATAAACATAAATGATAATATAACTGCCCAATAAGTACAAAATCATATCTTAGAGATATGAAATGTGTTAGCCAAAATTGACTTTTAGGGCATAGATCCAACACTTTTACCAGCGAATATAGAAAACCACTAGTAACAAAAATTTTAGACAGTATTTTTTCAAATCCGCTAGGCAAAATCTTTTTTTTTTTCTGATGGTCACATCAATTGCTGGAAAAAATCTTATTTTTTTCAGCGATTCGATTGAATCACTGGAAAGATCTTATTTTTTCCAACAAGCTGATCGAACTGCTGGAAATAATCTTATTTTTTTTAGCAATCTACTCCAACTACTAGAAATAATCTTATTTTCATTGATAAAAATTTTTGAAATGTATATCCCAACTCATCCCAAAATATCCCACGCGTCCCTAATTAGCTTCCTCTTCTGCATACGAGATTTTTTTTTCTCACTCCCTTCCACTTTCAGCGAAGAGATTTTTTCCACACCTTTCCTCTTCCATCTCCTCTTTCATTTTGTTTCCCTTCACTAGTTTGTCGCTTTCCCAATAGCCACACTGGTGATCTGTAGCTAACCCATCCCACCAACGGAAGCGAACCAGTCGATCCCTTGTTCTAATCCTCTTGGCCTCCATAGAGGGTTAGCGGCTTTTTCCCCTTGATCTAAGAAGAAGATGATTAGTTCCACAGCTTCGACCAAGGGCGGTAGGGGCAAGCCCAAGTCCTCCAAGTCCGTCTCCTAGTCCCAGAAGGCTGGCCTCCAGTTCCCCATCGACCACATTGCTCGCTTCCTCAAGATCAAAAAGTACGTCGAGTGCGTCGGTGCCAGCGCTCCTGTCTACATCTCTGCCATCCTCGAGTACCTCACTACTGAGGTTAGTAGTCTGATATCTATTGGATGTATTTCTGTTCTGTCTTCTGATTCAAAGTTTGTTCTTTTTTCAAAATTTGATCTTTTTTTTATGGATTTTTGTTCTATTTTTGTGAACCTTTCTGATTCAAAGTTTGATCTTCTTTTTTTTTTTTTTAATGATATTTTTTATGTTCTAGAGTTGGCTAGGAAAGAAGACTAGGATTGTTATGAGGCACATACAGCTTGTGGTAAGGAATGATTAGGAGTTGAGCAAGCTTCTTGGGATGGTGACTATTGCTAATGGTGGTGATTTGCCTAATATTCACCAAACTCTGCTGCCTAAGAAGGTGGGGAAGGAGAAGGAGGAGCTTGGATCTGCATCATAGGAGTTTTAGATGTCTAACCATCTCAAGATAATTTAGTAAAGGATGGGGATATTTCTTCTTAGGGGTTGCATTCCCTTGGTAGTGATAATTTGATGTATGAATTAGGTTAACTTGTTGCAATACCTTTTTGATGTTGAATTAAACTATACCCTTTTGTCGCCCAGAGGTAGCAACCCAAGAGGGGGGGGGGGCAGTGAATTGGGTTGATTAAATTTTAAGCCAAATTAAGCCTGAAGCAAATATGTGTTTCAATTTAACCTAACTTGAGTGATTGTGAGGTGATAACAATATGCAACAGCGGAAACTAAATATAATTAAGGCATATGAGAAGCCATGCAAGAATTAAATCAAAGCTAAGCAAGAATAAAATCAAATAAAGCAAACATCAAAAGTACAACACAAACATACAAGAATTTTATAGTGATTCGATGCAATCCATACCTACGTCCACTCTCTAAGCTTTCCTTAAAAATTTCACTATAATCTCTCTAACTATAGTGTATTTATTTTTTTGAGCTGACAAATAAACTCAGTTGGTTTTTGTTGCCCAGCTATGCAACCCAAGAAGGAGAAGGGGTGAAATAGGTTTTCAAAATTTTAAAGTTAATTTAGAACGACAAGGATTAAGTAATACTAAGCAAGTTATATGTAATGTGTGATTTAAGCAAGGTGTAGCAATAAGATGCAAGAATGTAAGAAAATAAATAAATTTAGGAAGAGAGTAAGTAAGCACACCACAAACAATCAAGATTTATAGTGGTTCGGTGTCAACCTTGCACCTACATCCACTCTCCAAGCTCCTACTTGGAAATTCAAATCCACTAGACTGTATTTAACAAGAATACAACGTCGGTACCTCCGACTCTAGCTATCTCAAGTTAGAACACTTATTTTTTGAATACAAGCTAACCCAATACAATTCGATTTAAGGTTCGGACCAACCTTTTCAAGTTTTGGAACCCTTCCAAAATTAAAAATTAAGACAAAACAGAGTATATGAGTTCATCACATGAAAATATAAATTTAGCTCTTTTAATGAGCAAATAAAACTTTAAATACACTTTACACAATACGAAGGAAGTTTTTCTAATTTTTCTCAAGGTAGTTGAAGACTTGAATGAGCTCTTGAGGGGTTGGTGAATTTGAATTGAAAGCTTCTTTTACTTGAAGAGGTCTTTTTGCTTAGGACTGAAATGAATGCTTGAAAAATCTTACTTTTTCTCTCTTTTAAGTGCCTTTATATCTTCAATGGATGCTAGAGATAAATCTAAGCTGAAAATAGAGCCGTTGGAGATCATTAAAAGAGCATTAATACTACCAAAAAGAGCTAAAAACTAGCCATTACGGAAGTTTTCGTCACAGGAGGTCGACTCATGGGGTCGACCTCTGCACAGGGGTCGACTCCATGAGTCGACCTCTATGGTACAGAATAGAAACTGACTGTTTTGCAACTTTGGCTGACACAGCAACAGAGGTCGACTCATGGGGTCGTCCCCTTTAAGTGTGCTAGCCAGAAATGGCGTGCCGTTCAGCTCCTTTTGATAGGAATCGATCCAAGGGGTCGATCCAATTCTTTAAACTTGAATTTCTCTTAACATATCTATCCATAAAGTATGGAATTGCCTCTAATAGATCACAAATCTTCTGTTCTTGCTCTTGAGGCTTTCGAATCAGAACTTAGTAAAATTATAATTTTGCCTCTGAAATACAATAAATCTTTTTTCAAGTCAAAATTATTAGTAATCTTCTCAAATATTTTGTAATCATCAAAATCAATTCAAGGAGCAACAATCTCTTCCTTTTTGATGATGACAAAATGTTTGAGCAAAAGCAAAATATAACATATAACATATACAGAACAAAAACTGACTGTTTTACAACTTTGGCTTACATAGCAACAGAGGTCGACTCGTGGGGTCGTCCTCTTTGGGTGTGCCAGCCAGAAATGACGTGTTGTTCAGCCCCTTTTGACAGGAGTCGATCCAAGGGGTCGACCCAATTTTTTAAACTTGAATTTCTCTCAACATATCCATCCAAAAAGTATGGAATTGCCTCTAATAGATCATAAATCTTCTGTTCTTGCTCTTGAGACTTTCGAATCAGAACTTAGTAAAATTATAATTTTGCCTCTGAAATACAATAAATATTTTTCCAAGCCAAAATCATTAGTAATCCCCTCAAATATTTTGTAATTATCAAAATCAATTCAAGAAGCAACAATCTCCCCCTTTTTGACGATGACAAAATGTTTGAGCAAAAGCAAAATATAACATATAATATATATAAAGCATTGATTAAAAATTTCAAATTTATGAAGATGCATCACTTAAACATTATAGCCAATTGTTTAAATAGTAAGCATCATGAGTAGTTTGAAGGTTAGTTTTAAGATAGTTTATAAGATTATTTTTTTTTGACAAATTTGCTTTGATAATTTTGCTTATTGCTCGATTTTAGATAATTTTGCTTATTGCTCGATTTTATTTCTCTACTCCCTCTTTTTGACAACATCAATTAAGATCATTTCTTCTATTTTTTAAGAAAAAAATGAAAGAGACTCTCCCTCACTATAGCAATCATAAAGGATATTTTAATTTGCTCATATAGAAGATATTGCCATTCATAATAAGCATTCTTCATATCACAGAATTAAGATATTTCAATTGAGACCATTCAAAAAAATCAATCCAAAGATATTCATATAAGATAAAAGCATATATATATATATATATATATATCCAAAATATGACATGTGTGTCACAATACATATGAGTCAAGTCAAAGTACATAGGCCATACAAAAATCATGGATAACAAAAAAAAAAAAACTATCCATGAGTCAATCAGCCGAAAATTACAAAGGCCATAAGCTAGAACCTAGACATAAAAGACTAACTATGCTAGATCTAATAGATGTCATGGCTGGAGGCATCAGAAGAGTCAGAGATATGATGAGGAGACTCAAGATCAAAGCCACAGGCACGTCCTTGACCTCGTCTGCCTCGGCCACGGGTAGAAGTACCGGCACGAGCAGAAGGGCGAGAAGATCCTGTAGCCTGAGAAGCTATGGACTGTGCTAGGAGAGAAAGTCTGATGGTGTCCAATTATTCCACAGCTCTCATCATGGACTGCATCAAGGCACTAATCTGAGTAGAGACAGTCTCACTGGTGCCCCTGATCTCTCTCCTCAAAAAATCAAATCCACTCTATAAAACGCCTTGAAGCCTAGCCACCTTTGCAGACAGGTGGGAGACCTCCATGATGTCCTCATGCGGCTGGGATGGGATAAAGCTAATACCTGCCTTTGCAAATCTAGAACTCTGCCCGTCAGTTTCAGAACACATCCCTCAAGCTCCTCAAGTCATACAGACTGAGTTGTAAGCATCTGAAAGACAGTATAGATATGAGGGATCAAGGTCTGGTCTGAAACAGCCTGAGATATCATCCTCTGACCAAAGCCTGAGGTGGCAAACTACTGAGATAAAATGAAAGCAACATGCTAGGACATCAACTCAATTTGATTGTCTGCAAGTCTGACTTCTGAAGGATCTACTCTGCTCCCAAATTGTGGTACATAAATATGCCTCCTCTGCTCTCTCCTCAGCTCTCTCCTTAACACCCTTCGACCAACCGCCATCAGTCTTTGAGAAACCCATGCAGTGCAGTGTGTGGCAGTTGATGGTGTCAGAGTGTGATAACTTGGTGACTGCCTCCCCCTCAAAATAGAATCCAAACCTCCTAAAGATCAGGGTGAGTGCCATACCATAAGGCAGGTGAGCCTTAGACGTATTTAGAGTTTCTCTCATGATCTCAAACATTAGAGTAGGAAGGTTCAGGGGGGTCTTGGTGATCACATGGTACATGATGCATATGTCCCTACCAGATAAGAGATCATGTCTGCCACTCCTAGGGACAAACAGTTTGGTTACCATGTGATGTAAAAGCCTCATCTCAATTGAAAGAATTTTTGCTTCTAATTTATTCAAGTTTTCAGTAAATGCCCTCCCTAAGATAGCACTTAATCCTTCTTCTTTGATTAGGAGCTCCATATGAGTATAGCCTTCATAAGGCAAGTGTAAGATTTATCCCAAGTGCAATGGATCAAGAACAATGTTAACCCCTTTCACCAAAGATTTTACTATTCTATTGCAGTAACTCAAATTTAAGTAGAATTCTCTGACCAAATCAATATAAGTATTTTTTTTTAATAAACAGTAAAACTTCCATCCTTGATTTTTAATCTTTGATCTAATAGAGAACCCTTCTTTTTTAAAAAATTTAAAATCTATATTCTTCCTGAATTCCACTTTTCGATTGGAGAGAGGTACCTTGTTTGGGCTGAGTGGGGACTGTGAAGAAGCTGGAGCCAGACCTAGAACTGGAGTTGGAGTAGAAGAGAGCTCGACTGCCATTCTTTTTCTGTGCACATCTTCCTCTAACCCTCGAATAAATTTTTTTCTCTGTGGTAGCTTTGATTTGGAAGCCATTTTGGACAGGAGAGACTTACAAACAGCCCGAAAGATTTGATGAGGGGTAGAGTGGAAGGGATTTTAAGGAAAAGCAAAGATTTTGGGGAGATAGACGGTCGGTTTAGAAAAGAAGATTTGAAGCTAGGGTAAGCTCGAACCGCCCAAACGAAGAAGAAAGAGAAGAGAAATTTAAATCCTAAAGGGGTGATTTAAAAGAGAAAATCTGATGGGAAGAGAGATTTTGAGATGAGAGTGGAGAGGGAGGTGATCTTGTTCGGTAGAATGGGGAAGATGAATGGCAAAGGGGTCAGCTCTTTGCAATCGGAGAAATTCCAATAAAACAGAGCCTGATGGATTTTAATAAAAAATTACAAGTTTACCCTAGGGTCGACCTTGGGGGTTGACTCATGAGAAGGAAAATTTAAAAAAATGATGGAGAAATTTTGAAAAAGCTTGAAACTTGAAGGAAGGGTATCTATTTAAGAGATTGATCATTTGAAGGATAGTTTTGAGCTTTTAAGAAAGGAGAGATGTGAATTTAGCTCAAAAATAAATTGGTTCAATGAATTTTTGGTAAATTAAATTTGGAATCAAAAAGATACTCAAGCTGAAGGATCAAAGATTCCTAATTCTCTCATAATTTTACAGAATCTATCTTCACTTAAGGCCTTGGTAAAGATGTCAGCCAATTATTTTTCAGTACATACATAATCAAGAATTATATCTTTATTTTGGATATGTTCTCTTATGAAATAATATCTAATTTCAATATGTTTTGATCTAGAATGTTGAATTGGATTTTTGGTTAGATTAATAGCACTAGTGTTATCACATCTTATAGAAGTTTCATTGAGTTTGATACCAAAGTCCTCAAGTTGTTGCTTAATCCACAAGATTTGAGCACAGCAACTTCCGACTACAATGTATTCGGCTTCGACCGTAGATAGTGCCACCAAATTTTGTTTCTTGCTAAACCAAGAGATTAAGTTAACTCCTAGAAATTGATAAGTTCTACTAGTACTTTTTCTATCTAACCTACATCCAGCAAAATCGACATCTGAATATCCAATTAAGTCAATTGATGAGTCCTTAGAATATCATAATCCTAGAGTTTGTGTACCTTTTAAATATTTAAGAATTGTTTTAACTGCATTTAAGTATGATTCTTTTGGATTTGATTGAAAGCGAGTATATAGACAAACACTAAACATAATATCTGATCTACTAGCAGTTAAATACAATAAAGAATCAATCATGCCTCTATAAAGTTTTGAGTCTATATTTTTACCTCCTTCATCCTTGTCAAGCTTACGTGATGGGCTCATGGATGTACCAATTATTTTGGAGCTCTCCATTCTAAATCTTTTGAGTAGTTTTCTTGTGTACTTGCTTTGGGTGATGGAGATCCATTCCTTTGTTTGTTTGATTTGGAGTCCAAAGAGGAATGCAAATTCTTCCATCATGCTCATCTCGAACTCCCCCTGCATGAGCTTAGCAAAATTTTGACTAAGAGTTTCATTAGTAGATCCAAATATAATGTCATCAACGTATATTTGTATAAGTAAGATATCATCATGATTTCTTTTAATGAAAAGGGTTGTATCTACATTTTCTCTTGAAAAACTATTATTAAGCAAGAATTTACTTAACATTTCATATCAAGCTCTAGGTACTTGTTTTAAACCATATAAAGCTTTATTTAATTTGAAAACATGATTAAGAAAAGCATGATTTTCAAAATCGGAGGGTTATTCTATATATATTTTTTCAGCAATATAACCATTTAGAAAAGCACTTTTGATATCCATTTGGAATAACTTAAAGTTCATAAAGCATGCATATACAAGTAAAAGCTTAATTGCTTCTAATCCAACAACAGGTGCAAAGGTCTCATCAAAATAATTTTCTCTTCTTGATTATAACCCTTTGGGCAACTAATCTCATTTTATTCTTAATCATATTTTCATGTTCATCCAATTTATTCCTATATACTCATTTTGTGCCAATTATAGAATAATTTTTAGGTCTTGATACTAAAGTTCATACATTATTTTTTTTGAATTGATTAAGTTCCTCTTGTATTGCATTTATCCAATTATAATCTTTTTCAGCTTCATCTATGGTTTTAGGTTCAAATTGAGAAACAAAAGCAAAATGATTGATGCATCTCTAAGTGAAGAACGAATTCTTACTCCATATGTAGGATCACCAATGATTAGTTCTTTGGGGTGATTGTGATCATACCTCCATTCTTTGGGTAGATCATTTGTATCTTGAAGTTGTTCTTGTTATTTTTCATCTTCATCATCTTGTTTGTTTTTATATTCTTCTTCATTTTGAATTGTTGAGTCTTTTAGGATGAGCTCCTTCATCCCTTCTATAAGAGGATCTGTATCATCAATACCTTCATTCTTCCTTGAAGGAAGATCATTAGTCTCATAAAAAAATCACATGTATTGACTCTTCTACTACTAAAGTTCTTTTGTTAAAAATTCTAAAAGCTTTGCTAGAAGAGGAGTAACTAAGAAAAATAGCTTCATCGAATTTTGCATCAAATTTTTTTAATCTCTCTTTACCATTATTCAAAACAAAATATCGGCAACCAAAAATATGAAAAAAATGCAATGTTTGATTTTCTTCCTTTCCAAAGCTCATAGGACGTTTTCTTTAGAATTGGTCTAATTAAAGCATGGTTTAAAATATAGCATGCCGTATTAATTGATTCCGTCCAAAAGTATCTTGAGAGATTGCTTTCACATAGCATGGTACGGGCCATTTCTTTAAGGATTCTATTTCTCCTTTCTACTACCCCATTTTGTTGGGGTGTCTTAAGTGCTGAAAAGTTGTGGTCAATGCCTTTTTCATCATAAAATTTTTCAAAATCTTAATTTTCAAATTCAGTTCCAGGATCACTTCGAATATTTTGAATTGAAAATTTTTTTTCATTAGTAATTCTTCAATAAAATTTTGAGAACACATGAAAAGTTTCATCCTTATGTGCCAAAAAGAAAATCCATGTAAAACAGAGAAATCATCAATACTTACAAAGCCATAACATTTTTTACCTAAACTAGTAGTTCTAGTGGATCCAAATAAATCTATGTACAATAATTCTAATGGCCTAGAAGTTGAAACAATATTTTTAGATTTGAATGAGACTTTTGTTTGTTTACCCAGTTGGCATGCATCACAAATTCTATCCTTTTCAAAATTCAGTTTAGGTAAATCGATAATTAATTTCTTTTTAATAAGTTTTGAAAATAAATGCATGCTAATATGTGCAAGCCTGCGGTGCTAAAGCCAACTAGTCTTATTAATTTTGGCATTTAAGGCTACCAGACATTGTATGTTTATCTTGGAAAGATCATTCAAATCTATCATATAAACATTACCATGTCTATGCCCAACAAATTTAATGCCTTCATCATTGGGACTAGTTACTATGCATAATGAAGATTCAAAAATAATTTTGTACCCTTTGTCACAAAATTAACTAATACTTAATAGATTATGTTTCAAAACATCTACTAATAAAATATTTTCGATATACTTGGAGGGAGTGATGCCAATATTACTTATACCGATGATCTTTTCTAACTAAATATTGAATTAAATTAAATCAAGATTTCTCTAAAATCATTATAATAGTTGTTGATGGTCAAGTCTTTGATTAGACCAAATAGACCTTGATTGTGACTCAGTGGTTAAACCCGAATCATTAGGCTGATCAAATAGAAACTAATTAACCAATTGATGTCTAAGGTAAGTTTTTTCATTTCGATCGATAATTTTTAATTGGGAGCAACTTAACTAGCCATTTTGATGGTGCCTAAAGCAAGCTTAGCATACCCTCCCACCGATCTCACTTACCTGATCAATTTGATGGATTATGTCTTGATTAGACTGCTAAGTAATTCGAGTTAACCCATGCCACTAAGGTTGATCAGTGTGACTGATCTAGGTGCCATTTCAACTAGCATAACTCTGATCAAATTAAATGACTTGATAAAGTTAGTGGGAGGATTGTGGTTTACTGGTTGATTTCTTTTCTTTTCTTAATTCATAAATTAAATCCTTAAAATGAGATAGTTATGATGATAACTAAATCATAGCCTCCCATTAAGTTGGGTGATAATGGGTTTATTAGTATGATGATTATTGGAGGCTCAAAAGCCTAGTGCTCATCTACTATTGAAATTATCATTTATAATAAGATGACTCAATCAAGTTGTTGTAGCAATTAGTCAGGTTGGCCAACCAAAGTCAGGCCAGATTATTTGGTAGTTAGATTTTTGAGTATAATCATGTTAATGGTTCGACCTAACCAGAGCTTGCAGAGAAGATTAAAATCAACTAAAAAGTTACTTGAGACTAAATCAATTATTAAAAATTATTTACTGAAATAATTAGTTAAAGAACCTACCCATAGATGTACATGGATGAGCCAACCAAAGTTGAGCTCATGTGCAACTATGTGGATTCTAGTACCCACTAAGGAATTAGAGTAATTCCTCAGATTGGAGGTAGAGGCTACCAATTCGACTAAAATAATGGGAGAATCTTTAGACTAAAGTCCAAATTTTTAGACTTTATCAATTCATAAACATAGATGTCTTATATTTTTCTTTCAGTTATGGCTAGATGTCTGTTGCTCTGTTCACTATTTGACAGTGACTTATTTATAGGATCCAACTTCGATGGATGGTATTAAAAATTATAAATAGTTCTATAGCATAAATGGATCCTATATATGATAATGGATCCAGCACCTAATGTTCCCACATCCAACACACATGATGCGATCAAAGGCACTTATTAGAAGTGGCCAAATGATCGTATCACCGTGTGGTACTTTTAAGAGCAGCGAAGAATATGAATTTAGTTGTAAATTTGATGATGCTCAGTGGAAAATTTTTTTTCAAATGTTAAAGGAGTTCTTTTGTACCTCTGAAGATGTGTCTTCAGTGGGGCAACAATCTCTAGAAAAAAAAAAAAAGAAAAGAAGGTCCAAAAGAGTTGTGCTTGGGCTAAGGAGCTTGAATTGAAAAAAGAATCTAAGGTTAACATAATCTGGTAGAGTCTCTTTACCTAAACAGGCTAAGGAAGAAAAATCAGCAAAGGGTTTCTAGACAAGGTACTTATATGATAACACTTTATGATTTTTCTATCTATAACACTACTACCTAAGTATTGGATATTGGAAGTCCATACAAATTGTTACAATGACTTCAGATTAGCAGAGAGATTGAAAATAGTAGAAAATTCCTGAATGATGGATCTGAAATCTTTCAGTTCTAGCTTTAAAAATTTTCAAGCAAGTTTTGATTCTAATAATGTCATTTTCGATGATTATCACCATTGTCCATTTTGAGAATGTAATTTTCGTAGGCCTTTTGGCTAAAGATGGATTTATATTATCAACATAGAATGATTTTGGTGATATCATTATAGATGATGTCAAAATCATGATGGATAATGAAAGAAATGATATTTACGAATTATCACAGTCTGTTAGTGTACTGTACACAACAAACAAACTCCTTAGAGTAGATAATGTCATGGAAGCCTATCTTTGGCAATTTAGACTCGATCATATAAATAAGAATAGGATCAACAGGAGATAATCCTCAAAGTCAATGATTGTGAATCATTGTAAACCTGTCAATCTTATCTCCTTAGTATGATGATCAAATCATCTTTTGCTGAAAAAAGTGAACAAGCCTTTGATGTTCTGAATCTAAAACATACTGATGTATTAGATCTACAAATATGTTTGCTATAAATTTGAATTATTTGAAATGTTCAAATAATTTCTTAATAAGATAGAGAAATAAATTGAAAAGAACATTGAAACTCTTCGGTCAGATCAAGGAGAAAAATATCTTTTCTATAAGTTTATGACATATCTAGAAAAGAATAAGATTCTCTTTTATTGGAATTGACTTTGTTAGACATAGTTCGATCCATGATGAGATTTATCAGTTTGTCAATCTCCTTTTAGGATTATGCTCTTGAGACTACTTGTCATGTTTTCAACTGAATTTCAAATTAATCAATCACAATAACTCCATATGAGATATGAACTAGACATAAGTCGATACTTTCTTACCTCAGAATTTGGGAGTGTTTGTTTTATGTCAGGCATTTGCAAACCAATTAGCTTGAATCTCGATTCTATATGTATTATTTTGTAGGATAATCCTAAAGAATTTAGGAGATATTACTTCTACCTTGCTAAAGAACAAAAGTTATTGGACATTCTTTTTAGAAAAGGAGTATCTTGGTGAAGGAACTGATGCCTTTGATGTTAAACTTATGAAGTTCGACAGGTAGAAGAACCGACACAATCTAGCGAACCCATAGAATCAGATTTGATTAGATCAAACTCGAAACCTATTGTAGTGGCACCATTTAGGAGATCCAGTAGAGTATCCCATCCATCTGATAAATACTTTGGTTTCTAGTTTCAGGATGTGATCCTATTGAACTCGATGAGAATAATAAGGATCCGATCACCTACATGGATGCCATGTAGAGATCCAACTCTGATTAGTGGCTTGGATCCATAAAATTTAAAATGAGTCCATAATGATCAATGGTGTATGGACACTAGTTGATCCACTCGAAAGGATATAGCCCATAGGGTGTAAGTAGATCATCAATAGGATCAGAGGATGCAGACGAGAAGGTGAAGATCTACAAGGCCTATCTGGTTGCCTAAGGATATTGTCAATGTTATGGTATTGACCATAATGATATATTTTCTTTTATGGCAATGCTAAATATTTTGGAGTTGGAACATGCATTTTGATAAATGATCAAAATGCATGACTTCGTTGAGAATTTATCAAAATGCATGACTTCATTGAGAATGAAGAAGAATCCTGTAAATACAAATGGGTTAATAGTTTTATGAGTGTATTTTTTGTTTAGTATGTGAATAAAATTTTCTTAATCAAGAATAACATTTTTAACATTACAGAAAATAAATATTTTGCTGTTATCATTGTTCTCCATAAAGGACTTGAGAAAAACATCCCTCATCTTAGGGATGAAGATCTATAGAGATAGATCTAAGAGGCTACTTAGGTTATCCCAATCTACGTACATAGAGTATTTTTGAGTAGAATTTATTCTATCATATACATCATATATGAGACAGGATATGGTATACTCACTAGGATAGTGAGTGGATACCTGTAAGATCTGGATGAGAGTCACTAGTAGGTCATCCTTAAGTATTTCAGAAATACTAAGGACTGACGATTCGATTATGGAGAATCTGACTTAAAACTTGAGAAATTTGACTTCTAGTTAGACATAATAATAGCAAGAATATGTCAGAATATAACCTTATCCTAAATAATGGAGCAATCTATTGGAAAAGTTCCAAGCAAAAAATTATAGTCAAATTCAAATTGCAAGGCAGAATGCATTGCAATATTCGATGCTTGCAAAGAAGCTATGTGACTGTACAGGTTCACTGGCAAGCTAGGAGTGGCATCCTCCAATGATGGTCCTACTGTATTGTACAACACTAGAGCCATAGCTCATGCCTTGGAGCTGAAATTCCATTAGCTTGCCAAGCATTTTGCATCGCTACCACCTTATTCAAAAATCTGTTGAAGTGACGTCAAACTTTAAAAAATTGATGGAAAGGAGACTCTGACCAAACCATTTAGTAAAGCCTCAATATCTAAGAGTTCTGAGATGATCAAACAAAGATGGGTATATGATACTATATTGATTGACTTTAGTCTAAGTGGGAGTTATTAGAAAATATGTTCTAAAGTCAATTGTTTGACGATTGTACTAATTAAAAATATATATGAATTGATCAATAATAAAAATTATTTGACCTTTTTCATCATAAGGGTACATCTTCTAATGAACTCCTATATTGTGATGAAGTCCTTAGGACTACTTTGATCGATAAAAGAAGATTTATCACGTAGTCCTTAAACTGGTTCGTGATCAAACGATATGCTATTACTATGACAATAGCGATATCAAATATAGATCATTGTGTGCCATACGCATTAGTTATTCTCATAATCAAATAGTGTGGAGACACTGGTATGACATGCAGATGAGATGTAGGAGTACATTATCACCGAACGTGACCATTTACCAAGCATTCTGCTGTCAAGAGTTGCTCGTGAAGGGTATGGGTATAAGTGTCTCTCAGACCTGAGATCACCATGATGATTTGTAAGCAACTCACCGTACTTTAGTTTCAAACCATTTAAATTTCTAATTTAGTGATGGAAGGTTACTGGGTGCAGTCAAGTACTTATCAAGTTAGTGCATGAGTCAAGATGGAATTGACTCCTCTGAATTAGTAGGAGATATGCATCAGTGTATTTCAATTTAGTAAAATCTGAGTCCGGATAATCCATATGATGGATTTGAAAGATTGAAATATAATGTGAATGACTATTTCAGGGTTGATAGTCAAACCCTGGGTTTCCTTAAGCATTAGGATCAAAAGGATGAATTATATGATAACCATACACCAGTAGATTTTTGAATGTTGCTTCGCTATCATTCGACCTATCCAGACATCGGATCCCATTGCTAGAAGGTTACATCGATTGATTTAAAAATTTATTCTTGTACTACCAGCATAGGTTTGAACATACGGGGTCACACTCAAAAGAAGTTTCTAACAATCGTGTGGCTGATCAAAGATTAAGAATCGTTCAAAGGTTTACACAAAGTTTGTAATGAATTTATTCACTGAGTGTTAGTGAATTAATAGAAAATTAATTAATAATTAGATTATTGATTAGCTCAATTTGATTAAGTAAAGAGGATTAGATAAAATCTAATTGAATTTGATTCAATTAGGTTTGACTCGATTATGAGATGACCTAATCGCTAAGGGAGAATTATCCCTGATTTGATCAGAACTTTGGTTCAATCAATTTTTATTTTGATTAAAATTTGATTAAAAAATTATAAATCTAATTAGATTGAATTTCATCTATTTATTTAGGCTTAATCAGATATGATTTGGTTTGGAGTCAAATAAGAAAATCAAGAGTCCATAAAAGAATGGATTCTTCCTCCCTAGCGTCATCCTATTTTGGATGCCACCTTCCTCACACCAAAAATATTTTTGCATGAGGTTTCTATATGCAAATAACATCTGGGGTTGCTGCTTTTTCCATGCCAAATCTTGTTTAGTTTGATAAAAGAAAAGTTTTGAAATTGGATTTCAAAACATTCTTTATCAAGTGGTGTTTGTTCTTATCCAAATCACTCCACACACCATTCCCTTTATTCTCTTTCTTTTGTGTGACAAAAAGAAATTTTGTGGCATGAAAAATTAGATAGAGATCTGATTTACAGTGGAAAAAATTTGGATGGGGCATCCTATCTTTTATTTTGGTGTAAATTGGTGAGAGGGGGTGACAATTAAAGGAAGAGTCCAAACAATGTTGGACTCTTCAACCCATATCCTTACATGCCAAATAAAAAGGAGATTTATTTCTCTTTTGTGTGTGTAAGAGAAAAGAAAAAGTCCTCTTCATGGTGAGAAGCCTTGGGGCATGGGTTTTTGGCATGAAAAAAAAGAGAGGAGAGTCCTCTCTCTTTAAGTGAGCACAAAATCTAAATCCCCTAGGGTTTGGACCTAGGGTTTGGGAAGAAGGAAAAATAAGAGGAAAAATTATTTTCTCTTCACACTTCTTTTACATCTTCATCTCCTCCAAAAGTTCATCTTCAACCTCTAAAAAGATTTAAGAGATTTGAAGAAAGGATCTAGATCAGCTAACGAGAAGGTCTTCTCATGAACTAGCATTTTTTAGGAGACTGATCAGATCGGAGTTTCGAGTGGATTTTTCATAGAGGCCAGACACATGTGCGGCTATGAGCAACTAGCAAGCATCATCTTTACCACATCTCTCAGCAATGATGATCATCGATCCGTGCTTGGGTATCGAGTTCTGAACTCAGATAGATGTAGATTTGATCTACTACTTACATCCATGCATATAGATTTTATCTTCTATTTTTTAGATTTTATATGCAACATATCATATCATAGATCCTAGAGTAGGTTAATTTGATGATTAGATCATATACATATTATGTTAATATGATTATTCTAGTTATCTTCCACTGTATTTTATTTTAAAATTTTTTTAAATACATACATAAAATTATCTATATTTTTCAATATGAGGCCCATAGCATTTCATCATGCAGCTCACAGAAGAAATTTTAAAAAGAAGCAAACTGGGCTTAGGTCTTCACATGGGCCAATTTTGAGCGATCTTCGGTAGGGTCCATAAGAGATTTCAAAAGCCTTTGATGCAATCCATAAGGGGATGTGCGATGGAACAAAATAATATAATAATAAAAAGAAAGTTCTTCCTTTAATCCCATATCTAAAAAAATAAAAATTTTCTCCCTACCTACACCAATAAATAATACCTTATACCTCTCTATTGAACACATCTCTCTCTTTACACCATAATTTTTTTTGGGAGCCTATGTGACAAGCAGACATACCTACCTTTTAAATCTTTTTAGCCACCTTATTCCCACTTTCTTCTATCCTTCTAACACATGAGAAGGAGAGTCAGCTAGGGAGAGGTTGGCCCCAAGCCAAGAGAGGGAAAGAAGCCAGGTTCTGTAAGAGAGTTTATTTTATATTATTTTTTATTCCAACTTTAAGCCTTGTTAATAGCTTAAGAGTTAAAAAATTTTTATATCAAAATTTTTATTCAGTAATAAATTATTTTTTTCTATTTAATTTTTATAATTTTAATTTCTATAATAGAGTAGTTTAAATTTTTGTATCTTTTAATTCTATAATTTTTAATGTTTACAAGTTAAATTCCAGCAAGTAGCATAAGATTTTATTTTATTTTATTTTTTTGAGTTTTAAATCAACTATATCTAGCTAAGCAATTTTTTTGAGATTTGTGATGAAGCTAGACCATGAATAAAAGTCTTCTCCTTTGAATTTTTCTTTTAGAGCTTTAATTTTTGGAGTCCTCCCTTCATCTCTCTTGCCAAAAGATTTGATGGGCTATCGTTGGGTCAGAATCTCTTCATAGTCCATTCTTGATTCAGTACAAGAGGAAATAATTGGTAGAAGGCTCACAAATCTCTAAATCCTTTCTTCTCCTTCTTTGTCAAAATTTTGATGGATTACAGTTGGATTTGAGCCCCTTCATAGCCCATACTTGGGTAACACAAGAGAAAAAGAAGAAAGAAAAAGTCTCTTAATTAGAGTGAAAATGAAATGCTTGATGGATCATAGTTGAGTTAAATCTCTTCATGCTCCATGCTTGTTTATCTTTACACCTTAATCAAGAGACATTATAAGAGAAATCATAAGAAGACTCTCTAATTCGTTGGTCTAGTGGATTCAAAAGCTCTAGATATTTTAGATTATTTATTTTTGTTGCTCCTTGGATTGATTTTGATGATTATAAAGCATTTGAAGAGATTACTAATGATTTTTGCTTGAAAAAGACTTATTGCATTTCAGGGGCAAAATTATAATTTTACCAAACCCTGATTTGAAAGCATCAAGTGCTAGAACAAAAGATTTATGATCCATTGATGAAAATTTTATAGTTTTTGGACCTATATTTTGAATGATATTTATGATTGAAAATTTGAGTCGACCCCATGAGTCGACTCATGGCACAAAGAGCTGATTGGCACGCAGATTTTTTGGCTAGCACAGTCGGTGAGTCGACCCCATGGATCGACCCCCAGGCATGAGTCGACCCATGAGTCGATCCCTGCTGTTTTTAGGTAAAAATTACAGAACCATTATTTTTTGCTATTTTCCACAGAGGTCGACCCCATGAGTCGACCCATGAGTCAACCCCTGTGATGGAAAAGTTTCGTAATGGCTAATTTTTAACCCATTTTAAGTACATTTAATGCTCATTTAATGTGGTCTAACGGCTCTATTTCAGTCCAAATTACTCTCCACCATTTTTAAAAGTTATAAAAGGGATAAAAAGGTGGGAATCATGAAGAAGAGAGATTTTTGAAAAGAGAATTTCAAGCATACTTTTCAGCCCTAAGCAAGAGCCCACTCAAAACATTCAAGAAGCTTTTAATTCAAGCTCACCAACTCCTCAAGTGCTTATTCAAGTCTCCAACCACCTTGAGGAAATCAAAAAGAGCCTTCTTCTCTTTGAGTAAAGTATATTTAAAGCCTCATTCGCTCATTAAAGGAGCTTCTTTTATATTTTCTATGCTATTGATTGTAATACTTTGTTTGAGTTATTGTTTTTGTTTTGGAAGGGTTCCAAAATAAGGGAAGGTTGATCCGAACTTGAATCGGATTGTATTGGGTTGGTTTGTACCTGAGAAACAAGTAGACTAGCTTGAGATAGCTAGAGTCGGAGTTTTCGATGAGTGTATTCAGGTTGAATACAAGTTAGTGGATTGGAATTCCCAAGTAGGAGCTTGGGGAGTGGATGTAGGTGCAAGGTTGGCACCGAACCACTATAAATCCTTTTTGTTTGTGTTGTGCCTAATTGCTCTTCTTTAGAACTTCTTTATTCTCTTGTATTCTTGCATTTAACCATTAGCCTTGAATCAACTATACTCTCCTTATTTATTTAGCTATTGTTAAACAATTTTCATAAGATATAAGTTAAGGTTAAAATTTTTAGAAACCCAATTCACCCCCCTCTTGGGTTGCATAGTCGGGCAACAAGTGGTATCAGAGCTCGGTGCTCTAGCCCTACTTTGATCTAACCAATCAAAGAGCTAAAGATCTATGGCAACTCAAGTTGGCACTTCTCTAGCCGAGGGGCAGTCCACTAACCGACCTCCACTTTTCAATGGGTCCAATATACCTATTGGAAAGCTCGATGAAAATCTTCATACAAGCACTGACTATGATATGTGGAGTATCATAGTAAACGGCCCCCACACACCCACTAAAATTATTGATGGTGTGGAATCAGCCAAACCCAAAAGAGTGGGATGAGGTTGATAAGAAAATGGCCCAACTAAATGCTAAAGCTATGAATGTTTTATATGTTCTCTTGATGCTAATGAATTTAATCGCATTTCAACTTACTTGTCTGCTAAAGAAATATGGAATAGATTAGAAGTAACCCATGAAGGAACTAATCAAGTAAAGAGTCCAAAATTAACATGCTCGTCATAAATATGAATTTTTAAAATGAGCATGATAAGTCTATAACTGAAATTTTACTCGCTTTACTGATATTATAAATGGTTTAAAGAGTCTTGGTAAGTCCTATTCTAACAGTGAGCTTGTAAGAAAGATTCTCAGGTCCTTACCAAGAACTTGAGAAGCCAAAGTGACTGCTATCCAAGAAGCCAAAGATCTGAACATCCTACCTTTGGAAGAGCTTCTTGGATCATTGATGACACATGAGCTGAGCATGAAACAACATCAAGAGGAAGAAGTCAAAAAGAAGAGAACAATCTCCTCAAATCCACAGCTCAACCAGATGAAGAAACTGATGACACAATAATGAAGAGCAGGATGATGAGATGGCACTCATTACCAGAAGGTTCAAGAAAGTTTTTGAGGAAAAGAAAACAAGGATGAGGAAGAGGCCACTCACAAAAGGAACAGAGCAAAGAAAAGGATAAAGACCACCCCTTATCTGCTATGAATGCAAGAAACTGGGACACTTCAAGTCTGAATCCCATAACTGAAGAAGGTCCAAGAAGTACAAGAAGAAGGCCATGATGGCCACTTGAGTGGGAGTGATGACTCAAGCTTCGAAGAGGAAGACTCAACTGAACAAGCCAACTTTGCCTTATGACACATGAAAATGAGATAAATTCCGAAACTCCTAGTGACTTTACATTTGAAGAACTTCATGAAGCTTTTTATGATTTAATTGATGAACTAAAGAAACTAGGGATAAAGAACAAAGATCTAAAATCAAAAAATCAATCTTTACTGAAACAAAATGAAAGCATTTCAATTGAAAAATCTACCCTGTTTCAAGAAAATCAAACTTTAAAGAATGAAATTGTCAAGCTAAAACCAATAGTTGAAAAGTTCACCTTGAGTTCTAATAAACTTAATATGATTCTTGAAAATCAAAAGCCGTGTATGATAAGGCTGGACTTGGCTATAACCCCTTGAAGAAACAAAAGTATCTGAAAAATATCTATGTAAACTCTTCAAGTAACAAGTTTTCTAATATTACTTGCTTCAAATGTGATAGAGTAGGACACAAGTCATACACTTGCTTCTCTAACAAATCTGTAAACTCAAATGTAAAGAAAATATGAGTTTCAAAAGGAACCATTATGACTAACCAAAAAGGATCCAAGAAAGCTTGAGTACCTAAAACAAAAACTTGACTTTTGCCTGCAGATGTGTCTAGTATCCCAAGGAGAAAACAGAAAATGGTATCTTGATAGCGGATGCTCGAGACACATGACTGGTGATGAATCCCAATTCATCACACTTGATGCTAAGAATGGAGGGATGGTCACCTTTGGAGATAATGGTAAAGGAAAGATCATCGGTATAGGTAACATTGGTATCACTCCCTCCAAGTATATTGAAAATATTTTGTTAGTAGATGGTTTAAAGCATAATTTACTAAGCATTAGTCAATTTTGTGATAAAGGATATAAAGTTATTTTTGAATCTTCTGTTTGCATTGTAACTAGTCCTATTAATGAAGGCATTAAATTTGTTGGACATAGACATGGTAATATTTATATGGTAGATTTGAATGATCTATCCAAATAAACATGCAATGTCTAGTATCCTTGAATGCCAAGATTAATGAGACTAGTTGGCTTTGGCATCGTAGGCTTGCACATATTAGCATGCATTCACTTTCAAAACTCATTAAGAAGGAATTGGTTCTTGGTTTGCCAAAATTAAATTTTGAAAAGGATAGAATCTGTAATGCATGCCAACTAGGTAAACAAACAAGAGTTTCATTTAAATCTAAAAATATTGTTTCAACCTCTAGACCTTTAGAGCTATTGCACATGGATTTATTTGGACCTACTAGAACTACTAGTCTAGGAGGAAAATGATATGGTTTTGTAATTATTGATGATTTCTCTCGTTTTACATGGGTTTTCTTCTTGGCACACAAAGATGAAACTTTTCAAGTTTTCTCTAAATTTTATCGAAAAGTCACAAATGAGAAAGGATTTTCAATTCTAAACATTCGAAGTGATCATGGAACCAAATTTGAAAATCAAGACTTTGAAAAATTTTGTGATGAAAAAAGAATAGGCCATAATTTTTCTGCACCTAGGACACCCCAACAAAATAGAGTAGTAGAAAGGAAAAATAGAACCCTAGAAGAAATGGCCCGTACCATGCTATGTGAAAGCAACCTTCCAAGATACTTTTGGGCGGAAGCTATTAACACAGCATGTTACATTTTAAATCATGCTTTAATTAGATAAATTTTAAAGAAAACCCCCTATGAGCTTTGGAAAGGAAGAAAATCTAATATTGCATATTTTCATATTTTTGGTTGCCGATGTTTTGTATTAAACAATGGTAAAGAAAGACTTGAAAATTTGATGCAAAATTCGATGAAGCAATCTTTCTTGGTTACTCCTCCTCTAGTAAAGCTTTTAGAGTTTTTAACAAAAGAACCTTAGTAGTAGAGGAGTTAATACATATTGTCTTTGATGAAACTAACGATCTTCCTTCAAGGAAGAATGAAGGTGTTGATGATGCAGATCCTCTTATAGAAGGAATGAAGGAGATCACTCTGAAAGATTCAACAATTCAAGATGATGAGGAACATGAAGACAAACAGGATGAGGGAGGTGAAGAACAACAAGAACAACCTCAAGGTACAAATGACCTACCCAAAGAATGGAGGTATGTTCACAATCACCCTAAGGAGCTAATTATTGGTGTCCTATGCATGGGGTAAGAACTCGTTCTTCACTTAAAGATGCATTCAATCATTGTGCTTTTGTCTTTCATCTTGAACCTAAAACCATTGAAGAAGCTGAAAAAGATTATAATTGGATTAATGCAATGCAAGAGGAACTTAATCAATTTGAAAGAAATAATATATGGACTTTAGTATCAAGACCTAAAAATTATTCAATAATTGGCACAAAATAGGTTTTTAGGAATAAATTAGATGAACATAGAAATGTAATAAGAAATAAAGCAAGATTAGTTGCTAAAGATTATAATCAAGAAGAAGGAATTGATTTTGATGAGATCTTTGCACCTGTTGCTAGATTAGAGGCAATTAGACTTCTACTTGCATATGCTTGCTTTATAAAATTTAAATTATTTTAAATGGATATCAAAAGTACCTTTTTGAATGGATATATTACTGAAGAAGTCTATGTAGAACAACCCTCAGGTTTTGAAAATCATGCTTTTCCTAATCATGTTTTTAAATTAAATAAAGCTCTATATGGTTTGAAACAAGTACCCAGGGCTTGGTATGAAAGGCTAAGCAAATTTTTACTTAATAATGATTTTTCAAGAGGCAATGTAGACACAACCCTTTTCATTAAAAGAAATCAAGATGATTTATTAGTTATACAAATATATGTTGATGACATTATTTTTGGGTCTACTAATGAATCTTTTTGTCAAGATTTTGCAAAGCTCATGCAGGGGGAGTTCGAGATGAGCATGATGGAAGAACTTACATTCTTCCTCGGACTCCAAATCAAACAAACAAAGGAAGGAATCTCCATCACCCAAAGCAAGTACACAAGGAAATTACTTAAAAGATTTGGAATGGAGAACTCCAAAGCAATTGGCACACCCATGAGCCCTTCATGTAAGCTTGACAAGGATGAAGAAGGTAAAAGTGTAGACTTAAAATATTATAGAGGTATGATTGGCTCTCTACTATATTTAACTGCTAGCAGACCTGATATTATGTTTAGTGTCTGTCTTTGTGCTCGATTTCAATCTAATCCTAAAGAATCTCACTTGAATGCTGTTAAAAGAATCTTTAGATATTTGAATGGTACTCAAACTCTAGGATTATGATACTCTAAGGACTCATTAATTGATTTAATAGGATATTCAGATACTGATTTTGCTGGATGTAGATTAGATAGAAAAAGCACTAGTGGAATTTGCCAATTTTTTGAGTTAACTTAATCTCTTGATTTAGCAAGAAACAAAATTCGGTAGCACTGTCTACGATCGAGGCCAAATACATTGCAGTCGGAAGTTGTTGTGCCCAAATCTTGTGGATTAAGCAACAACTCGAAGATTTTGATATCAAACTTAATGAAACTCCCATAAGATGTGATAACACTAGTGCCATAAATCTTACTAAAAATCGAATTCAGCATTCTAGGTCTAAACATATTGAAATCAGGCATCATTTTATAAGAGAACATGTTCAAAATAAAGACATAATTCTTGACTATGTTGGTACTGAAAAATAATTAGCCGACATCTTTACAAAGGCCCTAAGTGAAGATAGATTCTGTGAAATTACGAGAGAACTGAGAATCTTTGATCCATCTGCTTAAATGTCTCTTTAACCCCAAGGGATCAATGTCAAAAATTCCTTGAACTTATTTCTCACCATTTCTCTTGGGCTTAAAAGGTCAAAATTATCATTCTCATAATTGACCATTGAGCAAACATCCTTCTCCTAAAGTTTAAATTTTTTGAAATTTGTTTCATCATTTTTCTGAATTTCAATATGCCATGAGTCGACCCCTAGGGTCGATCCAAGGGCAAACTTATAGTTTTGGCCAAAATCCCACGGGCTCCTTCTTTTTGTTGAAAACCCATTCTTTGAGCCGACCCATTCCACCGTCTTCTTCCTCCCTCCAAAACCTTAGGTCCCTTTTCTTCCTCTCCAAACCCAAGTCCTTCCCCCAAGATTTTTCTCCCATCACCCCTTACACCTCAAATCGACCCTTAGGAATCGAGCTCTTCCCCTTTTCCTCCCTTGATTGGAACGGATTGAGCATGCCCTAGATTCTATCCTTCTCCTCCAAATTGGGGTTTCACTCCTCCAAAAATTCCTATCCTTCTCCTAAAATCCCTCTATCTCTTCACACATTTGACCTCCTAAGACCCTTGCTTGCTCTGGTGGTGGAAATAGCTCCAAAAATGAAGCTCCCACAAAGAAGGAAGTCGGTCTGCGAGTTGGAAGAAGGCGTGCGCAGGAAGAGACAGGCTTCTCAGACCTCATCAGCTTCAATCCCTGTTTCGGCATCTGCTCCAGGTTCTTCTCGATCTCCATTAAGTCCCAGTAAAATTTTCTTATCTGATAGAAAGGTAGAACCCGGGAAAAATGTAGATTTCAGATTTTTTGCAAAAGAGGGGTTCTCTATCGATTCAAAATCAAAGATCAAGGTTGTGGATTCTACTGCTCACTTAAAGAAATTACTTATGTGGATTTGGTTAGGGAATTTTATCTGAACTTGAGCTATGGCAATGGAACAGTAACATCCACTGTTAAGGGTATAGATATCTGTCTAGATCCTGTACTTTTGGAAGAGATTCTTCATTTATCCTATGAGGGATACTCAAACATGAAACTCCCAGTCAAGGAAGAAGAAATTAATGTGATTTTAGGAAGAACCTTCTCGGGAAGCCTAAACAAACTAGAGGCCAAGATCCTTTCCATTGAGATGAGGATACTACATCAAATGTAACAAAGCTTTTCTTCCCTAGAAGTGGTAGACATGACCTCCTCTCAGGCCGAGACATCTGCATCATGTTTCATATGATTACCCAAACCCCCCTAAACCTCTCAGCATTAATGATAAAAGCTATGAGGGAAACCCTGAATAGATCCAAGGCACATCTGCCTTTTGGTATGGCCCTCATTTTGGTATTCAGGAGGTTTGGAGTTAGTTTTGAAGGGGAGGCTCAGCTAGGCTTTCTCACTCTGACACCATCAACCAACATACTTTGCACCGCATGGGATTTACTAAGACAGATGGTGGTTGGACTAAAGGTGTAGAAGAGAGAGCTGAGGATAGAGCTGAGGAAGAAGGACCATCGTCACCCCTCCATGATCTCAGGGTAGCATCTCCATACATTCAATTCATTTCAGATCCTGAGGCTGGCCCATCAGAGTCTACTAGAGGCACACTCCAGTCCGGCAGCCAGACAGCAGAGCACATCCCTCAGAGATCAGATTAGCTGATGACCAGATAGAGATGATCTCTCAGCGTGTGGCTTCTTTACTATCTCGACAGTTGGGCACTTCAGCTTTTGCACAGGGATCCACATCACTTGATGTATCTGATCAGACATTGATCCCTCACATCTCCACTGTCTTCCAGATGATTACAGATCAGTCAGCTCGTATCGAGCAGCTTGAGGGTTGTGTGGTGAGACTGACTGCCAGAGTATTCGACTTGCAGAGGCAAGTACTAGATCTAGCTCATCCACAGCCACATGGGGACATCACTGAGGTCTCAGACCTATCTACGGAGGCAGCTAGACTTAGAGGAGTTTTAGAGAGTGGATTTGATTTCCTGAGGAGAGAGATCAGAGGCTCTATTGAGCATGCATCACCTAGTTCACTGCATTGCTTCAGTCTGTTTCAAGAGCCTTAAACCTTCTGGATACTATCAGACTATCACTTGCAGTTCAGTCTATTGCTTCACAGCCTTCTGAATCCTCTCACCCATCCACTCATGCCGGCACCTCCACTCGTGGCAGAGGCAGATGGGGTTGAGGTCGAGCCCTTGGTCGTGATCCTTCATCTCCTCACCCCATCTCCGATTTATCTGACTCTGATCCATCCAGTCATGATCTCTACTAGATCCTGAGTAGTTAGTCTTCTCTTTAGTTCTAGTCTAGGATCTATCTTTTGGACCATGTAATGATGTTGACTGATTGACTTTTGTATTTTGGTATATGTATTGGAATAACTATGTGGTATCAGTCACTTTTTGATTATATATATACTCTTTGACTTTCAATGAATGACCTTCAAATTGAGTTGCTTTTAATAATGTGCATGCAACATAACTCATATCCATGATGTAAAATATTATGAATTGCAATATGGTATCCAATTGGTATATCTTTTATATTTGCCATATTAAGGGGGAGTAGAACAATAAGCAATTAAGAAACAAGCAATAAGCAAAAGGAAGAAATAGAGTAAATATATTCAAAAAAAGAGGAATAAAGAATCTCTTTTGATGCTGTCAAAAAGGGGGAGAAATAATTAAATGAGCAAATGAGTTATTTTCAAATGAGCAAAAATGAGTTATTTTCAAATGAGCAAATGAGCAAATTTTCAAAAGATGAGCAAATAAGCAAATTTTGAAAATGATAAGCAATTGAGGAAATAATCAAATGAGCAAGTGAGAAATAATTAAATGAGCAAATGAGATATTTTCACATGAGCAAATTTTCAAATTGTTAAGCAATAAGCAAATTGTTAGGCAAATGAGCAACACAAGCAAATGGGCACAAATATATCATGTGCCAAAGAATCAATCTTTCCAAAAAAATGCACTTATAAGTAATTTTTAAATTGGTAGCAAATTTCCTATTTATCTTCAAACTACCTATGATGCATTTCATTCCAATACATGGCTATAATATTCAAATAATGCATCTTCATAACTTTGTAATTCATGCTTAATATTTTATATATATACTTTTGCTCAAGTATTTTGTCATCATCAAAAAGGGAGAGATTGTTGCTCTTTGGATTGATTTTGATGATTACAAAGCATTTGAAGGGGTACTAATGATTTTCGCTTGAAAAAGACTTATTGCATTTCAGGGACAAAATCATAATTTTACCAAACCCTGATTTAAAAGTATCAAGTGCTAGAACAAAAGATTTGTGATCCATTGGTGAAAATTTTATAATTTTTGGACATGTATTTTGAAAGATATCCATGTTTGAAAATTTGAGTCGACCCCATGAGTCGACTCATGGCACAAAGGGCTGATTGGCATGCAGATTTTTTGGCTGGCACAGTCTGTGAGTCGACCCAGGGGTCGACCCCCCGCATGAGTCGACCCATGAGTCGACCTTTGCTGTTTTTAGGCCAAAATTACAGAACCTTTTTTTCTGCTGTTTTCCACGGAGGTCGACCCCATGAGTCGACCCATGAGCATGAGTCGACCCATGAGTCGACCCCTGTGACGAAAAAGTTCCGCAATGGCTAGTTTTTAACCCATTTTAAGTACATTTAATTTTCATTTAATGTGGACTAATGGCTCTATTTCAGCCCAAATTATTCTCCACCATTCCTTAAAGCTATAAAAGGGACAAAAAGGTGGAATCAAAGAAGAGAGAGATTTTTAAAAAGAGGATTTCAAGCATACTTTTCAGCCATAAGCAAGAGCTCACTCAAAGCATTCAAGAAGCTTTTAATTCAAGCTCACCAACTCTTCAAGTGCTCATTCAAGTCTCCAACCATCTTGAGAAAATCGAAAAGAGCTCTCTTCTCTTTGAGTAAAGTATATTTAAAGCCTCATTCGCTCATTAAAGGAGCTTCTTTTGTATTTTCTGTGCTATTGATTGTTATACTCTGTTTGAGTTATTGTTTTTATTTTGGAAGGGTTCCAAAACAAGGGAAGATTGATCCAAACCTTGAATCAGAGTGTATTGGGTTGGCTTATATCCGAGAAACAAGTGGACTAGCTTGGGATAGCTAGAGTCGGAGGTTCCGACGAGTGTATTCAAGTTGAATACAAGTTAGTGGATTGGAATTTCCAAGTAGGAGCTTGGGGAGTGGATGTAGGTGCAAGGTTGGCACCGAACCACTATAAATCCTGTTTGTTTGTATTGTGCCTAATTGCTCTTCTTTATTCTCTTGCATTCTTGCATTTAACCATTAACCTTGAATCAACCATACTCTGCTTAGTTATTTAGCTATTGTTAAACAATTTTCATAAGATATAAGTTAAGGTTAAATTTTTTAGAAACCCAATTCACCCCCCCTCTTGGGTTGCATAGCTGGGCAACAAAAACCATGCACGTCCAAGCTTGCATACCATCTATTGACTTCATAACATGCCAAGCCTTGCATTAAATATATTTTAAAATTCATGCACATTTGCTTAGTCCATCAGGTGTTGTGATCTTAGAACTTGGATATGCACCTAATCAACTTGGATTCGAGCTCAGGCTTGGTCACATAGTCGATCTATAATTAGGCCTTTATACTTGATAATTCCTGAAAAAAATAAAATAATAGAGATTAAATAGCATAGGTATAATACTTCTCATGGCATAATAAATGTATTGATCACACCCTCCAATTTAAACTTTTACTCGTCCTCGAGTAAAATAGATAAATCAATAATACGTACCAAATTATCCTAGAAATGAGAGTTATCATGGCAATTCTAAGTCAATTGATACCCGACTAGATCATCAAAGGGATATTTCATCGGGTTATCAATTCTACCCATCTAGTGGTTGAGTGAAGTCCATAGAAATTTCTAATTTTTTTTTTTTGCCAACTTCCCACTTCACTCTTTAAATCCTCTAACTTACTGTGGGCTTAGTGTAGTATCTTTTTGTATTTTAGTCTCCTTATACTTTTTTTTTTAAAATATGTATACTCAGTGCAATGTCCTAACCCCTTAAGCTTTCTAATTGATCCTTATAGCGAGTTTTAAGCCAATGACTCTCAAACCAGTTGGCTTTAGGGCATTAGGTGTAGAACACCCCTCAGGCTTACTAACTCGAGTCAAAAAGACTACGAGTTAAGACTGACTTTACAAGAGGTTCTTTCACATTCTCACCTTTTGACGTGAACCATAATGCTTACTTAGGTGAAAGGGCTCGGTTACTCAGTAAAAACCTATTTTATAGACTGTAAGGTAGACTTTATGCATACTTTGATTTTTCCACTTATACTTCATAAAGTAGATTCTTTATTGAGATCATTGGGCTGAAGGTTTTGAAATTACTTTAGAATTTATTTCGATCTAAACCCTACAATTTATTGGGCTTCCTTAATAATTTGTCTCTCAATATCTCTAAAATTGTCTAAACCGTTAATCATTTATCAGTTAGAATACCTAATTTGTGGAAAAATTCAGTCAGGGGTAAAATGATAATTTTAAAATTTTTTCAAAATCACTATTTTATAATAAAAATTATTAATTAATCTAATTAATTAACATAAATTTATCCTACACTAAGATCTAAATATGATATATAGCATGCATTCATTTAAATTTGAAATTCAAATTCGAACAGTAAATACTTTACTGTAATGTGTTCAGAACATAATACCTTTGTGCGGGTAGTAGATCGCCGCAATCTGATCACCATCGAAAGAGTCTGATCATCGTGATACAGCCACACAGCGTGTCTGGTCTCTGCGGATCGTCCACACGAAGCTTCTGATCTGATCGACTCCTCACGAGTGCTAGCTCGTTTAGAGCCCTTTTGATGGTCGATGCTGATCGAACTCCTTCGATCGATGTCTGTCGATTCTTCGGATACTCTGGATCATCAACAGACATACTTGAGAGGATGTTGAAGATCTTCCTGAGATTTTGTGGGCTCACGACACTCGTAGCTCACTTTCTCACTTCCCGAACCCCAGGCTAAAATTTTAGGAAATTCACCGAAAATCTTGCACCCACTTTTCTTTCTTTTCTTTCTTTTTCTCTTGGAAGGATATGGACTTCCTTCTCACGCACAAGACTTCTCATGCTCCAGAATTTTTCTCCAAAAATCTTCTTCTTGCACGCCCCACTCTTCTCCTCCTTTTATAACAACGTCAAATGTCTTATCCAAAAGAAAGGATAAAGATGAGTAATTACACATTTGAATTCAAATCAAATTTGAATTCAAATGGATACCAACTCATCTCTTATCCACTAAAGGCATGAGGCATAGCTTAAATTATGCATGAAGTGATTTCATGAGAAACCTTTTCTCATGTAATAAATGGGGCGTAAAAAAAGGGATAAGGTGCAAAGATTGATTGCCCATTCAAATTCAAACTTTATTTTGAATTTGAATGGCCAACCAATCATCCTTATCCATTTATTTAGCACATTAAAGTGGGGCGTAGAGAGGGCTTGGCATGAGAAAAAAATTCATGAGGAGTTCCTTCTCATGAATTCAAATGGGTGCAATGGAAGTGAGGTGGCGCATAGAGATTGGATCAAGGTGGTTTAATTATTTAAACCAACCTAATTGAACCAAATAAGTTAGGTCCAATTAGACTAATTTAAACCCAACTTAATTAGACTTAATTAGGCTCAATAAAATCTAATCAAATCAGGAATTGACTAAGTCCAACCCCTGATCAAATCAGGGACCAAACTATCTCGACGATTAGGTCAACTCTTAACCTAATCGGGTCAAACCCAACTGAATCCAATTCAATTGGACTTGATCCAAAAAATAATATTCAATCAAATTAAGTTAATTAGTGATCAAATCATTAATTAAACCTCTCATAAATACTGAGTCTAAATCCGATGGGCAATCAGGCATCAGAATTCATCGATATGTAATCCTGATCGAAAAATCCTAACCAGTGGGACTCTTGACCCTGATACCCATAATGTGTGGAACTTATGATCAGAGAATCCTGATTCTCGATCACTAAGTTCCAAACATGTAGGATTCTACATCAGCCATCAGATCAGATAGGAACCTCTAATGTGTGTGACCCCACAGGTTCGAACCTAAGCCGGTAGCACAGGAATCAATTCCTGTACTAATCGAAGTGACCATCTAGCAATGGTACCCGATGTTCGGATAGGTCGAAGAGTCGCAATCGCAACACTCAGAACCTACATGAATATGGTTACTGCATAATTCATCTTTTTGACCCCTATGTTTAGGATGACTCAGGGTTAAACTGTCAACCCTGATCAGATCATCCGAATCATGCTCAATTCAAACAATCCTGTGACTCCTCACAAGGACTACCTTGGCCAAGATTTTGCTAAATTGAAACATGACTATACACAGCTCCTAAACTGGAGTGGTCAATCCTATCTTGACACACGCACCGACAAGTCAAGTACTTGACTACACCCAGCAGCCTTCCATCACTGAATTAGAAATTCAGGTAGTCCAGTGCCTAAGTGCAGTGAGTTGCTTGCAAGTCACCATGGCGGTCTCAGGTCGGAGGGACATTTATACCCATATTCCATCGGAGCAAATCTTGACAGCAGAAATAGCTTTAGAGTCGGTCACGTTTAGTGCAGATGTACCTTTACATCTCACCTGTATGCCGTATCAGTGTCTCCACACTCATTGGTTAAGAGGACAACCAACCTATATAACACAATGATTTTGGTAAACGTTGTCGTCCTTGGTAACAACGTATCATTTGGTCACGAATAGATTTAAGGACTAAACGACAAATCCTCCTTTGTCGAGTCTAAATAGTCCTAAGGACTTCACCACAACATAGGAGTTCTTTAGAAGATGAAATATTTTATGATGAAAAATATCAAAATAATTTTTATTAATTCATAATTCATGTACATATACAAAAATGAGCACAACCGTCAACAGGCTGACGATTGACTTTGAGACACTATTCCCAACATGATTTACTTCAAATCAAGATAAAATTTGGTACACAAAACTGATTATGGTCATACTTGTGGACTTGATTAATTTAATTATTCTCTCCCCCGCAACTTTATTTCCATTGCCCCCAGTGGATGAAGAAAATAACAATGTAAAATAGAGAAAGAAATTACAAGGAAAGATACCACCTAGATTTGATGTGCTCGTTCATTGTCAGGTGAGGGATTCTTCCTTTGTGGGCATGATTGGTTCATGACTCCATTGGGCTTTGGATGAGATGCTCCCCCCAACTTGGATGATTGTCTTTCTTGGATTTTTCTATGAAAAGAAAAGAAGCTAGATAATTAAAAAAAATGTATAAACTGGGTTGCCTCCCAGGAGCGCTAAGTTTAAAGTCTTCAGCCAGACTGAACTGAGTATCATGGCGGTACTGGATCCATTAGATCAACAGATTCAATTAATTCTCCATCGCTAATTCCATTTATGTAAGGTCTCAATTGCTGATCGTTTACTTTAAAGGTGTTCCTCTGTTTAGGATCTCTGAGTTCTACGGCTCCATAGAGAAATACTTGAGTTACAATGAAAGGTTCGTTCCAACGTGAACAAAGTTTACCAGAAAAAAATTGCAACTTAGAATTGAAGAGCCAAACTTTTTTATTGGGCTCGAACATTTTTCGTACAATGAATTTATCGTGGTATGCTTTAGTTCGAGCCTTATAAATTCTGACACTCTCATACGCTTCATTGCGTAGCTCTTCAAGTTCATTTAGTTGAAGTCTCCTATTAGAATCTATATTTTTCATATCAAAGTTAAATTGTCGTATGGCCCAAAATGCACGATGTTCCAATTCCATCGACAGATGATAAGCTTTATCAAATACAAGTCGATAAGGAGACATTCCTATGGGTATTTTAAAAGCAATACGGAAAGCCCATAATGCATCATCCAAGTGTGCTGATCAGTCTTTTCTATCGGGTCTTACCATTTTTTTAAGAATATGCTTGATTTTCCTGTTGGAGACCTTAACTTGGCCACTTATCTGGGGGTGATAAGGTGTGGCGACTTTATGGATTTTTTTTTTTTTTCATTAGCATGTCGAAGTGCTTATTCGTGAAGTGTGTACCCCCATCGCTAATTATGGCTCTTGGGGATCCAAATCGACTAAAGATGTTATATTGAATGAACTTGATCACGACTTTGTGATCATTGGTTCGGATTGCCATAGCCTTTACCCATTTTGATACGTAGTCCACTACTATCAAAATGTACTCGAATCCAAATGAGGAGGGAAAGGATCCCATGAAATCAATTCCCCAAATATCAAAAATTTCTACTACAAGTATAGGGGATAGGGGCATCATATCTTTTCTCGAAATGTTCTCTGTTTGCTAGCATCGCAGGCAATTACGACTGAATTCATGTGCATTTTTGAATAGTGTCGGCCAATAAAATCCACTTTGCAATATCTTTGTTGTAGTTTTCCTTCCACTAAAATGTCCCCCACATACTAGCGAGTGGCAGAAGTTAAGAATACTTTGGACTTCACACTCGGGGACACAACGTCGGATTACTTGATCTGGGCAATATTTGAACAACTCTGGTTCTTCCCAGAAATAGTACTTTACTTGGGAGAAAAATCTATTTTTCTCTTGTTGGGTCCAATGTGATGGTATTTGTCCCACTGCCAAGTAATTGACTATATGAGTGAACCAAGGAAGACCAGTGGAAGAGATTGAAAAGAGTTGTTCATCTGGAAACCTATCTTTAATCATTTCTTTATTGTGTTCTACCAGGATCCTAGAAATATGATCTGCTACCAAGTTTTTGGAGCCTTTTTTGTCTAAAATTTCTAAATCAAATTCTTGTAATAGAAGGATCCATCTAATCAGCCTAAATTTTGTATCTTTTTTGGATAGTAGATGTTTCAGTGCTGCATGATCGGAGTATACTAGGACCTTGGAGCCCAAAAGGTATGATCGAAATTTATCTAGGGCAAACACAATAGCGAGTAACTCTTTTTCAGTCGTGGTGTAATTCAATTGAGCATCTGAAAGAGTTTTACTTGCATAATAAATTACATGTGATTCCTAATTAAATCTTTGCCCAAGGACTGCCCCTACAGCATAATCAGAAGTATCACACATGATTTCAAATGGTAGGATCCAATTCAGAGATTTTATGATTGGTGTAGTGGTTAAGGCAGTTCTGAGTTTATTGTAAGTGGTTAGGCAATCTTCATTAAAATCAAAAGAATTTTCTTTGGCTAGCAAGTTGCACAAAGGTCGTGAGATCTTGCTAAAATCCTTAATGAAGCACCTATAGAAACCTGCGTGGCCTAGGAAGGATCGTACTTGTTTAACTGAGGTTGGGGGAGGCAATTTCAAGATTACTTCAACCTTTGCTTTATCTACTTCGATCCTCCGCTTGGATACAATATGTCCAAGCATGATTCTCTCATGAACCATAAAATGGCTCTTCTCCCAACTTAAAACCAAATTTATCTCTACACATCATTGGAGAACCTTGGCTAGGTTCTGAAGACAATCATCAAAGGTAGAGCCAAATATCAAAAAATCATCCATGAAGACCTCTAAAAATTTGTTGACCATATCAGAAAAGATGGCCAAAATGCACCATTGAAAAGTGGCTGGTGCATTGTGGAGACCGAATGGCATACATCTAAATGCAAATGTTCCATATGGGCATGTGAAGGTAGTCTTTTCTTGATCAGCAGGGAATACCGAGATCTGGTTATATCCCGAATATCCATTTAGAAAATAGAAAAAACTTTGTCCTGCTAGCCGTTCTAAAATTTGGTCAATAAAAGGCAAAGGAAAATGATCTTTCCTAGTAACGGCATTCAGCTTTCGATAGTCCACACATACTCGCCAACCAGTTGTTGCACGAGTAGGAATCAATTCACCCTCGTTGTTCTCTACTATAGTAATACCTGACTTCTTAGGTACTACTTGGGTTAGACTAATCCATTGGCTATCTGAAATTGGATAGATAATTCCAGCATCTAGCCATTTCATTACTTCTTTTTTCACGACTTTTCGCATATTCAGATTCAATCTTCATTGCATGTCCCTATATGGTTTTGCCTCAATCTCACAGTGAATATGATGCATGCAAACAGAAGGATCTATACCCTTCAAATCGGCAATCGACCACCCTATAGCCTCTTTATGCTTTTTGAGCACCCCTACAAGTTTGTCTTCCTGGTCAGTAGTTAGGTCAGATGCAATGATCACTGAAGGGTATCATTGGGTCCAAGAAATGAATATTTCAGCATGGCAGGAAGAGGCTTTAGTTTTAGAGTAGGTGGTGCTTCTAAGGATGGTACCAGAGGACTTGATTGAGTTGGTAATTGTTCATATTTTACAGTCCAAGGGGGAGTGGTGCTAAAATTGGGAGGTTCTAGCAAAGCATGTATTTCTTTAGTGTATCCATCGATATCAAAATTATTCATTCCAAAATATGTTAGACATGCCTGTAAAAGATCTGAGTTGAGTAAGGTAAGAGCTTTATCTTCTACAACTTCCTCTAACAGGTTGATCTCATTATGGTCGTACGTAGGTGGTCCCTGAGATGCATTGAAAATATTCAACCTCAACTTCTTATTTCCGAAAGATACATCCATAACCCTGGTCCTACAATTTATACAAGCATTAGAGGTTGCTAAGAAGGACCTACCTAGGATGATCGGTATTTGGCTAGGGTTGCTGCCAGATTTCATATCCAGTACAAGAAAGTCAACAGAAAAATAGAATTCATCTACTTTCACCAACATATCTTCCAGCATTCCTTGGGGTACCTTAATAGATCGATCTGCTAGTTGTAAGGTCACCGTTGTGGGTTTTAACTCTCCAAATCCAAATAGGTCATATATAGAGCTCGGGAGAAGGTTGACACTTGCACCCAAATCTAATAATACCTTCTTAATCATGAGGTCCCCTATGACACAAGAAATAATTGGGGTACCTAGATCTTTCAGTTTGGGTGGGGCAATTTGCTGAAAAACTGAGCTGGCCTACTCAATTAGGTGGACTTTTCTTAGTATCTGTGCCTTTAATTTTCGTTTCTGTGTACACAGGTCCTTTAAAAATTTGGCATAGGTCGGAACTTGCTTAATGGCATCGAGAAGGGGTAAGTTTATCTGGACCTGTTTAAATAGTTCCAACATTTTATTCATTTTTATACCCTTCTTATCAAGAGATAGAGGAGATTCTAAAGCACTAGGAAATGGAGCCTTAGGTGCATGTGCTGGGTTAACAGGTTCTTTCCTCTCTTCGGGTTCTTCTTTTCTGGTGTGGCTGGAATTGGTTGCTCTTGTTGTTGGGTTATTTCAGGTTGATTTAAGGTTTTTTC